>NC_139217.1:83265152-83866402 GCF_055691185.1 Crinia signifera
ACTGTAAGTGAAAATCACATTAATATCATAGAAAATGTATTGGCAATGAGTGTCCAGTTTTCTAATCATTGTTACACTTGATTGATTTTCGTCCTATTTAAATCACATTATGAAAATTTTAAATGAAGCAATTCTGGAAAAAAAAAGTCTATTTTGCAATTTTACATTTCAGAGGTGATGAAAGTGATTTTTATTTTAGTAATATATGACAGCACAGAACTCAGAGAACAAATTTAGCACGGCCCTGGATTTCCAAGAGTTTGGGGAATTCAAATCAAATTGTGAAAATAGCCGGTGTGAATTATTATATAGGGAGTGTTTAGATAAACAGGTCGACATTCAATAGTTTGACAGGATCAAAAGGTCAACATGGTCAAAATGACAACATGGGAGAGGTTGACAGGGTTATAAGGTCAACAGGGTCAAAAGGTCGGCATGAAAAAGGTAGACACATGAAACGGTCGACATGATTTTTTTTGTATAGCGCGTATGCCATGTACCCACTGCAGCGCAGAACAGTAGTGATCACCAGCTCCCCCAATGGGATGCAGTCAAAACCGCAACAGTCAAAATCCCGACAGGGTCAAAATCCCGAATGGGTCATAATACTGACAAGGACAAAATCCCGACAAGGACATATAGAATGTACAGGTGAAACAGTCAACAAGACTTTACGTTGACAGGTCGCAAGGTCGCCATGGGTTTTTTCACTGTTTTTTTATGTCTATCTATGTGCCGACAGGCGGTATTTCATGCCCTACCATCCACTAGGGCGTGGCGGGAGAATAAAATAGTGTGTGTCGAGCGCAGCGAGGCACCCTGCCCGAAGCATTGCAAGCGAAGCGAGCGATGCAAGGGTCTGTGGTTCACTTCCAACTGTGTCCATGTCAACTGTGTCGACATTCGGGTCAAAAAACATTGAAAAAACCCATGTCGACCTCACGACCTGTCGACGGAAAGTCATGTTGACAGTTTCACCTGTACATTCTATATATCGGTATTTTGACCCCGTCGAGATTTTAAAAGTCGGGATTTTGTCCTTGTCGGGATTTTAAATGTCGGGATTTTGTCCTTGTCGGGATTTTGTCCTTGTCGGTATTATGACCCATTCGGGATTTTGACCGTCGGGATTTCATACCGAATCCCCCCCAACTGTCCCCAACCCTCACCTGCATCATACTGTGACCTGCGGTTGGGACAGCTGGACAGTGTCCAATTAGTGGGACTTTCCTGCTGTAATCTGAACAGTAGGGAGCGATGCTCTTCTGTATACTCAAGGGCTGAATTTAAAATGTGCGGGGCAGCGTTTTACTCATGCGCGGCAGCGTTTACCAGATCGCTAGGCTGAATCAGCCCCTTTTGTCAGGGACTGTAAATCAATCCTCCAGGAGGCAGAAGTGTAGGATCGTTGTCACTTGTTGACAGTCAAAGCAAATCAGCTGTGCACTGCGAGTCACACATTGGCAGCTGGGTTTCTGCAGTGCATCACATGCCATCATTGTAATACCCCTTTCACACTGCAGCCCTAACTGGGTATATTGACGATTTTTTTGCATTTTAAAACGGTTACAGCTGCAGTGTGAAAGCACCAGTCTGCATTTACAGGTTACAAATAACTGGTATTTGCAAACAGGTAAAAAGCAGAGTCCTACACTCAGCTCATTTATTATTTTAGCATGACCACAATCCCCCACCTCCCCCCTTTTCTCCCAAACTCTACCCTTACCCTTTCTAGTTCCTTGTCGTGTTACTTTAGTGATTACTTTACTTAGAGTTCCATGATAATATATGAAGGATGACTCGCCAGACTGGACATTGTGAAGATGTTATTTTTTACTATGTAAGGACGAGACATGATATATTATTGGTCGTATTATATTGTTGGTGTCCACTGTCCTGTTGTACTCACTCTGTATAATTATATATTTTTAAAACGTTTGTAACGACTTTATTCCTCTTTGTAAAATTTGAATTAAAAAAAAGAGTCCTACACAGTTCAGAGCTGTTTTTTTTATGCAGTGTGAACGGCTCTGAAACGGTATTTAGGACTCAGGCAGCGCAGACACTGAGACAGCGCAGTGCATATTTAATCAGCGGGTCCGCTCATTACATATGCAAATATGTAATGAACGGACCCGCTGATTAAATATGCACTGCTTTGTCTCAGTGTCTGAGTGCTACTGTCTGTCCTGTTCTCCGCTGCTTTCACACTGCAAACCTGCTTGAGACCCGGTATTTACTGCAATGTGAAAGGAGTTTAAAACGGTAATATACCATTTTTCACCTGCAATGTGAAAGGGGTCATGTGTCTCAGACCCGGTTTAAATACTGTTTTAAAATACTGTGTCTTAAATGTTTTGGCAAAGTGAAAGCAGCATAATGTAGGGTACACACCAGGACGACCCGCTCACGATGCACATCGTGAGCGGGTCGTCAGTGTCTCGTCCGACCCGCTCACGGTGACGCGGGGGGGCATGACCCGCTCACGATGTGCACCGTGAGCGGGTCCCATCCAATGGCGACCTGCGCCCAGCTGTATGGTCGTCATTGAGATCCTACCTGCAGCAGGTAGGATCTCAATAACGACCGACCGACCCACGGGACCGCGCATCGGATCGGTATCGGTCCACACCAGGACAGAAAAGGGCCCAATCACCACACACTCTACATCCAATTGGTCGGAATTGGATCTAGATTGAGGGGATCGGGCCCTAGTCGTCCTGGTGTGTACCCAGCATTAGCCTCAATTCTGACTGAAGCCCTGCTGAGTGAGGGGGTGGAGCTGCAGGGCTGTTTGTATTCCCTGTAGCTGCGGGTATGGATTTAAAGGTGGACAGTGACTAGGTAGACAAGAGGTTAAAATTCAATAGATTCACACAGACAAAATGTTGACATGCAGTAAGTCGACACAGGCAAAATGCCTTGCTCCACTCTAAATTGTTATCCGCATAACCGGGGTTCCTAGGGGCAGCCTCACCCCTGAATCCACATGGTTTTGCCCAATTGATTTCTGCTTTACTTACAAATATGAATCAGGCCCAATATGTTTGCAAGTCAATCCATCCCAAATGTTCATGTACGTTAAAAATCCGAGTTGATTAGAGAAAGCTGTTTGTTGAATTGTTAGAGCGTGTCACAAAGGTGATTTGCTCATTTAAATATTTCAAATACGAATGCTTAACTGCAGGCAGTGCACAGAGCGAGTGATAAAATAATCATGCTGTAATTAATGAGACGGGACATGAAGTCCCAAATGAATTGCTCTAATTGTCTACTAAATATGACATGTTATGTAATGTGGTGAAATGTCTACTGCTTGGCTTCTAATTCATCACTGTAACGAATGCCTGGTTTGTCTCTCTCTTCTTCTTTTTAGTGCATACTGTATCCAGATTCATACCGAAATGCACCCTCTTATTACACAACAAGGACCGGAGCCTTTGTTGCTGTTTAATACATGACCTTTAAAAATATGTTCCAATAGTGTGACCTCTCTGATCTACTACTCCCTACATTTAAAAAAAAAACGGTGAAGTGTTTTTGAAATGACATTTATCTATTCCACTTTTTTTTTTGTATTATACCCCCTTTAGTAATCTATTAAATTGCCACCATACAAGAACATCAGTTACAAACATACATGTTTTTGTTGTTGGATACTTTAATAACCAGCCCATTGTTTGCAGTGTTGCCTAGAATTTAAGCACATGGGAAAACACTGCACTTTTTTTGCCTTTCTCACCCACTTTTCATGGAGCTAGAAATGTAAACATGGTGTGTCAAATATAAACCAGCTGTCATTCAATTTCTGAGCCAAGTATAAAGACAAAGTGCATTGTTGGCAAAGGTTCACAGGCCCACTGGTAGATGGTTTACGTGTGGCAGGAGACTAGCCGGTGCGCCAAAGTACCCCAGCGTCTCCAACCCTCTATCTGTTACACGTTGTCTCCAGTGATAATGGGTTCCTGTGGCATAGTGTGACACATTGCTATCCTCAGGCACTTCATACTAACGGTCAGGTGCTGACTGAATCTTGAACAAACAAGGACACTAGACGGGACTACTGTGGTAGCTGTCATAGAGGCTGTTACGGTTATTCCCAATAATGACAGTACTGTATTTACTTCTGGGAAGTATAGTAACAGTGTTTATAAATCTTCATTGTCTACGTTTCAGCGTCACAGTCTCACAAGTTTATGTTATAAATGTCAGATATCATAATATAATTAACTAACCTAGTTTTAGAGTAATCTTGCCCTGAGACCCAATATTATATCTCACCCACTGGCATATCAACCATGGGTGCAAGGTTGTGCAGTGCCATTTATTTGACTATGAGCCACCTTCTCATGCAAAAGTGTACAGGCAAGCATAACTTACTGGGCCCAAGCCACACCCCCTCTGTGGCGTCTGGTCTTTGTCAGATTTGGCTAGAGCCGGACTGGTGCATAGGAGTACAGTAGATACCATGTCATGAGGGTCCATCCTCTCTACGCATCAGGTTCCAGACTGTGCATTTGAATTACACATTATACATTTGTTACATTATATCGAACAAGTCAATGCATCTTCTACAGTGCATTAATCTGGTAAATGAGCATGCATGGATGATAGTCATAAAGTGACCCAGACCCAATAAAGGGCCTAATATTTGTGAAGAAAGCCCCTCCTACACATTACACTAATGGGTAGAGACTAGTTCCCATGCAGTATAGGTTACAGGAAGTGACGTTCAGTGAGGGCGGAAGTTGTTAGATGCCCTCACAACGTTTTTTAATTTATGTGTAATTCAAGTAGGTGTCGGTTATTTTGTTTAATTTTTGCACCATTGTACCCTCGCGGGCTCGCTACGCTCGCACGCTTCGGGCGCGGTGGCTCGCTTCGCTCGCCACGGATTTATATTCCCCCTCCAGGTATACGTGGACCCAGGGCATGATGGGAAAATTACCAAAACTGCATGGGATCTAGACACTACCATGGCCTTCACCACTGACACAAGGCAGGGTGGACGTATGATTTGAGGTTGTGCATTGGTATAAAGAGGATGCCTTTCTTGTCTTCAGCTGTCCAATGTTGTTAACCCTGTTCCCACTTCATCCACAGTTCATGTTCTTCGTGGTCAGATGTGGAACTCCATGTGATCTTCTCCTGCTGTAGACTATACATTTAAGATGGACATGCCATGCATTTAGAGGCTCTTATGTATATCAATGGTTATTTTAGTTGTCAACCCAACAAGTTTGCTCAATATATTCTAATCTCTTTCATTAAAAATGTTTTTTTTTTTTGCCCACTGAACTGACACTCCCTAGATGTTCTTAATCTCTGGATATTGTCGTGCATTACAATCTCCGGAAATTGGCAAAAACTTAAAGGTGCTCACACACGGTGCGTTTTCAGGTGCGATGCGCACTCCCGGCACATCACATCACACAGCACAAAAAGTCTGTGCATCCCGTGCATTTGGTACTAGATTGCAACGTATCTGGTACAAGAAGCATGGTGCTTCAGCACTTTCTGTGCTTTTTGTACTAGATACAATGTAATCTAGTACTAAAAGCAAAGAGTTCACTGCACCATGTAGGGGTACCTTTAGACTAAGGCTAAGATGCTCAAAACACCCATCCTGACATATATAGGGTGGTTTTCAGAGGAGGAATACTGTAGATCTGGGGTGGCTTGAACTCCAAAGTGCACTATATGCCTCATTGGGCCAGATGCATCACCAAGCCCCATTCCGAGGGTCAAAGTTCAAACATTGAATGGTATGTGTTTATATGTAAAGTTTACGTACATGATAAAGGTTATCTTCATGACTAGACATAGCAACCGAAAAAAACATTAAAAAAACACTATCTTCCATCACAATGACAAAATAGGGGTATTCCGTTTGAATAATAACTCTTATGGGGTAATTTTTCCATAAATCAAATTATTTGTTTATTTTACAAAATTGCACAAATCACTAGAATAAAAAAATCCAAAACATCTGTTGAAAAGAAAGTTTGCATATTTTTTATCATTAAAAAAAAATCTATAAACCAAATAGGAAAGGCATATTTTGTCTTAGACAAATTACTGCAATTTTAGAGCATAAATTAGGGCCTGTAAATGTCTGTTTTAAAGCAGCAAAGAATTTGCTGAACAAGTAGCAACTCATACACGTAATAGTTCTCACGGTCACCCTGGTAACGCTACAACAACACTGGTTTACTTTATGTCATGTTAAAGTATTTGGCAATTGGGGAACCCAGGATCAGAGATGTATCTGCTGAACAGCCAAGACAGAAGGGCAAGTCAAGTGAGGAGCCTGCTTCTACTGCAGATGTTAGAACAGATATCACATTTTTACAAAGCTTATCTCCCACCCAGAGGTGGGATTCAGCCAGTTTGCACCGGTTCTGCAGAACCGATACCTAATATACTGTACTATCGGTTCTGCAGAACCGTTTGCTAAGGAGCGTCGCGGACGCTTACAAGGTACTGTAAAGCAGTTATGAGAGAGCTGCGTGCTGCCCGTCTGTATACACAAAGCAGGTACATGGCTATTTTGAATGCTAATGCTGGACTGTGAGCCAATAGGAGCTCACAGTCCCGCAGCCAATAAGGATCGGCAGTGGTGGCTCCTTATTGGCTGCCGTGCCGTAAGCTTTTTCTGGCTCATGGTCCAGCTGGAAAATTCAAAATAGCCACGGACCTGCTTTCAGTATACAGCCGGGCAGCACGCAGCACTCTGCCCGGTTGTCACAGCTTCACATTGTGTGCGGCTGGCGGCGGTGGTACTCCCACTTGGCAACCAGCATGTATTCCTCCTTGGCAACGAGCATGAAGCCCCCTTGGCATCCAGCATGAAGACCCTTGCATCGAGCATGAAGCCCCTGGCATTGATTAAAACCCCCATAGCAATGAGCTTGTAGGTAAGTGGCACTTATGTTTCAAATATGTAATGGGCATCATGGTGTGCATCACAATGTGTAATGGGCATTACGGTGTGTGGTCTTATGTGTAATTGGCAAGGCCTGCAGCTTTATGTGTTTACCCCTTTTTGTACTGCCTCCCCAGCACTGCAGGGACCCTGCTGCGGCGCTGCCCGGATCCCCACCTGCTTCCGTCCCGGACTGGGGAGGGGATCTGTGGGGGCCCATTGCAGGGTCACACCCCTTCCCTGAAGGACATGCCCCCTTGAGCACCCACTGGCAAAACCGTAAATTGGCGCCCCTGCCTCCAGCCAATCACCTCATACCTTTCATGCTACAGGCTGTGTTTGTAAAATGAGAAGCTGATTGGCTGGTGGTTTATCACTCTCCATTTATCACTTTTGAGGCTTAGTACATCTGGCCCATTATGCGGAATCAGAGGGTTAGCATGCACTGAATGTACTCAATAGGTTGAAGCTGGTTGCTATGGAAAACTGTAATGGTCCTATTTGGAGGGATTGATACATCTCCCCCAAATTACAACGCACAATGGGCCAGATTCTCTAAGCTTCAAAAGTGATAAAATGGAGAGTGATAAACAGCCAGCCAATCAGCTCCTACCTGCCATGTCACAGACTGTGTTTGAAAAATGTCAGGCAGGAGCTGATTGGCTGGCTGTTTATCACTCTCTATTTTATCACTTTTGAAGCTTAGAGAATCTGGCCCAATATCACCTAATGTAAGGCATCGCTGTTCCCCACATTTATCCTGTATGAATGGAAACATTAGGTTGCAGTGACATGTCCAGCATTGTTCTGTTCATTCATTCTGTCCTTATGTTTCCCCCCTATATCCCTATAGATTGTAAGCTTGCAGCAGGGCCCTCCTACCTCCAAGTCTGTCTGTTGTTACCCAGTTTGTCTTATCACTGTCTACTATTGTAAAGCGCAACGGAATCTGCTGCGCTATATAAGAAACTGTAAATAAATAATAAATAAATTCTACTCGCATAAAGTCATCAAATATACTATAGTTCAGTAAGTCTAACAAACTGATGTGCAGATACCAGGGCTTCATAATTCATTACCATTCAACCCAATAAAAGCTGACTGGGTGTCAAAGGCTAAATTCCATAAAACACATATTTTATCCCTAGCACGTGTATGTCTGCTGTCCAGGGGTGCTGATGGTAAAGTTCAGAAAGAGATTTTGCTTACTGTAAGTAGCATAAACCCTGACAATGGGACCATATATTATGATGAGATCATGGTATGCTAGTAAAGGGAATGTTTGGTTATGTTTGTGGATTATTGGTAATGCTTCATCAGTTAATAAGAAACAATTATTTTCATTGCCCTTTATTAGTGTAGTTGGTATTACCTGGGTGGTCATTTTCCACCATTAACTTGTATACTGACTTTTGCCATGACCTTTGATTTGCCCTCATGTAACCTTGAGGTTCTCTGCATGGGCCTGGAGCTGCTCTGATCACTACAATTAGCATTGCATTGTTGGTGAACATATCTAAAACACAAATGGGCTCAAATGGACAAAGGGCCTTATTCGAGTTCACTCTTTCTGATGAAAACCTTCTTAGATGGACAAAACCATGTGCAATACAGGGGTGGAAGATATTACTTGTGCAGAGAGAATCAGATTTGGGTGGGGTTTTACTTCAAAGTGAGATCTATATTGCAGTGTAAAAATAAAGCAGTCAGTATTTTCCCTGCACAGAAACAAAATAAATCACCCAAATCTAATTCTCTCTGCACATTTTACATCTGCCCCCTGCAGTGCACATGGTTTTGTCCATCTAAGACGGATTTTGTCAGAAAGAGTGAACTAGAATAAGGCCCAAAGAGAGCACCCAGATCATTTACCACAGACTGACAACGCATTGCTAGCAGGAGAAAGCAGAGCAGTGGATTGGGTATAGACAGGAATGGTCAGGACCCTGGAACACCAGACCTGCCTTTTTGGAGCTTGCAGCGGTTGTTCATCTGGTACCCAATAGGGTTGGGTGTCACTGGTCAAGGTGGGGAAGGAGAGATTACAGCCTCCCGGTATGGTTCAGGGAAGGGATAATGGGCCTAATTCAGCTTCAAATGTAGGTTACCATAAATAGATGTGCGCATGCTGGAGCACACACGCACAACACTTTACACAGCGACCGCAGTCTACAGGACAACATGGGGTGGTGACAGGGTGGCGTTGCAGTATTGCAGGGATGCCAACTCAGAGTTGTGAGGGCACGGTCTGGACAATGCAGGCGTGTCTGGATCATTTGCAGGGCATGCAGCTGCTGCAACCCAAAAAGATGGTGTCCTGCCGTGTGGCATCGCAGCTCAGCTGCACAGCCAGGGGGTTACCCTTAGCATGCCAGTGCTACGCTGTATAGCAAAGCATTCACATGTTAGTGATGTAATTGCAAAACTTTGGAATCGCATTGTGGGGAGGGAGTTGAGATGCAGGCGTCTTGTCCTGTGCTGAGCGAACAGGAGCCAACATGCTACTGCTGGGAGTTGTAGTTCTACAATTATCCACAAACTACAACTCAAGCTAAATTAGGTACAATAACCAGAACAGTCCTTACCATGTGGGGATTTAAACTTGTCCTCTCTGCCACTCCAATGACAGCTGTCACAGACACAGGGTCGGCACCACCACTAGGCAGCTTTAGGCATTACATACAAGAAACAACAGAGTGCTTTTGTTGCGGTGCACCAGGAGAGAAAGAAATTAAGTAAAATGTAACTTTTAATAGGTATATAATAAAAATGTTGTGAAAAATAAAATTACATATAACACACAAGACACAATGGAATAAAAAGGAATTGGACTTCCTATCGTGGCGGGGTTTGGAAAGGATATTGGGTTCTTTATTTCATTGTGTTACATGTGGTGCATCCATTAGTTTAGAAGCAGTGGGTATTTATACACTTTTCCACTGAGAGGGGAACCGTGTCCCTATGTGACCCTCAGAACAAATGGCACGTGGAAGATTGAATAGGGACGGCGTCCCGTCCATTTATCAATCTTGGTAGAGATACTGATTGAGACAATCCTGGCTGCCATTGTGTGGATATTAACATCAAGGTAACAAATTGCTAATATAAGTGTCTCTCTTCACTACAATAATTGTTAGTGGAATATAGTTAATTATATGTGAGGCAACGTGTGCCTGGGTGATGTAATCACCTGCAGAGACTGGCAATCTGCCAGCAGGGTCCTGCGGCTGCCTTCTCCCTCCACCAGACCAATATCGTGGTCTGACTGGGGAACTTGGAGGTGTACTATGTGGCAGCGTGTGCCTTAGTATTATTGTCCGTCAGCACAGCCCTGCGTTTTAAACGATACCGGATTGATTTCTCAGTCTATTAGCTATACATGTAATCACAGCACTCTATATAACAGTGTAGCCGCGTGTGCTGGCATACACCATGTAGATCAAGTCAGCAGAATGCCGTGACATGAGGGCGCAGCACAAAATAGTACACATACAATGTTTCAAATCAACCCCCTTTCCCCCTGCTCCCGGGAAACGCAGACGCGCGTTTCGCAAATGAGCTTTTTCAAGGCCGTGAAAAAGCTCATGTTTTTTTACTTCATTTCTTTCTCTCCTGGTGCACCGCAACAAAAGCACTCTGTTGTTTCTTGTATGTATCTTGTATGTATCCCTTCTAGTGCTTGGCGGTAGCACACTTTACACAAAATAGTAATTAAAACTATATGGTGATTGGAAGGTACCGCCCGGAGCTGTTGCCGCATCTCTAATCCCCCCCCCCCCCCCCCCGTGGAGGAATACACTGCTCCCTCCCCCCCCCTACCCGGAAGTGATGTGCTGCGGCATCTCCACAGCCCCCCCCGCCCCCCCGTGGAGCGAAATGACGGTGCCGGTCGCAACAACACCCTCCCCCCCGTGATTGAGAGGGTGAGCACCGGCCATGCACAGACACCCCCTTGAACAGGACACGCCACAGGTTATGCGGTTGACCTACACACTGGGTAGACAGTCTGTAGGTCAACAGTCACTAGGTTGACCACTAATGGTTGACAGTGACTAGGCTGACACCTTGAAATGGTCGACATAGACATGGACGCCGTGAATTCCTTTGTGCGGCGCTGCAAAACACTTGTGGCGCCTTATAAATAAAATTATAATAATATTATAATAATTAAAATAATAATAAGGTCAAAATGAATTTTTTATATATTTTTTTAATTGTTTTTATACTTTATTATCCAAGTGGGCATAGAGAGGGAATATACTGTAATCCTGTGCCCGAAGCATGGTGAGTGCAGCGAACCATGCGAGGTGACGCAGTACTTGGTGTCCATGTCGGCATATGTGGACATAAACACCCAAAAAAGTGAAAAATGCATGTGGGGATTCGCCCATGGGAACGCTCAGCATGTTATTCCAATGAAAACGCTGGGCGTTCCCATGGTAATTCCCCGACGTCAGCGGATGTCAGCTGCCCGCCCGCTTCCCACACAGGCACTCGCAGATGTAAGACACCAAAGAGGTGCGAGCGCTTGCAAAATCATTCGGTAGTCGGCGACCATCAAATGATTTTGTGCCCACACACAAGGCTGCGAATGGGTGATTATGAAAATCATCCATTTGCAGGCATGCCTGCGGGTAGTTGCGTCATGTGAGGGGGGCAGGCGTCTGTGCGGGCAGCGACCGGTGGACTCGCAAGACTGCGAAATTCGCACCCTTGTGAGTCAACGAGAATAAGGGCCTATATAGTCCAAATCAAATGCGTTTGATCCCAATCAAATCGGGATTTAATCGCAAGCAAAAGCGCACCTTGTAAACACCCCTTAAAACACTGAATCTGAACAAATTAATTTCCTGTGCCCCTTTACCAAAGTGCCTCACATACACATACACATAGCATGTGCTTCATACCTATCCTAGAGGTCTTTTGTACAGGTGCAGCAATAACTCACTGTAGGGAAAAATCACAGTCTGTAATTGCAAAAAAAGAAGAAAAAAAGCATCTTAAAAGCTTACTGGCATCCATCACAGCTGGGGATTTAAATACCAGTAAATCTTTCCACCCAAAGGGGTCATTTGTACACCTCTAAAACAATACGATCTGTTTATTTGTGCTTTTGGGAAAGAATGCAGAGAATGTATTTCACACACACACACACTATTACCAGATGGATATAAATGTTTATCTGGCTGTTTGTAAGTTGGGATTGTTCTGTTTCTGCACTGGTCACAACACTGACCAATATGAGCACATTTATACCCCTTTTACACTGCCGGGAAAAACCTGTGTTTACCCTGGTGGATCCGGGTCAGTGGCAGTGTAAAAGGGGTTAACCCGTGTCCCTTTACACGGGACTTCTACCCAGGTCCTGACCAGGGTAGAACATGGGAGAACCTGGGTAGAGGGCAGTGTAAACAGGTACGCTGGATCATCCGACCCGGCTCCCATTTACAACATTGGGGAAAGCCCAACCTCTGAACCGCAGCATCCTGCGGTCAACATGGAGGTTGGGCGGGGGTGCACACAGCCTCTGCTGCCCCCAGTGCGACGATCGGTGGTCCCAGTGGGGTGATTGGTGGTCCCAATGCTTGGAGATGATGTCATCTGTGAATGTTTGGAGATGATGTCATCATGTGAATGTTTCGTTACACCTGTGGCCAGTCGTGACGCCAGCACCCTGATGTCTGCCATCCAGACGAATATTGAACCAGGTACCACCATATACTCTGACTGTTGGCGCCCGTACAACACACAACAACTTGAGCAGGCGGGGTACCATCATGTGTCAGCATTAACCACCGCTACAATTTCATAGATCCAGACCATGGGGTTCACACCCAAAACATTGAAAGGCTCTGGGGGTCATGCAAGTGGAGAAACAAGGTACACAGGGGCACTGCACACCAATACCTTGACTCCTACCTGCAGAAGTTTATTTGGCACAAAACACTTGGATCAGAGAACGCTTTCCTGCACATTTTACATGCACTAACTCTGATACCAACAGCCGACAAATCATCCGACACAAATGCTGGCGCAGCTGCGTCAACATCAGCTGCATTTGAAGGCAATGCAGAAAGTGAAGAATGACTGTTTTTATAGTTTCCTGGACTTGTTCTTTGATATTATTGTACATTGTTCATTGCTTTATTGTTCACTAAAATCCAGTTACCAGTTGTCATTACTGTTTCAGATGTATGACATGCCAGGTGTGAATGTTTTCTTTAAGCACCCCTACTATCCACGACAGCCAGAACCGTGGCGAGCGGACGCTTTACACAACCTCCCGACCTGTTCATACCCCCATTATCCACGTCGGCGTGGAGTTGATTTTATAAAGTGCGCAGCGAGCCCCTCGAGGGAACGCAGAATATATGTGAAGTAATCCGCATCGCCTCGCGGGGCTCACTGCGTCACCACGCTTCGAGCTCGGTGGCTTGCAACGCTTGCCACACTTTATAAAATCAACTCTACGCTGACATGGATAGTGGGGGTATTAACAGGTCGGGAGGACGTGTAACGCGTCCCCTCGCCAAGCTTCAGGCTGTTAGTGGGGGTTTGAAAAGGAGGCATTTGTCAGTATGTAACTTGGAGCACTGGCAAATGCCTACTTTATTGTGCATGAGACGCACTTGCGCACCCCCCCCCCCTTTGTGCATGAGACGCAAGTGCTACCGAACCCCTAACCCCGCCTCCCTGAAGCGGACAGCTCACGGGGACAGTACGGTGACTATGCTGCCTGACAGTACTGACTAGGACTGCAGCGAGAACACTATGATAACTACGCAGGGCTGCCGCGGAGACACTACACTGATTATGCTAGGCAGCCATTGGGCTCTACGCTGATGACGTAGCATAGGCTGCTGCCGTGAAACTACACAAGTACCGTTTAATTTATATAGCGCACTTTCTCCAACAGGACTCAAGGCGCTTGTTTACATGGGTTAGCCAATCAGGTAGCTAGGGGAGGTAGATGGCTGAAGGGTATATTAAGCTGATTTCAATAAATCCATTGGTTTTGGAACCTACCCTCCCTATCCCTTCCTTTCCTGTGCTACCATACCGATTGGTTACTCGATTCAATTTGGCATTTCAAACATTCTTTGAAAAGGCGGGAAGACGTTTTCCACCAGCGGTCATGTTGAGGTACACTATAAGCAGTGGCGTAACTACAAAATTAGTGCCCCCCCACCAGAATTCCACCCCCCCCCCCTGAAACTTCGGCCAGCAGACAGGCAGACCCCCTGCCCCCCCCAGAATTTTTTTTACCAGGCAACCCCCCCCCCCCCTGCCCTGCCCTGCCTTATCCCTCCGCTTGCCACCGCCGCCGGGTCTGTGGCTGGGACCCGCAGATCTACTTGTCTGCGGTCCAGGCGCTCCTTCTGGACTTGCTCCTAATGCAAAATGGCCTTCACAAAATGACTGCCCCTAAAAGCTATTAAGGTGTCTACTATAAGGGGGCAGACATTTTGTGAAGGTAATTTTTCATTAAGAGGCAGAGCAGAAGCCACTAGCAGTGCCGGGACTGGCGCAGACAAGTAGAACTGCGGGTCACAGCGACGGCGGCGGCAAGCAGAGGAGTTGAGGGGTAAGGCAGGTCCCAGCTGCAGTGCAGCTCAGCGATAGCCCTGTAGACCCCTGGCTCCCTCACTTACTCTGTGCCTCACCACCACCGCAAGGTCTGCGGGGCTATTGTTATGCCACTGGGTATAGGGGGGGTGGGGGGCGTTGGGTACTTCTTACCAGAGTGTCCTCACTATGCCATAGTGAGGGGTGGTAAGACCTTCACAGAGCAGGTTATGCCTTCATTTAGATGGGGAGTTCATTCACCGCCATGTTATAGTTGGGGTGTTTTATTCGCCGCCATTGTTTAACAACCTTTGACTGGGGCTGATCTTAATAACGCCTTCCTTGCCATCCATTTACAAATAGGGTCATACCAACTCATACTGTAAATATTTATAACCTTTAAACTTATGCAGTTGTGTCCGTGTGTTTATTTTTAGTGATAATCTAGATTAAAATATAAGTATAATAAGTAAAGTTCAATTGCAATCATTTAATATACGCGGATATGATAAACTCAAACCACTCAAAGAACATTATACCACACTGAACATGGCAATTATTATTTTCCCACTGACATTACAGCAGTCCCATAAATTCAGAAGATATTGGGAAAACATAAATGTACACACGGGTACAATCATCATGAGATTTTGACTATATAGTCAAAATCGCATCGGGATCGCATTCAGATCGTATGCATCCCCCCGCCCCGATGGCGGCCCTTATTATCAGGGACAGAGTTTGCGATCGGCGGCATTTTTGGGGTACTTTTTGTAAAAAGTACACTAATCATGTGCTGCACATGATCCGACAGCATCACTCTGCTACCATCGCCACCGTTAGCACGACTCCCTGTTCCCTGTCGTGATAATACGATAATTGACTACATTGCACAGATGTATCAGTTATCGCATGCATGGCATACTTGCCTACGTTTGAAAAAATAGTTTCAGGGAGATTATAGTTGGTAATAGAATTTTGCAAAGCGCCCCATTGAGGGTGCTTGTCATGCTCCACCCAAAGGGTGTGTCTAGTTCCAAATATGGAGAGATTGTGAAAAGAGATTGTAAACATGGCACCTAGAAGCATGGGTGTGTAATTTAAAATTACTTACTGTATATCCAAATGTAGATGAGCCCCAAAGCAGTTAGTAAGAGCTACTAAACTTGATAAGGTGCTGGGAAATGGTGCTGATGATTCAATGTAAATCTATCTCTCATTCCTTTTTTCCTCAAAAATCTAACAGTGTAATGTGGGCTAGGTGAAATGAGGGAGATTGCTAGACTAATCAGGGAGAGAGGAAGATTGCTGCTATTTCAGGGAGTCTCCGGCAGAATGCAGGAGGGACACTCAGAAGCACGCCTGCGGCATGGTGACATTTTCAGGGTTGTGGCCTAATGAAAGGGGGCATGGCCTATATTTCCGGCTCTCCCGTGAGGCCACGATCCATTTTCGCCGTTGTGGGGGCATACCCAGCTGCTCTGTGAGCAGCTGGCTATGCCCCCAGACCCTCTGCCTGCAAGAATAGATGCTGTGCCCATGCACACAGCATCTATTCCTTAATGACGGGGGGAGTCTCCTGCAGAATGCAGGAGGGTAGGCAACTATGATGCATGGACAGGACTTGCAATAAAGCTCCGTCCATGCAATGGGTCTCCGCAGCACTATCAGGGTATTGTTTGTAAAAAAAAAAACGAAATCCTGTGATGCGCATGTGCTGCCAACACCAACATTGCCACTACTGCCATCGCCAGCACCTCCGCATCATGCCCCCCCCTCACACACACACACACACACACACACACACTGTGACTCCACCGCTGATCATACTCACTACCTGAGAAAGGGGAAGGGCTAGAGCAGCACTGCTGTTCTTCTGGGCTTTCTCCTTCTGTGACCCTGGTGCTGTAAAGTGAGCTGCCTAGAGGCAGAGAAAGCTGTGAAGAACTACCAATTCTCATGTAAGCCTTATGATTTGCTAGCTGAAGCTGGTAATATTATCACAGGACTCACTGCAAAATTTTGGTAAATTATGCCAGATCACATTTCTCATTATTATTATGGGAAATGTGATCTGCTTACTACACAAAATGCTAATTAAATGGCTTGGAGCCGTTTTTGATGAAAATAATGTGAAAGGGTGTGAAAACAGATTTTCACATTATTTTAGGAAAAATGTTAATAAATGTGGCCCTATATATTTAAAGTAGCATGCATAAAGCTGACCATACTTGTCCTATATGCCTGATTTTCTTAGATTTCAATGGATCGGCCTGATAAATCAGATGAAAACTGGCAAATTGGATGTGTTTAAGCTCAAATTCGATCCGCGTTCCTGTGCGCATCGGTTGCAGCCTCTAGATCACTAGTGCTGCACCAAGAATATATCGGACCTGGAGCCTAAATAGATCATTACTTTGTTACGTACAGACATACAGAAAAAGTCCTTACCATAAACATTGGTCTTACACTGCCCTCTGCTGGCACTAATTTCATTGCAGAAGTAAAAGTTGATTTATAGGGGGAAATTTACTATGAATACGAATACAAAAAAAATTGTAGTCGTATTCTAAATACGAATGAATGCGACTGTTATATGTGTATTGAAATTCGTATTCCGGAGGATAATTTACTAAGCTGCTGTATTTTCATTTTTCGTATTTGCCTATGGCGTATTGGGACGTATTTATTTGGCGTATTCATATTTTCATGTGTGCGTATGTGTATACACTTTCATATGTCAAAATTCATATTTTTAAATACAAATTTGTATTTTGTTTCTAACATTACAGACTAGTTACTGATTGGTGGACTTCTCAAACTAGGAAGTGTTCACACAGGCATATATAAGCCCCCTACCCGCCAAAACTCCTTTTGGGTTACTTAGTGGTGGAGATTGGAGAGTGAAGGACTGAGATTGGTCTTTTTTGGTGATTTCTGAGTGTGTATTGTTTTGAAAGTAGTCTTGTGTTCTTGTTTGTACATTTAAAAGTTTGTCTCTTTATTGTATTGGTGTTTTTTATTTGAAAGTCTTTAGTGTACATTTGTGAGTGCTTGTTTGTGTGTGTGTTTGTGTGTGTGTGTGTGTGTGTGTGTGTGTGTGTGTGTGTGCATACCTCCCAACTGAAATCGGGACTGTCCCGATTGTCAGGGCCTGTCCCGCTGTCCCAACCGCGGGCGGCAGTGTCCCGCGGCGTGGGGGGGCTGTTGGGAGTCCCCCCTGTCAGCTGCTAAGCAGCGGGGAATAAACGCTGTGCGCATGCGCACAGCGTCTATTCCCGCAGCCAGGGGGCTGGGGGCATGGCTAGAGGCTCACAGAGCCTCTGGGTCATGCCCCCATAGCGGCAAAATGGGGGCGTGGCCTCGCGGAAGAGCCGCGAGTATAGGCCATGCCCCCAAATTAGGCCACACTCCCCGAAAATTTCGGCACGCCTCCGGCGCGCAGCAGCAGCGTCCCATCTACAGGACTACCAATGTTGGGAGGTATGGTGTGTGTGTGTGAGGGAAGGAGCAGGAGGGTATTTGTTTGTCTTTTAATTTCTCAGTGTCTGTAAGTCCAATGTAGTGGGATGTCTGAAAGTGAGTTCAGTGAGGTGGGGGTGGAGGAGTTAGAGAGGTTTGTTTGACATGGATGAGGAGGAGACGGAGAATGTTGGTACGATCAAGCCGGAACATCTGTATAGCAACATCATCCGGCAATGCGCCTAAGCCAGGGTTGCCGACTTTTGAAAGCTCCTCTCCTCTTCTTTCAGCAGGAGTTTCAGGGGCGGGACTTAAGCGTGACATCATTAAGCCCCGTCCCCATGAAGGAAAGTGACCCAGTTTGCTGAATTCCGCGGAGGGGGCGGGGCTAAATGGCACGATTATGCCACTTTTAGTCTGACCTGGTACCCAAGTACTTTCTGAGGTCTTTTTCTGACATCTACCTGGCACCCAAATACGACCTGGGGACTTTGTTTGACACCAACCTGTAGCCCAAATACAACCTGGGGTCTTTTTTGAATAGACAGTATATACCGACCTGGCAACTAAATACCACCTGGGGCCTTTTTGTGACTCCAAACTAGCACCCATATACCACCTGGGGCCTTTATTGACTCCAAACTGGTGCCCAAATACCACCTGGGGACTTTTTGCACACTGAGCTGAACGCCCCCCCGCACTGCCAGTGCCGCCTGCATCACCTCACTAGCAAGCGTGGGGATGTGTACGAGAACACATCTCCTCACAATCAGTCAAAGGGGAGAGAATTCCCTCGATAGTCACCGACCAACAAATGATTTCTCTTCCCTTTGGCAATAAGTCAGTCAGAACTGACTCTTATTACCATCGGAGATCGCCAAAAAGCGGGCAGGTGCTGACATCATGTGACGTCAGCCGCCCGCCCCGAGCAGGCAGGAACTCCCTGCAATTTGATGGGGACACCCATAAAGCTCTGGGCATTTCCCTGATGCCACCTCCTGCTCGCCCCCATCCCACCCCTACCTTTGCCAATGCCTCGGGGAGTGTGATACTCCTCTGAGGCGAGCCCAGACAGGAGATATAGAGGAAGCCTATTGGCGGATACTGGGACACGGTGATGTCACCAAAACCCACCCCCATGCCATATAAACAGAGATTCGTGGGTCTTCAGGAAGGGGATAGGACTAAAATAATGCAAAATTAAGCAATTTGAATCATTTTAACCCTGCCCCCTCAACAAATAGCAGCACATTTTGGCATTTGCTTCTTTGGCTAATGGGCAAGAGGGGGCTCCGGGGAGTATGAGGGAGATTTAGCTACTTACCCAGGGGGCCACCTGAATTTCAGGAGCCTCCCAGCAGATTTGGAAGGGAAGGAAAGTATGAGAGTATGAAAGTATGACAGCAGCGCTACAGTAGTCCTGCATCCTCTTCACTTTCAAACACAATAGCTGTGCTCGCTGTGTTCACCATTATGGGCACAGAAGTACAATAGTGAACATACAGACCAACTATCTGTGCTACCAGGAAAAGTCCTAAAGGTGCAGGGCGTTACCCCACAGTCGGGCAGTACCACAGTCTGCATTCTGTGCTGATCATTTCTATCTGTTCCTGCCTCTTCTTGCTAACAGTGCCATACATCTGTCACCCAGCTAGATAACCGAGTGAAGATGTGTAAGCGATCCATAGACAGACAAAGGATATAGGGGGAGATTCTCTAAGAATCTCCGCCCCCCTTCGCCGCCCATCGCATAATTAATTATCGCATATGCTGTAACATATGCGATAATTAAGGCAAAGGACAGCTCTTGCGTTAAGAGCTGTCCTTTGCGGTGAGAGTCGCCGGGTCCCAGCAGGTCCCGGCGGCTCTCCCCTCCCTCACACACCCGGCGCTGCTGCTGCTGCGCCGGGCTCTCCTCCTCCCTGCACCCGGAAGAGGATCAGTGCAGGGAGGAGGTCACAGGTCCGGGCAGCACTGCGCTGTGCTGCCCGGACACAGGTGAGGGGGGAGGGGGCGGTGGGGGGTCGGCGCGGGGCGGCGGAGGGTTGCGATAGAAGCCCATTGGCTTCTATGGGACATCGTCAGATTTTTCTGGCGATGCCCCCCGCCGCGGTAACCCGGCGGAGGATACTTACAGCATCCCAAAATGCGGTAAAAACCCCGATAACGGGGTTTTTACCGCATTTTTAGCTGAGAGAATCTCCCCCACGGACTCTATAGGTCAAATAAATATAGTTACAGCCAGAAAAACCCAAGATCTAAATAAGCCCATGGACAGAAAGATATAACACTTTTCTTAAAGTGGGCCTATTTCTGGGAAGTAAAGCAAAAACGCCCATGCTTCAAGGCCTCTTTGCCGTTCCCAATCGTAGTCCACATGGATGGAAGTATGAAGTATGATAAAGTCCAAGAAAAGGCCATTTCCATGTCGACATTTTGCTTGCGTCGATCTTTCATCAGCACTGACATTGTGTATTTCAACCTTTTTTCAATGTTGTGCATGTCGACCTTTTAACCAGCAGACGGTTCTTCAACCCTATCTGAATGTATAGCACTCACGCTAGATGTACGGGGTCTAGCCAAGAAAAATAATTACAAAAATATGGTTTCTTCTAATAAAAAGCCCTGAAGCCTGTGAAACTCACCGTGTCTGGTATTTAGGGAAATCTTTCTTCTGTTTTTCCATTCTCAGCCGTTGCCTCAGTTGGGGCTCTAGTGCATTCAGGAGGGCAGGGCCTGACACAATGAACAAATGTGAATTATGATGTCATGAACATAAAAGAAACTTTCCAGAGCAAGCAAATCCTTTATGGCTTTCTACTAAGTGTGGTAAACTATTAACAAAGATACTCGTGAAATATATTTTTGCTACATTATGTTATTCCAATGTCCACACTGGCTTGATTAATGAACAATGAATTCATGGCAGAAGCATTAGCCGTTTATAGGTCACAAGAGACGGAAGTAGGGATGTGTTAGCCGAGAAGATGTGGGGAAATTTTATTAGCTCCTGTGGTATCGCCAACAGTGAGACTCTCACAGACCTGCTGATTTCTAGTGGAAACAGAATCCTTTTGGTTTGGGTGCAGACAATAATTTGTACGACATAATCCCAGACATTATTATATTCAGGAGCCATTTTTAAGTCCCTTTAAAATCAGATACACTGTTGTTTTTAAGGTCCATACGTGATCCAAATAGCTAGAACTGTATTAACAAATAATTATTATATAAAATGCTGACAGAGAAATCACCCTTATAATTTGCTGAAGTGAATGCGGAGATATTTCCTGCACACTGCTGACTGTTACCACTGGGAGTTTCTTTATTGTTTTGTTTTTGTTACTTTATCCAGGATCTGTAATTTGCTCCAAGTGCACCTTTTATAAAACACTTTATTTTTATTTATTTTTTCAGTTTAAAGGGACATTTTATTCATATTCAGCTATGCTATTACTTCGCCATAAAGCGGTGCACTGGAAATCACATAGAACCTGTCAGTCGCCAGCTATTGTCTACCTTCTATCCCATTTGTCTCTGTCTCGCTCATCTACCTTGTCTTTACATTATTTACATTCATCCTGATTCAGGGGCCTGTTTCCGATGGTGGGGGTCTGCGCATGTGTGGTATCATTCGGCAGGACAGCACTGACCTGTTCAGTAGGCTGCTAGTATACGCAAGTCTGAATCAGGCCCATTATTCAGCTACGGTAACTGATACGGTAAATATCTGTGTTTTGCTGGATGCAGACTGGTCTTGTCCAGCTCCCCTGATACAAATTAGTGTCTGGACTTTTCCTGTACCCCCGCATAACTTCAGTCACTGCAGGGTTACAGGAACGTCTAATTGTGGATCCGTGGGGCGGGAGGGTGAAGGGGGCGGGGGCTTTTTCAATCAAAATGAATGGCCCCTGTAACGCTTCGCTCCTGCCTACAGCTGTTGGCTCTATCAGCAGACCTTGATCAACTTTCACTCCTGTTTTTTTTACATAATTTTCCTTTGCTTTTCAAATTAGGTACGCCACCCAGCCCACCGGAAAGGGGGACAAGTCCCCTGCATTGCCGCTAGTTTCTTGTGACCCCCCCCCCCCCCTTGGTAGGGAATACATGGGACCGAATGACGCGCATCATTGTGGCACCGCCCACCACTGGGCATTGCACCACAGTGACACGATTGTGCTAACCACACCCCCAAACAATGTTTCCCTCATATCTCCGCCCCATCACACCCACAGCTCCGCCCCCTGACTCACTGGCAACCCTGCTGTAGATACTCAATCATGTAGTGTCCTTGTAAGGTCTTTTCCTTCAAGACCATGGGCCAGATGTATCAAGCTTCAAAAAGTGATTAAGTGAAGAGTGATAAACAACCAGCCAATCAGCTCCTACCTGTTATTTTTCAAACCCAGCCTGTGACATGACAGGCAGGAGCTGATTGGCTGGCTATTTATCACTCTACATTTTATCACTTTTGAAGCTTGATACATCTGGCCCCATGTCCCTTGCAGTGAGGTCACACACCCTTTTTGGAATGCAAGCATATGGCACACATTTGTTTTTTCTTAAATGTTATGGGGGTGGTGGTGAATTTTAAATTATTCGCTTTGGGAGCCAAACTGTCTAGAAATGACCCTGTTTGTTCTATAAAAATGCCAACGGCGTGAGGGCTTAACTGGCATACACATGGTGCGGTTCTGGCTATGTCCGATTTTGACTATGCAATTTCACCTTGAAGTGTGTGGAGCCGATTTTAGCTATGTGCAATGTGGCCTTTGGCCAAGTACATTACAAGTGACATAGGGGGTCATTCTGAGTCACTGACATTCCTGCGAGATTGCCACCGTCCCGATGTTTGTGGGACTGCGTATGCGTATGGTCTATTACAGTATGTGCAGGTGCAGTTCCCCTTTGCAAATGGTTTAGATGACCTGTGTAGTGGCCAAACCCTTAGCAAGCATCGGGGCGGGCCAGAGGCAGATGTTAATGGGGAGGGACGGAGATAGCCAACGGTAACGCCCAGCGTTTTATGGACATCACCATAAAAACGCTGGGCGGTCCCACAGCTTACAGAGCAAATCCGTATGACCCCAGTCAAAATTGTCTTGTCTGCACAGTCTATGGGGGAGATTCTCTAAGAATCTCAGCCCCCCTTCGCCGCCCATCGCATATTTAATTATTGCATATGTTGTAACATATGCGATAATTAAGGCAAAGGACAGCTCTTGCGTTAAGAGCTGTCCTTTGCGGTGAGAGTCGCCGGGTCCCAGCAGGTCCCGGCGGCTCCCCCCTCCCTCCCACACCCGGCAATGCTGCTGCTGCTGCGCCGGGCTCTCCTCCTCCCTGCACCCGGAAGAGGATCAGTGCAGGGAGGAGGTCACAGGTCCGAGCAGCACGCCCGGACACAGGTGAGGGGGCGATGCGGGGCGGCGGGGGGTCGGCGCGGGGCGGTGGAGGGTTGCGGTAGAAGCCCATTGGCTTCTATGGGGCATCGCCAGATTTTTCCGGGGTAACCCGGCGGGGGATGCTTACAGCATCCCAAAATGCGGTAAAAACCCCGATAATGGGGTTTTTACCGCATTTTTCGCTTAGAGAATCTCCCCCTATTTACCTTGTGATACCACCCCTGTGTGGCCGAATCACAAGCAGGGAAAACACTGTGCAATTTTGGCTAACTTTCCTTACTATTTGGACTATATACTATAGTCCAAATTGTAAGGACAGTTAAGCCAAAATCGCACCATGTGTATTCACATCTAGTTAGGCTGCAGGAGACTTTGCATATGATATTGTCATTTTAAGGTATAGGGGGGGAAATGTAATAGGGCGAGATAGTCAGAAAGTGAGAGATTTGGTAGGAAATCTCCAGGTTTTTTTTAAAGCTGCAATCATTTACATGGGATACGGTCATTTGGTCTAGAGTATGTTGGTCGACAAGCATTGGGTCAACACCATTAGGTCGACATGGGGATAGGTCGACATGGGTCTAGGTCGACATGTGTCTAGGTCGACATGGGCTTAGGTCGACAGGTTATTAGGTCAACACAAGCATTAGGTCGACAGTGTCTAGGATCGACAGTCAAAAGGTCGACATGGGGTTTTTCACTTTTTTTGAGCCGACATGTGCCAACAGGCGGTATTTCATGCCGTACCATCCACTAGGGTGTGGTATGAGAATAAAGTAGTGTGCCAAGCGTAGCGAGGCACCGTGCCCGAAGCATTGCGAGCGATGCGAGGGGGTGCGGTACACTTTAAACCAGGGCTGGGCAACACCGGCCCTCCAGATGTTTATGAACTACACATCCCAGCATGCCTTGCATCAGTTTCAGCATAGCCACATAGCAAAACTAATGCAAAGCATCCTGGGATGTGTAGTTCATTAACATCTGGAGGGCCGGTGTTGCCCAGCCCTGCTTTAAACTGTGTCCATGTCGAGTTTGTCGACATTTGGGTAAAAAAACAATGAAAACCCCCATGTCAACTTTTTGACTGTCGACATAGACACTGTCAACCTAATGCTTGTGTAGACCTAATTTTCCTGTCGACATTGACCCATGTCGACCTAGTGGTGTCGACCTAATGCTTGTCAACCAACATACTGTAGACAAAATGATCCCAACCCATTTACACTGCAGTGTAATTGATTGCTGCTTTAAAAAACTGGAGATTTCTTACCAAATTTCTCACTTTCAGATTCTTTCACCTTATTACATTTCCCCCATAATGTTAATTTTGTTATGCTTATATCAACACTATTGCCAATACATCCAGTGATATACATGAAACACAATTTACAAGTGCCCTAGGCAACTGCCTAAAGCTGCCTAATGGTAGATCCGGCCCTGACCAGAGGAAGTCCATGGAGGTGTGTGTGTATGTGGGTGGACACCATGAGTTACTACACCAGGTGACACCAATCCTAGGGACGCCTCTGGTTACAATTGCAAATTCCATATGCCACATGCTATAAGTTTTAAACATTGATTTTTAATAAAGAATATTTATATTTCCCATTTGATCCAATGTGCAATATATGTTTATTTTAGCCCTACACTTTGCTTTTCTGTATCAACCTGTCGAGCGTAGAGCAGGAATGGCTAGAACTGCAATCTTGGACCAGCAGCCAGCCAGCTATGGAATGACAGCTGCGTCATTTCAAAATCATCGTTGGTCACAAACCAATCACAGCTCACAGACAGAAAGCCAATCAGCAGTCAAAATTTGTATGGCAGACAAAACCTGTGTGACTGACAAAATGGTTAAACTCCAGATGTATCTCTGCATTATTTTTCATCTGCAATGAATTATTTGGCTTATCCTGCCTAAATGGATAGACGTGAGACTCCTTAAACGACAGATGTTTTTGGGCATTAACATAATAATAATAATAATAATAATAATAATAACATAAATAATAAAAATAGGAATTCTCTTTGGCTCTTGAGTTTAAGAATCTGGGGTGCAGGTTTTATAATATAATGGCTAGAATGTCTGGCACTGTAAATTAATTTTAAAAAACAGACTCCAAAACCATAGATAAAGTATTATTGATTTTTTTAATGGACAGTTCAAATGCTGCTAATGTAATAGATGTGAAACAAATTGAATTCTAAAATCTGTATGAGTGCAGGACGCCGCAGCCAATGGTGGTCGTATAGCATTTTATTGAAAAGTTTAACACCCACTTGCATTATGGTGGCAGAATTATGAGCTCAGAGTTCTAACATGCCAACTACTTTAAAGAATAAGTACTGAATGTGAAAGCTTAATACTGTTGTATAATCAACATTACATTGACTAGCGAGTAAAGTCTGACCATCAATACCCCATGGTTCCTATTTATTAACTACATCATTGGAAGCTTTCAATATGTAACGTCACAAGCTAATGTAATCTCAGCATTATTACAGCATGCCCTGATTATTTCCTGTCCACTTACACATACCCGTCATAAATGTTAACTAAGCTCTTAAATGACACATAAAGGAGTTATATAACAGTGTAATCCAAACACGTTCCCATTAAATACCATTCTAGGCATAAATGCATCGTTATGCCTTGTGATAGTTTTTATTTTTTATTAATGTATATGTTATTCTTTACTATATTGGAAAGTGCTAATTTGAGTTAATTATAGATGACTTAAGTACCCCTTGGTTCTGCCTGTGCTGCCACACACATACACTTATACACTGGATTGAAGGATAAGTGCTTCTTGAAACAGAACTCAATTACATAATAGGAAGTAGAACAACACAAGGAACTTATCTCCGATTATACATTTATTAAAATCAACTAAATTCACAAGAAGGATAATTTTTCTAGTCTTTATGTGTTATGTAACAAAGGAAGTGGCTGGTGACATTCTAAAATTACAGTCACTACAGTGTATGCAGTACCCAGAAAATCTACCTTACAAGAAGATTTAGAATTTTCCGAAAAAAACATTAGTTTACTAATTTCTCATCACAAGGCAGAGCCTGTCTACACACAATGGGGGTTATTCTAATTGGTTCGCTCCCCTGCGCGTTCGCACAGTGAAATGAGGGTGCCCCTAAATTTATACATCCCCATCACTGGACTTGTTGATGATTTTTAAAGAGTAGTAATGCTCTCTGGTGATTACATGTCATCACCACATTATACTTTAACTTCTCCATAGTCCCTGAGGGTACTCCAGAGTCTCCTGGGAAGAATTTAATATTTTATATAAATCTCCCAACATTATAAACTTCTGCAGAATGAATACAGTAAGTAAATCGGCCATAAACTCACTAGCGGGTATCCTCACAGGACACACCTCAAGACCATAACATAAAACCATAACTTAGCTTAACTTATCTATAACCTTATCTAAAATAAAAACACGGACACAAGTGCTGGCGTTTCAAACAGACTGTCAAAATTTATTTTGACAAGCAACAAGGTATAACTATAAAATGGTGGCGGCACCAAAGAACGGTCATTATAGGAAAGTGGGGTTTAAAGATGTTCATGCATACCATCGCTGGGATTACTCTCCCTACACAACCACCGAGGCAGATGGTAAATGGCCATCCCCCGCGCAGAAGCATGGCCCATGACAATCGTTGTCAAGGGAGAGCGCACCCCACTATCTACATACACACAGATCTCTTAGAGATGACTGTTCTTTACCGCCGCTGAAGAAGAGAAAATAGGGATGGGTGGGCGGGGCTTCCTGAGACAGAGGGGGATCACACTAACTCGTGATCGGTTCTAAGCCTGCTAATCCCTCCCCCTGGCTCTGATAGGCCTTGTGCCCATCCTCATCAACATAACATGTGACATCTAGCAAGTGCAGCCTGCTGGAACCCTGCGTGGTTTATGTCAGCCTCATTGCTTATACAGCATTCGGTGTCTCTTAAACTCACTAGCGGGTATCCCCACAGGCCACACCCCAAGACCATCACATAAAACCATAACTTAGCTTAACTTATCTATAACCTTATCTAAAATAAAAACACGGACACAAGTGCTGGCGTTTCAAACAGACTGTCAAAATTTATTTTGACAAGCAACTATAAAATGGTGGCGGCACCAAAGAACGGTCATTATAGGAAAGTGGGGTTTAAAGATGTTCATGCATACCATCGCTGGGATTACTCTCCCTACACAACCACCAGAGCAGATGGTAAATGGCCATCCCCCGTGCAGAAGCATGGCCCATGACAATCGTTGTCAAGGGAGAGCGCACCCCACTATCTACATACACACAGATCTCTTAGAGATCACTCAGCACTGGGAACTCAACCATTCAAATATGTCGCCCAAAAACAGAGCCATACCTGCAGGGCTCAAATGAACACCATCACTCCTGTACAGCTCTTCACGCTGAAAAGTGATGGCGTCATGGCGAACCACACCCCCACCATTTGCTAGCAAGTATCTCTCCACTGCTGCGTTCACCTTCTTACGTGAACGCTCAAGGCGGGGGCAAGACCTGGCCGCCCTCCACACTCTCCTTGAGATCATGGAGGACCAAACCAATCGGCAACGAGGCAATGCTTGGGAGATAATGTGGAGGTCCCTGATTATCACGGAGCGCAGCTCCAAAGCAGACCCTCTGCCCAAATCGTTGCCACCCAGGTGGAAAACGATAACTTCAGGGACCCCATAATCACGCAAGGCCCTCAACATATGGGCCTGCAATCCAACCCATCGCATGCCTCGCACACCTAACCGCCTAACCGACCCAGCTCTAGGGAACATGCATACATCATGTGCGATATTAGCTCGCGAGGCCCAAAACACAAAGGAGTGGCCGAGCAACCACACCGATTTTTCATCCTGTCGATCTGCAATATTTACAGAGAGGTTAGTAACTTTTGTCGACATGTTGCACACCCCCTTTCACACAGTACGGTTAGGAGTATAAGGAGAAGGAAAAACCCTTTGCCGACCAGCTCTTGAGGCACAAAACACACCGCCTGGAGTAAACTAACAAGTACACCATGCCAGATTGAAATGGAAGCCAAATTGTGCCCCCAGGCGGATGTGAAAAAACACCTCAAGGCCCCCACTGGAAGTTGGCGAGCGCTTATGCATCCAGTCGACCATGGTGAAAGGAGACAGATAAAGACGGCCGAATATACCTGCGGAATGCTGCAGAGCGCCATCGACCCAGAGACTGAATCTCTGCGTCGGAGCGGCCCTCAGCAGCTGCCAAGGTAGCAGCCCGATCCTAAAGGAATGCGACCCAAATTCCTTCGGATCTAGACCAATGGCCTCCAGCACCCGCCCCAAGACGTGACAAAACTGGTATTTGGTGAGAGGCGACCCATCCTCATGCATCAACCACGCACCTGGCAGATCAGGGCGGACCCGTGCGAAGGCCGTAGCCAACTCCACCGGGCACACCCCTTCTACCGCGCAGGGGAGCAAAGACAGCCACCGCCCCCCTGCCAGCCTGGTCCGTCTTGGAGCAGTGCAGGTGACAGTGCACCGCATCTGGCTGGACCGCCAGGTCATCCACGGCCAACGGTGAGGGCAGCCGCTTAGATGGGGCTACCAGCTCTCCTATCCTGAAGGCCCCATGATAAGCCATGGCATACGCCGTGCGGAACAGCAGGACCTCATAATCAGGCCAGCAAATGCCTCAGGGCGCCCAGCAAGGCTGGTAGCAATGACAAATCAATAGGACGCCTGCAGTCTGGGAGGGCCGGCGATGCTCGCCGCCAACCGCGCAAGGCCCTGGACACCAGAAAAGACCGGGACGGGTCCGCCCTGCCATGCAGGGATGAGAAAAAGGACACCCCTGACAAAATACTGCGCACTGAGGCGACCGAATGTCCCAAGGAGTATAAAACCCCATACAAAAGCCACCATGGCCTCAGCCGGTGTCTTACCTGTTTGAGGGGCAGACAGCCGAAACTGTTCCCACTCATGCTATCCCTCCTGATAGCAACGGAGCGTCCTGGGGGCCACGGCCCGCATGGCTAGCCCCTCCATTCCGGCCAGATCACCTGCCAAACATAAGGAGGACAACGGTCGCCAGTTAGAGAGGCCTCAGGCGCTAAAGATCGGAACTTAGCCCAATCTGTTCTGGACAGTGCATCCGCCACGGAATTCTCCACTCCAGGAACATGCTTTGCCACAAATTGTACATTAAGCTGCAGGCACCGCAAAACGAGCCTTGCCAGCAGGCGCAACACCGGTTAATAGCATGTACCACACCCAAATTGTCGCACCAGAGAACTATGCTGGAATGTTCCAGCCTATCTCCCCAGATCTCCAGCGACACTATGATGGGGAACAGCTCCAGCAAAAGCAGGTTTTTTGTAAGGCCCTTCGCCACCCATTCCACGGGCCATGGGGCTGCACACCATGACCCGTGCAAGAAGGCACCAAAACCGACCCCGCCCGCCACATCAGTGAACAACTGCAACTATACGTTGCTACGAGGGGGTGAGGGCTAAATTAGGACCCCATTAAACTGATTCAGGAAGGTAAGCCAGACCCTTAGGTCCCGCTTCAGTTCCGCCGTCAGCCAGTTTCCTACAGAAAACCCTGCCCATAGGGATTACCCGGCATGCAAAATGCAGCAGTCCCAGTAACGACTGGAGCTGCTGCAGGCGGAGCTTGCCCTTTGACAGTGAGAGTGAGATTGCCCCACCCAGCCGATCCAGCTTGTCGAGGGGCAATCTACAGCATCCCGCAACTGTGTCAATTTCGATGCCCAAGAAGGAGAGGCACGTCACCGGCCCCTCCGTCTTGTCCGTCGTGATGGGAACCCCGAAGTGTTGGAACAGCCTCTGCGTGTAACCCAGCAGGTCCCCACAGCGGGAGGAACCCACGGGGCCCACGCAGAGGAAATCGTCCAAGTAGTGAGCAATGCCAGCCTCTCCTGAGCCCGTCTCCACGCACCAGTGTAAGAAACTACTGAAACACTCAAAATAGGCGCAGGAGATGGAGCAGCCCATGGGCAAGCACCTGTCCACGTAGAAGCCAGTGGGCAGGCGAAATCCCATGAACCGAAACGAGTCCGGATGCCAGGGCAGCAAGCGAAATGCCGACTTGATGTCGGTCTTTGCCAGCAACGCCCCCGAGCCAAAGCCCCACACCATGGACAGGGCCTGTTCAAAGGACTGGTAGCGTACCCGACACAATTCTTCAGGAATAGCATCATTGACTGACCCTCCCACTGGGTGTGACAGGTGCTGTATGAGCCTGAACTTGCCTTGCGCCTTTTTTGGGACCACCCCAACAGGGGAAATCACCAAATCGGCGATTGGGGGCACGGTGAAGGGGCCCACCATTCTGCCGAGGCTCACCTCTTTGGAGACTTTCTCCAGGACTATATGGGGCATCTGAATGGCTGACTTTAGGTTCTGGGGGGCCACGGCACCCACCTCCCCACGAATGGGAAGGCGGAAGCCGTGTCGGAAACCGGACTCCAAAAACTCCGCCTCCTCCCTGTTAGGGTACGCACCCAGCCAGCCGGCCAGGCTGCCGACCCGAACCGGGGACGGGGCCTTACTGAGGTGGACCTCCGGCGCCCTGAGCCACCTGGGGGCCACCTTGCTTTCCTTTCTTACAGTCCTTGACTGGGTGGGGGCCCCAGCATATAGAGCAAGAGTGCTTGTATTTGCACCTAGCTCCCAGTGAGCATCCGACTCCATTGAACGCATAGCAACGTCCGGCAGAGGAGCCCCCCGCCCCTCCACGAAAGGGGGCAGGACCTTTAGGGGTTTTTGGTGCAGCGGCCGTGGAAGTGGAGGGCTTAGAGCCCATCCAAATCTCCACGTCCTTGCAGCCCAATTTCATGACCGCAAGACCTGATTGCTTGTACCTGAAATTTTCATCATAAGAGTGCCAAGCCCAGTCGCCATCAGAAAGGTACATCGCGTGGATCATATGCATGTAGCGTACCACATTCATATGCTCCTCGGGCCTGGTTTCTAAATAGCAGGCAGCGAACATAAAAAGCCCCGTCTGCCACCGGTGGTAGGTGCAGTAGGCCTCCTCGCCAATCCCCCTTTACGTTTGGCTTCCCGATATTCCTTCTCGGCTTGGGCTGTCATGGTGAAGAAACTGACATATTTTCCTTCATTGATCCTCTCTTGTACACTGCGTCTCAGCCCCCTAAGCACCGCAGTGTTTTCACAATGTACCACCTCCCCCCTGGGGAACAACGGGGACCCAGAGCTGCCGCTGGAGCTAGAGTGACGGCAGCGTCGCCCATGCCGACGCCGCCTTCTGCATGACTTTCGCCCCCCATCCTCCCCGGAAGACCCGGCTGGACCACCCCAGCCCCCATGCCAGCTCTGCATAGCGGGATAATCCTGCGCCTCCGCAGCCACTGGCGCCTGCTGACTCCTGGTGGGGGAACAGGCCCACGTCCCCTGGAACGGCTAGGTGTGTCAGAGGGGTCCCTGTCCTGTGATGGGTGTCCACCACCTGCAGCCACCCCAGTAAGGGTGCGCTGCGCAATCCTGCTGGCCAGTACTGGTATGCCAGAGGGCCCTGCAGCTATCAGGGCCGGGGCACCCCTCCCCCTGCCTCTCCCTGTTTGTGCCTGCTGCCCCCTTGATCCCCTTATGGGTGCTGCTGCTTGTTGGGGCGTGACCGCCCCCCACTGGGACTAGCTGCTCCCCTCCTGCCCCGTGTACTGGGCATCGTGGAGGGGAGCTGATTCTGCTGGGACTGCTGTGCTGCCGGGCCGCATCCTCTGCCGCGCGCCCGAGTACTGCTGGCACGGGCTCTACCCAAGCCCATCCCCCTTGCCGTTCCCCGGGGAGTCCCGCCGCCGCGGCCTACCCCCCTCAGACGCGCCGACCCCCGGCCTGCCGCATCATCGCCAAGTGCCACGCTCGTCGCCGCGTGCACCTCCCGGTCACCAGGAGCCGCAGACCTGCACCGCGCACCTCCTCCTGCGTTCCGAGCCGGAGGGGAGCCAGCCACAGAGGGAAGGCCTGGACATTGCTGCAGCCGTCAAGGGTGAGCAGTGGAGCGGGAGGCAATCGGGTGGGTGAACAGTATTGAGGGTAAACCTACCCAAATGTGGGGCCTAACAGCGCTCTTCAGAGAGGTCCTATCTAGGCAGCAGGCTTACTGAGACAGAGGGGGATCACACTAACTCGTCATCGGTTCTAATGCAGCCCACACACACATCGATTTAAGAATGCGTTTTGTACTTTTAAAGTACAAAACGCATCGCGCGTACGATTATCGTGTTGTATTAGCGCGGCGTGTGCAACGCGATGCTGTGCTATGCGCGTTCCCGGGGGCCGATTTTAGATGTCCAAAAAAGTATGTGCAGCAGGTACTTTTTAGGACATTATCGCATAGCATCGGGCTCAGCATTATACAGGCATACGAGCCGATGCTATACAATGTTTTTTTGTTTTTTTTTGGGAAATAATTACATACAAATTGGTATCAACAACTTTATTGCAGGTTTGAAACATGTGAACTCGAACAAAATAAAGGTCAGAAAAAGCCAGTGAAAAAATGTGCTTAAATCGCACAGCATCGCATCGCAGACAGCAAAATAACCACCACATCGGGTCATGCTTAATTCTGGCAGAAAAATTGTAAAGAACCATTGTACAGCCAAAAACGCATAGCACTGAAATCGGTGCGTGTGTGGGCACCATAAGCCTGCTACTCCCTCCCCCTGGCTCTGATAGGCCTTGTGCCCATCCTCATCAACATAACATGTGACATCTGCAGCCTGCTGGAACCCTGCGTGGTTTATGTCAGCCTCATTGCTTATACAGCATTCGGTGTCTCTCTATCTCGGTCATAGACCCTTGTATAAAACACTTTGCGAACTAAAGTTGCTAAGGCACCAATTTATGAAATATATGTTCCTTAGTATCTGTATCTGAAATACATAATTATATATTAGCCGATGTGTTGTTTTTTTGTTGATTAGCAATTATTAATATTTATATTTTTAAATAAACAAAATTTTTTTTAACACGTTCTAAGGACGTAAATATAATGCTGCTTTCCCACTGCAGACCTGTTTTAAGTACTGGTATTTTTAAACGGTATTTAAAACGGTATTAGCATTCCCACTGCAGCAGATTACCATTTTAAATACCGTTTAAGTATCATTCCCATTGCAGCGAACCGTTTAAAATGTAAAGAGTGCCTACCCCCCTCAAGTGTAAAGAGTGCCTAACCCCCCCAAGTGTAAAGAGTGCCTAACCCTCCCCCCAGTGTAAAGAGTGCCTAACCCCCTGTGCCCCCATCTCCCCTCCCCTTGTACTTACCTGCATGGGGATCCAGGCCGGGGATGCAGGGCAGTGGGGAGGCAGCAGGGGTCCATACGGGGTCCAGGCAGTCCCTGTGCCTGATGAGAACTAGTAGTTCCCACATTGCGCATGTGTCATGAGCGCAGAGCATAATAATGAGCCGCTCATTACATATGTGCATATGTAATGAGCGGCTTATTATTCTGCACTGCGCTCATGACACATGCGCAAAGTGGGAACTACTAGTTCTCATCAGGCACATGGACTGCCTGGAGTTTAAATACCGTTTAAAAGGCATTCCCACTGCCTTAAAAACTGTATTTAACTGTGGGTTGAAATACTGGTTATCTTTAACCGGTAAAAACTGTATTTAACTGTGGGTTGAAATACTGGTTATCTTTAACCGGTATTTCAACTCTGGCGCTTTCCCACTGCAGCCTTAAATGGTAAATTGCGCTGAAAAATCGGCAATTTACCGTTTTAGACCTGCAGTGGGAAAGGGGCATAAGTTACAAAAAAAAAAGGATAACACAGCAGTCTTGAAGCTGCATCTTGAAGCATCCTTGCTCAGCTTCTCCTTGGTCCCAGTTGCCAAGTGGGAGGGCACCACAAGATGCATGTTCACCCTGATACAATCCTGCATTGCTTAAATAACTGTGCAGTAGAAGCTTTTGGGGGTTATTCTGGTTGATTCGCAAGGCTGTGAATTTGCAGCCTTGTGAGTCCACCAAAACCCTCCCGGCGAATGAACGCCCCCCCGCCCCCCCCCACTCGAATGCGTGTTTTGCATAAAAATCCATTCGCATGCCTCGAGAAACCGCCCACATCTTTCGATGGTCGGCGACCATTGAAAGATGTGGTGCGTGCACGCATATAAAAGTGACTTTTAACTCATCCGGTGCTGTCAGCTGCCAGCCCCCCCTCCGCACCCGTGTCACCGCCTTATTACCATGAGAACGCCCAGCGTTCTCATGGGAACGCCCATGGAATGCTGGGCGTTCCCATATGGTGATGGGGCAGCCCGGCGCCCCTCGCATGCCATCTTAGCATTCATCTTAGAGTCAGGTCCTTGACTGTTCCCGGCTCACTTGCTGCACTTGTGTAATCCAGAAGAAACCATAGTGTTACCAGCATCACTTGATCTTACCACGGTGCTGACTTTGCAATTTAGAATGACTTTATTCTTAGAAATCTATTCCTCAAACGAAAGATCTTCTTACACCGCACTAAACCACCATGATGAAGAGTCCATGGAAGGGATCAGTGTTTATTCTGGCCACTTGTGAGCTACAAGTGTACCTTGATTGTTTGACAACCATCTGGGTATAATTAGAGGCTTGTGATAGAGATGTATATTTGGACATTGTACACTGGCTTTAACAAGTCTAGCCAACAGATTTTCCATTCTACAGCTATGCACAGCTGCTGCTTCCACGGTGTGCGCCTGCTGCCTCGTGTGCAAAGCTCCCATAAACAGCACAGTACAAGATGTGTTCAAATGGAATAAATGCATGCTCATTCCATATGACATTTGTAGAGAGTCTAGGCTTAGTATAGAAGTTTAAAAAAAATAGTCCCAATAGCATAATACATTTTAGAGTGAACTTGTTGAGCACACAAGAAAAGTCACCATTGTGTGAACATTGTGAATCAATATTTTTTGTAATGTGCTACTTACAAAACAGCCAGCCAGTCAGCTCCTGCCTGCCATGTCACAAACTGTGTTTGTGAAATGTCAGGCAGGAGCTGATTGGCTGGTTGTTTATCACTCTCCATTTTATCACTTTTGAAGCTTAGTACATCTGGCCCTTTACCTTTAGAAACGGGACTTTCCAGCTGTAGCAGCCTGCGTCCGATTGAGCAACTTTCAGCGTCTCTGCATGCTATAATACCACCTGATATTCTTCACACAGCACCATCGCAGGCACTATTGATGCTTCCCTGAGCTCCATGGCAGGTGCAGTTTCCGCTTCTGAAGATAGCCTCTGTGGCTTAGCTCTGCATGTGAGAAAGTAGCCACTTTTACTGACCACAGGCAATCAGTGGTATCAGTACTGTGGCCTGCTGCTTTCAATGGGCCCACAGCCATCATTGGTATAGTGCATGCCAACCAGTTACAAATAGTAATTTATATTTATACTAATATATATATTTTTGGCCCATTACAAACTTGGAGGAAACAGTTTGGATACTGGAGAGAAGGAGGCCCTTCCCCTACTGGCTCTTCTCCCCTTCACACAGTCTAGTGTCATGCATAGCTCGCAGATACAAACTGATGCCATGGCCACAACTTCCAGTCCATCCTCTGTGGCTCCAGGAGCTAGTCACTGCCAGAGTCTTAGTACTTCTGCAGTGTGGTGGTAAGACAGAACAGATCTGCGTGGCTGGGAGGAAGAGGAAGGCAGAGTGATAAGGAGGGAGATCTGGTGGTGCCTACAAATCCTTCAATCCACATCCCATCAGCAGCTTACCTACAAGGTTTTTCCTCAGAGAACTTGAGTGTGGAGTTCCTCCAAGGTAATCTTGTGAGTGTCACAGCAGGAGAAGAGCCTTTTAACTGCTCTGAAGAGTGAAAAGCTGCCGTCCGGACTGAAGGTAACCGTTTACTTCATCTTCTTTCCACCACCCCTTGCCTTTCCCTATCACCCTTTACCACTGTCTATCACCCTCTACTTTTTCCTCGTTCCTTCTTGTTGTTACCCTTTGCCCATCTAGTCCCCTTCTGCTCATGAGCTTCTGTTTCTCCAATGTCCCTGCTTCTATAAACCGGACCCGGACAAGACCACGGAAACGCCAGACCGGACATCAAACTCTGCATTCCGGAGCTTGCAGTGTCCGGTCCGGGGGGGTGTCCTGTCCAGGGGGTGTCTTTTACAGGGGGGGTGCCTGTGATGGCTTTCACCAGGGACATGGGGAAGGAAATATTACAACATCCCCGTGTGGTCCGGACCATTTCGGTTTTTATTAAATCCACGGACCATGCAGGGAGGCTGTACTCTCCCCCTTCTCCTCTACCTGGTGACAGGTGTCACAACAGCCCCACTGGACAGGACACATCCGGCAATGAAGCCTGTCCAGTCCTGTGTTCCGGGTTCTTGTCGGTCCCGTTTTTACCCATACCCCTGCTTCTGTCCCATCACCCTCAGCCCATAACACTCCCATTTCCCTGTGGCATTCAGCCTCTCCTCATTGCCCCTGTCTCTGCCTGTCATCCTCTGCCTCATTATAACCAGCCTCTCCTTATTATACCCTACCTCTGTCTAGAAACATGAGGAGCTAAGTTTTAGCAGGACTTAAAAAACAATTGTATAATGCAGGTCTATAGATCCAGTACAGCCTAAAACACTTTCATTATTTGGATGTCATTTTTTTTACACACCAATGTCTCTAGCAGCAAGGGAGTTTAATCAAATCAGGAGTATGTTACAAATGGAAAATCTACCCCGGCCCTGGCTTATGAATAAGAATTCGGAGGCTAGGTGGTGATGGGGAAAACCCCCCAGAAATTATATTCAGTTTAGACAGACAAATTTAATCTGGGTGTAAGATAAGGATTCAAGTTGTGTCCGGTTGTTATTACAAGCTGCACAGGAGACTAGATATCAGATAAATCACATTTGGCAATAGAATTCTTTTCTTATAGGAATACAATTTATTCCATTTCCTGGCCAGGAATTATACCAGTAAAACAAAAGCTCATGTGCAATGCAAATCTTCATTCTACAGTTTACAAACACGTTTAGCACTATATAATGCATAACATATGTTCACGTAACAGGTGGCTGACATATTCATGGCCAATATCATGAGATATAAATGTGCAGTTTTAGAATTGGTATGGTTTTATATGCTGCTTACAGTAGCTTCTTTGATATGCATAAGGAACTACCAAACAAATATTCCCATACACATTGGATCCAGTGCCTTTTTCAGATGGGACTCAATGCATACATGTGACGTCTACACTCCCCCGAATGCCCAGAAGCTTCAGAATTTTGTATGGTTTTCCTAAAAGCCTAGATAAGTGGCAAGTCTCCCAGAGGAAGCCAGAAAGTCTGCAACTCTTACTCATACCCCTTTCAGACCACACTCCAACCCGGGTTATTGCCGGGTCCTTACATCACTAACCCAGGTAGAGGTGCGGTGTGAAAGCGCCACCCTGAGTCGAGCAATCCAGGATTTCAAATCTGCTCACGATCAGGGTTGCTTATTCAACATGGGGAATGAGTAATGGGACAGAATCTGTGCACTAGTACCACACAATATTTGGGTTTAAGAATAAGAAAGAATATATATGATGATCCACAGTTTTTTCTCTACGTGTCTAAGGGCGAGATGTATCAAATGGAAAATGCGGTAAAACCCCGGTTTTACCGCATTTTCCTATGTATCAAAAATGATACCGCAGTGAAGGGTATCGCCACCTTTGGGTGGCGATACCCTATAGAAGCCTATGGGCTTCTTTTTCGCCGCCCGCCGCCGCCGACGCAAACCCGCCGCCTCGCCGACCCCCCCTCTGGCTTACCTTCCTGAAGGGTCCTCCTGGACCCCGGAAGGTAAACCCCTCCTCCCCCTAGTGAAGCAGCCGGACATACTTCCGGCTGCAGGGGGGAGGAGGAGGCGCCGGGGACAGCATGCATAGCTGTCCCCGGCGTGAGGGGAGAGCCAGGCGGCAGGGAGATGACGGAGACCCCCCGCACACCAGAGTACAGGTATCGCGGGGGGCCTCAGTCACCGCACCGCGATGCCAGCCGCATATATTAGTACATATGCGGCGGCATTGCGGCGGGGGGGGGGGGCGCGAAGGTAGGCGATGTATTTTAATACATCCCGCCCTAAGTACTAATCAGTGGAGTGGAGGTGCTCCCCTGAGAGTAATATACAATGCAAACAAAAGAGAAAAAGCACTCTCTTTTTGGGGGGGGGGGGCACGCTTGTTTTTAAAACTTAACTTTAATAGTACATTAATTTTAAAAAAATTGTGAAATTATGACATTACAAGACGGACACACATGTAACATGCAAAACACCACAAGGGGTGTTATGGGCCAATTCTTAAATGTAATCTTTATAGATTGGTCTATGTTCCATTTACTATCCAAGCAAAGATTTAGTTGACTGGAATCTGCCAATCAAACAAGAATTGATGCCCTAATGGATACGGTAGGGCGCAAATGTATGATAGATTATTATTTGTAAGAATAATAATCACTGGTATCACTCTTTTCTTAATAATTCAGTTTAAGAAAGATAGAAAGAGGGGTCCCTTCTTATTGGGTGGGATTCAATTGAAATTATCTGGAGAGAGATAAGGTACTATGCAATGTGTAACCAGTACATACAGAGAACAGAAAAGATCGGTGTCAGATTATCCCTGCAATGTGTGACTGCTGCTGATTGTTATATCAGGATTGACTCAACCAATCCTAACAATTGAGCGGGTCTGTCCGTGAGTCAGTAGCAGCTATGGATATGAAAATAGATTTGGGTATAAAATCTCTCTATGTTAGGGTGGGTACCCCCCTGGGTGGCTAGTGCCCTTGCAGGGAATTGTACTCACAATCAAAAAGGATTTACCCAGAAAGTGTTTTCAGGTTCAAGAAAAATAAAGATATGTGACACTCAGGGCCGGATTAACAATGGGCCTGATGGAGCTACAGTTCCAGGCCCACTCTCAAGTAGGCCCATTTTGTAGCTGAGAGCCAGGACTTTCCAATGAACCCAGCCCCGCGTCATTAGCCCCCCGGGAACCGGAGATACCACAAGGCAAAGCTGGAACGTTTTCCCCATAGGATAACATGGGTCCCGCTAATTCCATGATGTCCAGTTCCCCCTCCAGCATCACAGAAGCTCGAGGTTGATCTCAGTCGAACCCAAATTGCTGGACCTTCAATCTGATACCAGGTTGGTCCATATGGGTTATTTGGTTCCAGAGATATTGCAGGTAAACTGATTTTTTTATTTCTGAAATGTAATTTCATGGCTGTTCATGTTTGAGGACAGATTTCTCTGGAATCAAACGGCTCAGTTTCATGGGACCAAAATCATTTGAAGCCCACGTGTAAATGGGTCAGTTGGTTCCGAAAATATAGCTGGTTGTTTAAAGGGGGGGGGTGTTTTCTGGTGTAAAAGGGGCCAGCCCAGGAATGTCCCTGCATGATCCTGGGACTATATTCCTGGGTAAGTCCCTGCATTTTCTGGTGTGAAAGGGGTATTATTTCAAATAGCCAGGACCTGCAGTGCTCTGAATACAGCCGGGCAGCCCCCTGCTCTCTGCCCAGCTGTCAATGGCTGTCAGAGCCGGCGCCACCACTAGGCAAATCTAGGCATTTGCCTAGGGCGCTGGCCACTGGAGGGCGGCATTTTGCCCCCCGTGCCGCGGGGGTACCTGTCCTGCGGCGCTGTGTATTTAAAGCTGGTGGCGGAGGCAGCGAGGGGTCCCTGCAGTCAATAAGAAATAACGAGCGCTATCCGCCGGGCTATGCGGAAGCGCTTCTGTTGTGAGAACACTGTCCGCGGTAGCTGTCCCCCAGTTACCGCGAGCATGTATTCCTCCTTGGCAATGAGCATGGAACCTCTGGCAATGAGCATGGAACCCCTTGCAATGACCATGTAGGTAAGCACCACTTATGTAGCATAATATTTAATAGCCATTATGGCAGGCATGTCCAAACTATGGCCCTCCAGCTGTTGTGAAACTACAAGTCCCATCATGCCTTGCCACAGTTTTGTTATTAGAGAATGCTAAAACTATTGCAAGGCATGCTGGGATGTGTAGTTTCACAACAGCTGGAGGCCCACAGTTTGGACATGCCAGCATTATGGTATTTGGCATAATACGTAATGGACATTATGGTGTGTGGCTTAACATGTAATGGGCATTATGGTGTAAACTTTTAATGCACGCCTTCGGCGCACAATGCCCCTGTTAATGAAGCATATTGTGCATTATTGCTCAATCTATTTGGCAAAATGTGAATCTTGCATTAATATGTGTGGCATAATGTGAATTTTGACTCAATCTGTATGCCATAGTGTAAATTTTGGCTCAGTCGTGTGAATTTTGGTTCATTCCATGTGGCATAATTTGTAAGAGGCAAGTAAAGTATAAGGGAGTTACTATTGTGTTACATGATTTGTATAAAGGGGTATATGTTGTGGTAAACTTATGCTGCTTTCAGACCGCATAACTGGCTTTGACCCTGTATTTGAAAACATTTCCAAAAAGGGGTCTGCCAGGTAAAACCTCTTTCACACCACATCTCTTAAACGGTATACGGTTTAGTGCCTTTTTTTACCTGGCAGACCCGTTTTTGGAAACTTTTCAAATACAGGGTCTTGCCAGTGCGGTCTTAGGATATCTGGAGCGGCTGGGGCCATCAGGGGCAGCGACTTTACTGGGCGCAATAATGGGCGCTGCGTGAGGGTGAGGTGCGTGAGGGTGAGGTGCTTGTCATGGAGTGCGCACTCACCTGCCGCATTGGGGGAGAGCTGCTCGGGTGCCATGGAGCTGGCATGGGGGACGTCTCCTCACGTCGACAGCTGCCCAGATATGGACACTAGACCCCCGCTTACTCCGGAGCTGATGACGGTCATAGAGGTGGAGGCGGAGGGCGAAGGCGCTTTCCACATGCAGGAGCTGAGTGAGCTGCAGCACTATGACTGCCGCCCGCAGCCCCCGGCTCCCCCAGTGCCAGCCACTGCCAGTCTGAGAGTCTCCATGGGGGCCGCAGTGAGTGCCTGCTCTGTCTCCTACATATAGCCACGGGCAAAGGCCTGGCACAAACACAGCGGGTAGTGCCACAGACTCTGCACCCAGGGGCTCCGGCAGCCGCGGGCTACTGATGGCAGACACTGACAACGAGGACATGAGCACCCTCTTCCAGTGTGAAGAGGGCATTGCCGGGGAGGGAAGTACGCCGCTGGCTAGGCTGGAGACTGTGCCCTGTGGTGAACAGCCGGCAGACGCCGCTGAGGGGGTGAGGTGGGTGGAGGAGGGAGAGAAGTCTCCATCATCTGAGAGCTTGGCAGAAGCATTGGAGTCCCGGACCCCGCCGGAGAGTGACCTGGCGGTAAGGGGACAACGTACGGAGCTAGCACTGAATATTGTAATGCAGACTAGTCCACCTCAGAAGTTGGAGGGAGGTAAGCGCCGTGCATATTTAATGAACCCGCTGCTCCTAATGAGCGGCCGGCTCATTAGATATGCACGGTGCTGGGGACCAATAGTGTTCACTGCTGGCTGGGTACCGTTTCAGACCCGTTCAGACAGCAAAGAAAAACGGGTCTGAAACGGTAGGACCCTGCTTTTTTACCATTTCCAAAAACCGTTTTTTCTGGAAACGGTAAAATCACTTTGCACCTTTCAGACCGCACAGATTACTGTTTTAAATTGTTTAAAAAAACGGCAAAATACCATTTTCTTTAGTGCAGTCTGAAAGGGGCATTAGGTGACCACATAAAAGGTGCTGAAATGTTGTCTACCAAGTTTCGGCTTTCAGTATTTTTTTTTATGACTGGAGTGCCGCCTCACCCCGTGTGGACATCGGCATCCTGCTGGTGCACCCGCCAATATATCTCCCTGCATTTTTCCAATGCCAGCCCCCTGCATTTTCCAGACTTATATAATTAGTTGAAAGTAATTACACAAATAGAGGCACACCTATGAGCAGACCACCCAAACAGAACACTGGTCACACCTCCCACAATATTAGGTGCTGGCCACAACCCCTATTATTGCGCATAATAGACCCTTGATAATTTTCAGCTCCAGGCCCATTTAGACCTTAATCTGGCACTGGTGACACCATAGGACTTTTGTACACGCTGCTTTCTCCCACATGCTTTTCAGTATTGGTGGGCGATGATCGGTGCACTCCGTCGTAAGTGCACCAGAAAAAAAGGGGTGACACACGAATTAGCAGGAGCGGAAAAAAGAAAGGTATAAAGATTATATATATAATTAATGAAAGAATATATTTTTCTTGGAAATCTGAAATAATTTCACAAATGTACACAAAAATTGCAACTCAGATTTTCATACAGTAGGTTTTTAAAGGGTATTGCAAAAATGGGCTCTGTAATTTCCTACAATCAGCTAAACGAGTATTGTAATTATTGCTAAGTATCTCTCTCTAGAAGTCCGCTCAAATGCTGTTTAAGTTTATAGTATAAATTCAACAACACTTATAACATAATATGGCAGACTTATTCGGGAGAAGAATAATAATTATATGTCACAAGTAACATTAGGTTTTACCCTCCAAGGGTCTTACCACTACCCGGTTTCTGCTATTCCTCTATGTGCCAAAATTATGTTCTGAAGCTGAAAATGAAATGAACAGAATCCCAGGACCTCGCCTCGAAAGGCCTGAAGTGGTGATAAGGAGTCTGGTACCTCCTTAGTACCAAGTCTTGTGGAGTAAGTGTGGGATAGACAGCTGTTTCGCGGAGGTCCCGCTTCGTCAGTAGGAAGCGGGACCTGTCATATTGCTGATATTTTAATCATGTTTTGTCATGTCAAGTGTCTATATGTTTTTTAATAAATGTTATGGTATTTTTTAGCCTAATTGGCACCACGGATATAATTTAATTTAATTAAATTATTTACTGCACAGCACAGTGCACCTTCTTTTTCAATTTATTTCTACCACCATCACTGGAACTAACATTCTGCCTGAAATGTGTATTACCAGACTCGACTCCTTCATTCCAGCTACCTTATAGATGGTCACAGAACCTTCAGCAAGTTGGTGGTAAGATTATTGGAGAACTGGAACATTTCTTCATAGAATCGCTGCCTTTGTTGATAGAAAGTTTGGTTTGGACTTGTTATTAACCCTTTAAGTGCCAACCGAGTTTGTGAAAATAGGTATGAAAATTGGTAAACATTTTTATTCATCATTATCACCTATAATGTTTTCCTTTATATATAAAATATTAATCTTTTTTACACAATATTGATTATTTGACTCTATTTAACAAATTTGAGCGATGCTGGTATTTTTAATGGATACTTTTCACATCGTTCACAGAGATGTTCGCACTCAAAGGGTTAAAATATTGTTTGTCTTTATGTTTTTTTAAACATTTGTAAAGGGAAATAAAGTAGTGGACAGTTTAGGGCTGTAATGGCTCATTTACATCTTTGCTGTATTCCTACTGACTTCTTGAAAGAATATGGAACTTCCTTCTTTAGTCCGCTCCTCATTGGAGATATCTCAGAGAGGGGTTGGGAAATACGGGTGTTATTAAATCTTGTAGATTTGTAGAGTTAATTATTTTTTTATGGAAATTAGTCCAAACTTATAACAATATTGGAAATTTCCAGTATGATGTGGGACCACTGGCAAGGTGAAGGCTTTTCCACACAGTTGAACAATTATAATTTGAGACCACACACACGTTTTAGTTCTTGTTAGACAACAAGTAATTGTTATTGACAACAGTTGTCTTTGTCTTTGTAAAATCAACAACAGATCTCAAATCTCTGGATGTATGGAAGTGGGCACTGCGCTAAAACGAAGGAAAGCAGCTCAATAAAATTTACAGAACAATGAGGTGTGGGATGAGCGCTAAAAGAATAGATAGAAGAATAGTGCAGATAAAAGTTGGAAAAAAACACCTGAAAAAAAATTGGGTTAAATGAATGTAAACAGCTCTTTTGAAAAGTTGCTGAAAGTTCCGTGGAGGCTGCTATGCTAACCCTACCTCTAAGCCCGGGGAGCGGGTGGGAGATTGGGATCAGTGCGGCTGGATGTTAAGAGGCCGTCTTCTCCGTCTCCGTCTCCGTCTGCCGGGTGACGTCACTTAGCGTCGTAACGAGCGGCGGGTGCTGTGACAGCTTGGAAATCCTTATAGAGGAGGAGGCATGCAGGGAGGAACCACGGTGTAGTCTTCTTCAACGCGTTTCGTGCTCTTGCAGCACTTTTTCAAGAATGATTTGTAAGCGTTTGTTCTGCCTTTTTTATTTATAAAAAACTTTATTGATTTTTTTTTTTTTTTCAAAAAACTTTATTAAAAAACGGAAATGGTCATGAAAGGAGTGGGAACCGCATGTATAGCTGGTTTCAATGTCTGTTTGGGATTCCCATATACTTTAATATATTAAAAATATATATATATATTTTTTTTAAAAAATATATATTTTTAAAAAAGGTGTTTTATTAAAAAAGAGAGAATAAAAGGAGGAAGAAAAAGAAAAAGAAAAAGGGGGTACTGACATTTAATGAAGATATATAATAGTGGATATATGTGAAAGGAAAATATATATAAAAATAATATATAAAAACTATATTTATAAAAAGGCATTGAATTCAAAATCAATATTAAGACCTTTTGGCATCAGGGTTTTAATTGTATATATCCACTTGGTTTCCGTCTGTTTAAGGAGTTTGATAAAGTCGCCACCTCTCCAATTTTGGCTGACCTTTTTGATTCCAATACAACAAAGACCTGATGGGTTTTTATTATGTGCTTGTAGAAAATGATTCGATACGCTGTATCGAATCATTTTCTACAAGCACATAATAAAAACCCATCAGGTCTTTGTTGTATTGGAATCAAAAAGGTCAGCCAAAATTGGAGAGGTGGCGACTTTATCAAACTCCTTAAACAGACGGAAACCAAGTGGATATATACAATTAAAACCCTGATGCCAAAAGGTCTTAATATTGATTTTGAATTCAATGCCTTTTTATAAATATAGTTTTTATATATTATTTTTATATATATTTTCCTTTCACATATATCCACTATTATATATCTTCATTAAATGTCAGTACCCCCTTTTTCTTTTTCTTTTTCTTCCTCCTTTTATTCTCTCTTTTTTAATAAAACACCTTTTTTAAAAATATATATTTTTTAAAAAAAAATATATATATATATTTTTAATATATTAAAGTATATGGGAATCCCAAACAGACATTGAAACCAGCTATACATGCGGTTCCCACTCCTTTCATGACCATTTCCGTTTTTTAATAAAGTTTTTTGAAAAAAAAAAAAAAAATCAATAAAGTTTTTTACAAATAAAAAAGGCAGAACAAACGCTTACAAATCATTCTTGAAAAAGTTCTGCAAGAGCACGAAACGCGTTGAAGAAGACTACACCGTGGTTCCTCCCTGCATGCCTCCTCCTCTATAAGGATTTCCAAGCTGTCACAGCACCCGCCGCTCGTTACGGCGCTAAGTGACGTCACCCGGCAGACGGAGACGGAGACGGAGAAGACGGCCTCTTAACATCCAGCCGCACTGATCCCAATCTCCCACCCGCTCCCCGGGCTTAGAGGTAGGGTTAGCATAGCAGCCTCCACGGAACTTTCAGCAACTTTTCAAAAGAGCTGTTTACATTCATTTAACCCAATTTTTTTTCAGGTGTTTTTTTCCAACTTTTATCTGCACTATTCTTCTATCTATTCTTTTAGCGCTCATCCCAGATCTCAAATCTCATCATAGAAATAAAAACTCAGAGCCAAATTTCATTCTAATGACGGGAACCATGGGATTGAGGAACACATTAAAAACATGGTATGCTACATAAACTTTGTTAAGCTGTGATACAGCCATGTGTTAGCATACCTGCTTCAAATTCTTATTGTACTGTTGTTAAGGGTCACTAGAACTAAAATGTCACCCTGTAATATTCAGCCCTGAACCCAACCAATAACTTACTCGACATTTATAAGAATAAATGAAGTAAAGTAGATGGATAAAGGAACAGAGGATGAACAACATATTGAGGAGACAATAGCCATAACAATAACAGATCCATAGAATTAGATGGAATACTTTGTTAAATCTTAAACCCATCAGCTTGCTGGGACATCATTGGGAAACTATATACCTCAGCAATGTGGCGGTACGCCCATCAGCTTGCTGTGACATCACTGGGATACTACATACCTCAGCAATAAGGTGGTACACCCATCAGCTTGCTGTGACATCATTGGGAATCCACTCTCCTAAGCAATGAGTCTGTAGATTGATATATGATAGATAAGACCCACCCTGTGTCATACTGTATATTACCATTACTCAGCTATTTCACATATGTCTGGTAACCATGGATTAACCATCAATTGCGATAACATCTGGATGATGTCATCCTTACTCTCCAACTCAATAAACTACAGTGGTCCTTTCACAATAACCATACAGTATTCCATAGTTCTTCCTCTGCATCACTCACTCCTACAAACTTTGGACTGACATTATTTATTTATTACGTTATTTATATAGTGCACACACATATTACACAGCACTTTACAGATAATATTTGGCCATTCACAAAAGTCGCTGCCCCAGTGGAGCTTAAAATCTATGTTCCTTACCACATGTATGCACACACATACACACATTCACACTTGGGGTCATTTTGTTGGGCGCCAATTATCCTAGCAGTAGACAAATGCAAGAATCTACAAATCTGCATATGTGCCGTATGCCCAAAATCCTGTAATGGTCAGTTCAACAATTTATTTCTGATCCAGGGCGAGATTCTCTATTACAGAAATGCGGTTAAAACCCCGTTATCGGGGTTTTTACCGCATTTCTGTATTCTCTAATGTCCCTCCGCAGTGTCACCGCTGCGGAGGGAATCGGCAGCAAAAGCTGGCGGTTCCCTGCAGAAGCCTATGGGCTTCTTACCGCAGCGGTGTGTGAGGGATCCGTCACGGATCCCTCCCAGCATGCCCTGCGGCCGGCGCGTCAGTCTGCGCATGCGCAGACGGACTCCCGGGTCATAGACCCGGAAGTCCAGCAACGGCGCCGCATCGCAAGGGACAGCTCTTACCGCAAGAGCTGTCCCTTGCGTTAATGACCGCATATTTTAGAGAATATGCGGTCATTAGAAATGCGGTGGCCGGCGATACTGGGCTGCGGATTTTAGAGAATCCCGCCCCCAGTGAGACTCAGCAATCCCAGAATTCTTGCCACTCCATAGAGAATGCTAACCCCTAACATGGGAATGGTACCATGTTACCAGATAGTCAGAATGGTGCATTTTATTGCGCAGTTTTTATCACACAAAAAAATTGGAACATTTCCAGGGATAAAGCTACGATAGCTGGGACTATGGGGGCAATTCAGTTCTGGGCACACAGCCGCGAATTCGCAAGGTGGATTATTATTGATAGACAGCACATGCGTACGGCCCGTAGTATGCAGTATGCATAGTATGCTCCTTTTTTTGATCACTGACCTATGCAAGGTAATTGACGGGAAGTGGGGGTCTGGGGGTGGTAACCAGAAATTTCATGGGAGAGACAAGAATAACTCTAGATGTGACACAAAAAAAACGCTGGAAATGACATGGAAAAAACGTGTGCCGGAGGGGTTCCCGACACTCGAGATCCCGACAGTCATTTATCCAACGTCGGGATCCCGACTGTCAAAATGCAGACAGCCGGGTGCCCGACGGCCACCAGCTATTTTCCCTCGTGGGGGTCCACGACCCCCATAGAGGGAGAATAGAATAGGTGGCTTGCGTAGGGAGCCAGCGTGCCCGCAAGGGGCTTTTTTGCGGTCACCATGCTGTCTGACTCCGGGCAGTAGGGATCCCGACGTCGGGATAATGACTGTCGGGATCCCGACTGTCGGAGTCCCATACCACACCCGGAAAAACCAGGTGTGACACGGAAAACCCAGGTGTGACGGGATTTCACTCTGGCAGGGTGGCATCTACCTGGCCGTGCAATTAGGTCTGAATTACCCCCAATAGCTCCTGTTAGGTTTTTTTAAAATCAACAACATTTTTATAATAATAATAATGATGATATTATATGTAACCTTCTAGCTGCTTACAAGCCTTATTTTATATATTTCTCTCTCAGCACTTCTTACAATAAGGTACAATAATAATTGTAATTAATAATATAATAATTAATATATTGGCATCCCAGGTTTGACATTTCACTGTTCTTGTTTTTGCTGTCAAAATTTGGATTGTGAATCTGGCCGGTACATCCCGACAGGTATTGTACATGGCAGAAATCCTTCCCAAAACCACAGCCTTCTATTTTTACAGTATCCTGAACTATTATATTGTTTTGATTAATTATCTTTTCTTTTTTCTTGTGCAACTTTTTTTATATAAAGCATCTCACAGTTGACCCTTTGAAGATTTTGGATCACAGTGCTGGAGATATTAATGTTTGCAACAAATTTGTTAATACAGGGAACCATGGCTACGGATGACCAAATACTGCCAGTCATTCCAAAGAAAAGAGACATTTTCTTATCTAACTACAGCAGAACTTTTATTTGCCTTTTCCTAACACAGTAATTATTACAAGGAACTGGATCTTGGAGCAGATATTTCCACTGGGCTGCCATCCATCCTGCATTAATGAGCTGTAATATGTAGTTACGGAAAACTCAACAGATCATTGATCATGATGTTTTAACTTGTATGCATTTGTTCTCCTACAGGGGGTTGGCATAGAATGGAGCCCAAGAAAGCTCACAGTGTTAGCCAAAATGTCATTATCTATTTTAAAATGATCTAAAGTATCCACTACAGGTCAGTTGCTAAAAAGTGCAGTGTATAAAAACATACATTTGCTAGAACCTATGATCAGCAAACTTAATTAGTGCTAGAACACTTAGGATCACTGTCGTTTTTAGCTAGGGGCCATAGGGCTGCAGCCCCGCCCCAGTAAAAATCCGCGACAAGCTGAGTGATTGAAGAGGCTTCCTATTGAAGGCACTATCTGTAATCACATGCTGGGCTGTGATCGGCAAACATGACTTCCAATGGGAACCCTTTCTGCCAGCTCAGAGCTGCTTCTAGGGCTGCAGTTGGCATAGTCCGTAGAAGACGAAGGGAAGAGACTAGGGCACGATTGCATATGAGCAATTCTGATTTTTTTTCCCTTTTTCCCGACACTATTAGTGACAGTGTGCAGCAGGCAGAATGGACAGTGGGAGCTGCGAGGCGAGGCAGTGCAGCCCCCCAAAATCAATGAGGTAGGAGCCACTACTGGTTAGGATTGTCACCTACAACAGCTAGTGTGTGTTTGGCAGCAAGTCTTCCCATTTCTGGACTGAGATGGAGGAAATAGTTATGTTGTGTCAACCTGGCAGGTGCACACACACCACACAAGTGTCCAATTTGTGTATGTCTATGCACTCAGCCTATCAGATTTTTCTGCTGAAGGATCTGTGTACTATTGGCACAATTTACAGTCACCGTTCAGTGGTGTACACATGGTACAATGAGGCAGCTGGGAAATTTGATTTTGATTATTCCGATTTTGACTATGGCCATGGTGATTTGGACTATTTCTGATTTGGCCATAGGCCAAAAACACTGTGTTTGGCATAGTCAAAATCACCTTGCCAGAACAGTCTATCGCTCTCGGCCGCAGGGGAAACAGGGTGACAAAATTGTATGCTAAATCACACCGTGTGTACATGGCTTTAGACAAAGTTGCATATTATCTGATCAAAGAGGTACTGTGTAAAGAATATATTTTCCTAAAAAATTTGGTTGAAGTATACTTGGACAATACAACTTGTTCTTTTTAGGAATACCTTGCCAAACTCAATAATACTGCAAGCATAGCCAGAGATGCCAAACAGCCTTGAAACAAATTGCAGGGCTGCAATTGATATGTGACAATCCTGATTCTGTACACCAAATTAATGTCAATTATAGACTCAATGAAATGTTGTTTTGTTTTTCTCAAGGCTTGTCACCTAGCAACAGCTAAAATATACAATTCCAGACACCTGGGAGAAGCTCTGAGATATACGATCTTCATATGATCACATGGTTGTCAGTAACTTTAAAAGAAGAAACACGGTCACCATATGGATCAACTACGGGTTGAGTATCCCCTATCCGAAATGCTCGGGACCACGAGCATTCCGGATAGGGGAATTTTTCGGTTTTTGGAATAATTTTTTTTAGCCATACTTACCTGTCCCCTGATGGTGTCCAGTGGTCCCTCGGCGTCCACGCAGTCCCCGGGCGTCCACAGCAGGTGTTATGGTCCGGGAACTCTCTTGCCACCCCTACCTCCGTTGCCTCCAACCGGAATTGACGGACGTGTGCAGAGGGCTAAGCTTCACCAATAATAGCCGCGTTCGTGAGAGCCCGTTAGTCAGGCTCCCACCTCGATGCCACCTGGTCTTACGTAGGGACAACACGACCGCCAAGGCTAGTGGAGTGCAAGGGTAAAACTATCTAAACCCACAGAAGGCAAGGAGGCCCCGGATACCCACGGGGTAGCCACGCAAGGGACAAGGCAGACCTAAGGGGTATATCAGACGTAACAATACGAAAAGGTGGAATAACTGTATAACAGTGGTAATAAAGGCAACAATGCCCAGAGGGTGGAATAGAATAATATAAGGTACTAGCAACAATGCTTACAAGATGGAATATAATAATATGAGATACAAGCAACAATGCTGACAAGATGGAATATAATAATATGAGATACAAGCAACAATGCTGACAGGATGGAATATAATCAAGGAACAAAAGGTAAGGACTTATCCGAATCACAGCAAGGATCACGGCACGGGGTACTGTAACGGAGCTGCTGGAACCAGGAACACAAAGGCTGCAGGGCACACCAAAGCTATAACCGGCGTCTGTTCCCAGCAGACGCCGGCTATTTATTTGAATTTGCCGCCTGTGACTGTGCGGACGTCAGCTGTGCTGACGCCGCACGCTGTCTGGAGACTCGGGGACGTTGCCTAGCAACGCCCCGATGCCTGGCAGCCGGAGCAACAGAGCCGGAAGCTCGGGGCGCTGCTAGGCATTGCCCCCGACGCTCCCCCGGCGCTCCATCTCCGCCGCCCGTCCCGGACGTGACAGGACGCAGTGACGCTCTGGGACGGCGACGGCTGACAGTACCCCTCCCCTTGAGGAGAGGTCAACCGACCTCCAAATGCTGGCTTCAACGGATTTTGCCTATGAAATAACTCTTTTAAGGATGGGGCATGAAGGTCCTTGTCCAGAACCCAGGACCTTTCCTCAGGTCCATAGCCCTTCCAATGGACAAGAAAAAATAAACGACCGCGGGTGATTTTCGAATCAAGGATACTATCAATCACAAACTCCTTGATGCCTTGCCGAATGACCGGTGCTGGTCTGTAAGCACAGGGCCGATGGGCAGGTTTAAGTAAAGAGGCATGGAACGTGGGATTGACCTTCAGAGAGCGTGGAATCTGGAGACGGAAGGCCACAGGATTGATTCTCCTAACGATTTTGTAGGGACCAATAAAGCGAGGACCCAACTTCTTGGATGCCTGATGGATATTGATATTTCTTGTGGATAACCACACCCAATCTCCGACTTTAAACGAACAAGGTCTCCTGTGACGGTCGGAAAAGCGCCTTGCGGCCGTGGTCGCAGAGAGGAGAGCCCTACGGACCATAGCCCAGGTGCCCCTCCTACTGGTCACCCACCTGGGATTACCTGTTCTGGCGGGAACAGGATCAAAAGAATTAGCCCGAGGGTGGAAACCATAGTTACAGAAAAAAGGAGACATCTTGGTGGCAGAATGCCAGCCGTTGTTATAGGCGAATTCTGCAAATGGAAGGTTCTCCACCCAATCCTGTTGGGACTTAGATACATAGCATCGCAGGAACTGCTCGAGTGTCTGGTTCACACGTTCCGTCTGCCCATTGGATTGTGGGTGATAGGCCGAAGATGGACTGAGCTTAATCTGTAACGCAGAGCAAACAGACCTCCAAAACTTGGCCACAAATTGAACGCCCCTATCTGACACAATATCTGTGGGAAGGCCATGCAATCGAAAAATGTGGCATACAAACAAGGAAGCTAACCTTTCCACGGAAGGTAAACCAGTCAAGGGGACAAAATGTGCCATTTTGCTAAACCGGTCTACCACCACCCAGATAGAGTCACAACCCTGAGATTGTGGTAGATCGGTCATAAAATCCATGGAGATATGTGACCATGGCCTCCTGGATATCGACAAGGGAACCAACTGACCAATCGGAGAACAACGGGGAGTCTTATTTCTGGCACAGACGTCGCAGGCAGACACCCATTCCTTGACATCTCTCCTCATGGTAGACCACCAGACAGCTCTAGATAACAAGGATAACGTTTTATCAATGCCTGGATGTCCCGCCGATCTACATTGATGAAACTCAAAAAAAAAATTTTTGCGGAGCTCTAAAGGCACAAAAAGTCTACCCTCTGGAATGGCCTTAGGAGCCGAGGCTTGTGCCAAAATGACTTGGTCCAGAAGGCTATGAGTAAACCCGGCAATAATACAAGAGGCAGGAATAATAGGCTCCAGCTGTAAATGGGGGTCTTGGACAGCAGAAAAACTTCTCGAAAGAGCATCGGCAACGACATTTTTTGACCCCGGCCTGTAAGTGATAATAAAATTAAATCGGGCAAAGAATAAAGTCCACCTCGCCTGCCTGGCGTTGACTCTTTTGGCTGATTGGAGGTATGCCAGGTTTTTATGATCTGTTATGATGGTAACCTGGAACCTAGCCCCCTCCAGCCAATGTCGCCATTCCTCTAAGGCTGCTTTAATGGCGAGAAGTTCCCGATTGCCGACGTCATAATTACATTCTGCTGCGGAAAACTTCCGAGAAAAAAAAACACATGGATGTAAGAAACCGTCTTGCCCATCCACCTGTGAAAGGACTGCCCCAATCCCTACCTCTGAGGCATCCACCTCAACAACAAAGGGCAGTTCAGGATTGGGATGCCGCAAAACCCCGGCGGAGAGAAAGGCTGCCTTCAACTTAGTAAAGGCTTTGACAGCGGCGTCGGACCAGACCGAAGGATTGGCGTCCTTCTTGGTTAATGCAACTATGGGGGCCACAATATCGGAGAAGAATGGAATGAATCTCCTATAATAGTTGGCAAACCCCAAAAACCTCTGGGTGGACTTGAGGTTTGATGGTTGTACCCAATCCTTAATGGCCTGAAGCTTTCCTGGGTCCATTTGAAAACCCCGAGGGGAAATAATGTATCCCAGAAAAGAAATGCTTTCCACCTCAAACTCGCATTTTTCCAACTTAGCATATAAATTGTTCTCTCTCAATTTTTTGAGAACTGCGCATACATGCAGGCGGTGTTGCTCCAGTGATGGGGAGTAAATCAAGATATCATCCAGATACACTACGACAAAAACTCCCAAAAACTCTCTTAAGACGTCATTAATAAAATCCTGGAACACAGCAGGTGCATTAGCGAGACCAAACGGCATTACCAGATACTCATAGTGTCCAGAATGCGTATTGAACGCCGTTTTCCACTCATCACCTGCTTTGATGCGAATTAAATTGTACGCCCCCCTCAAATCAATTTTAGAAAAAATGGATGCCTTACGTAGTTGATCGAAGAGGACAGATATGAGTGGCAGAGGATACGAATTTTTTACTGTAATGGCATTAAGCTGTCTAAAATCAATACACGGGCGTAAGGAGCCGTCTTTTTTCCCCACGAAAAAGAAGCCGGCTCCGACGGGTGACTTTGAGGGCCTAATGAACCCTTTTTTGAGGTTTTCCTCAATATACTCCTCCATCGCCTTCTCTTCAGGGAGAGACAAGGAGTATAGTCGCCCCTTGGGAAGTTTGGCCTCAGGAACAAGATTAATGGCGCAATCATAAGGTCTATGAGGGGGTAAGACGTCTGCTTCCTTTTTGGAAAACACGTCAGAGAATGACCAATAAGGTTCAGGTACCTCCGAAACTGAGGGAGTCACCATGCGGACTGGAAGGGCCAGACAATTATGAGAACATTGTTCACCCCAACTTACAAGTTCCCCTGATTGCCAATCAAAACGTGGGTTGTGTAATTTGAGCCATGGCAATCCCAGTACTACGGGTGTAACAGGGCTATGAGAAATAAAAAAAGATAAGAGCTCAGAATAGGTGACCCCAACCTGGACCAGTAGAGGGACGGTACGCTGTGTAATAACCCCACTGGGCAAGCGATTGCCATCTAAGCCATAGACCGAAATCTCTGGAGATACTGGTATGAGAGCAATCCCCTGTTCCTGAGCTAACTGTGAGTCCAGAAAATTACCCGCAGCCCCACTATCAATAAATGCCTGGCCATCCCACCTATGAATTTCAGACAAAATACATATGGGAATTAATAAAGAATTACTGGGAGATATAAGAGATAGGCCTGACAGGATGTCTCCCTGCATCCTCAGGCCTTGGCATTTCCCGGACGCTCAGGACAGGAATTCACCAAGTGTCCCCGTTCTGAACGTCTCTCACGGAGCCGGCGATCCACCCTGATAACCAGCTGCATCAGATCGTCCAGTGACGTGGGTGTGGGATACTGAACCAGAGAATCCTTTATGTGGTCAGACAGGCCTACCCTAAATTGGGAGCGTAAGGCTGGATCATTCCACCCTGAATCATTGGCGTATCGCCGGAATTCAGAGCAATAAACCTCTGCCACCTGGCGACCCTGTTTAAGAGATCTAAGATGAGCCTCTGCTGCGGCTGCCTTATCTGGGTCATCATATAAAATCCCCATTGCCTGGAAAAAGGACTCCACAGACCGAAGAGCCGGACTGTCTGCCTTCAGCCCAAAAGCCCATGTCTGTGGATCCCCCTGGAGCAAGGAAATCACCAACCCCACTCTCTGTAGTTCAGACCCGGAGGAAAGGGGCCGTAACCGGAAATATAATTTGCAGCTCTCCCTGAAATTAAAGAACTGATTTCGGTTCCCAGAGAACCGATCGGGAAGGCTCATCTTGGGTTCCTTAACCGACACAGCCATTGGAGGAACTGCTCTGCGAACCTCTTCCTGAGACTCTACCCTGAGAGTAAGATCCTGCAACTGCTGAGTGAGGAGGTGTAACTGATCAGCAAAAACCTGGGCCGGAACCCCCGCATTGGGATCCATGCTAAACCAAGAAACACACAACCACTGTAGAGGGAATATGGTTGTGTTACTATTATTTTGGGCCGGTTATAATGTTATGGTCCGGGAACTCTCTTGCCACCCCTACCTCCGTTGCCTCCAACCGGAATTGACGGACGTGTGCAGAGGGCTAAGCTTCACCAATAATAGCCACGTTCGTGAGAGCCCGTTAGTCAGGCTCCCACCTCGATGCCACCTGGTCTTACGTAGGGACAACACGACCGCCAAGGCTAGTGGAGTGCAAGGGTAAAACTATCTAAACCCACAGAAGGCAAGGAGGCCCCGGATACCCACGGGGTAGCCACGCAAGGGACAAGGCAGACCCAAGGGGTATATCAGACGTAACAATACGAAAAGGTGGAATAACTGTATAACAGTGGTAATAAAGGCAACAATGCCCAGAGGGTGGAATAGAATAATATAAGGTACTAGCAACAATGCTTACAAGATGGAATATAATAATATGAGATACAAGCAACAATGCTGACAAGATGGAATATAATAATATGAGATACAAGCAACAATGCTGACAGGATGGAATATAATCAAGGAACATCAAGGAACAAAAGGTAAGGACTTATCCGAATCACAGCAAGGATCACGGCACGGGGTACTGTAACGGAGCTGCTGGAACCAGGAACACAAAGGCTGCAGGGCACACCAAAGCTATAACCGGCGTCTGTTCCCAGCAGACGCCGGCTATTTATTTGAATTTGCCGCCTGTGACTGTGCGGACGTCAGCTGCGCTGACGCCGCACGCTGTCTGGAGACTCGGGGACGTTGCCTAGCAACGCCCCGATGCCTGGCAGCCGGAGCAACAGAGCCGGAAGCTCGGGGCGCTGCTAGGCAACGCCCCCGACGCTCCCCCGGCGCTCCATCTCCGCCGCCCGTCCCGGACGTGACAGGACGCAGTGACGCTCTGGGACGGCGACGGCTGACAGCAGGCCTCCGGCATCTTCTCTGGGTCTCCAGCGGTCCCAGGAATGCATTGCGCTGGTGTGCGCGCGCACCAGTGACGTCACCGGCGCGCGCGCGCACACTCGCGCAATGCATTCCTGGGACCGCTGGAGACCCTGGAGAAGATGCCGGAGGCCTGCTGTGGACGCCCTGGGACTTGGTAAGTATGAAAAGAGGGTTAGGGGGGTTAAAAAATTTTTTTTTTAATGATTTCAAAAACCACGGTTTTTGGAATCATTCAGATAAGGGATGTCCGGATACCGGATACTCAACCTGTATCAGCATGTACAGGCTATAAGTACAGGCTATAAGTACAGGCCACTAGGGAATACATGCCACTGGTATGGCTATTATAGCAGCTGCACCTCTAATAATCCTTGAAGCCTAACCCTTAAGGTGCCCATATCCGACGGATCCGTCAGAGAAATTGGCCCAAATCGGATATATTTGACATCCCCTCCGACCCGATGCGCGATGCGCGTGCCTGGAGACGGGAGCCTAGCCATAGACTCCCTGCTGAGACTGAAGCTCCGGGACGTGGAGCCCGGAGGACAGGCGCGCTGATCCCCTGTCTACCACCGGCGCATCCACATCAAAGGTGAGGGCTCCTGGACGCGGACACCGCTCACACACCTACAGGGCACAGTGGGGGGATAGTGAGAGCCTCCATAGCCGCCCCAGCTCCCCTCTGCAGTAGCGGCGGCCATTTTCTTGGTGGGGAATTCTTCCCCCTCCTCTCTCTCCCCAATACAAACGCTGCAGCCTAGTAAAACACAAGGCACCTCTCAAACTGAATACCCTGCACAGCCACTCCTGTAGAAGTATACTGAGCCACCCCGCCAAGCGTTGTCTGCCCTTGCAGAAAAGGAAAGTCTGCACACTTGGTTGGCCAGCACACCAGGGAGATCCCTATTAACATATAAAACATGCCTTGCTCGAATGCTGGCCTGACACTTACAAAGGAATACATTTAAAGGAACCTTCACATCTCCCCAAGACTCAGGATACAAGTCTGCTTCTAAAATCACCCTACAGAATCTGCATTAACCCTCTTAGGGCTGGTTCACAGAGAATTTCTATTTGCTATACTAGACTGCCCTCTAGTGCACGTTAGGTTTACCCACGGTCTGCACAAAACTGCTGTAACTAGATCTTAACTACCCCAAAAAGATCTAATCAGCCACATGTGACCCCTCCTAGGCGGCCCGCCCCCTGACGGCCATGAACCCTTGACCACCACACCCATGTAGTATGGGGAAAGGGGCGATGCAGCCACCACCTGGAAAGTCATCTCTTTATACAATATAGGCAAAATAAATGATAATTATTGTCTCCAACAATCTCCTCCGACCTAGACACGTGACCTGTATGTTTTCTTAACCTTCATATGGGAAGGACCAGGAGAGCGGGGCAAACCCCGAGTGCTAAAAAAACCAGTGACGCAACATCCCAACCGAGCTTATACCGATATCTCGCTCCTGACCAAGCCACACAAGGAAAGGAATCCCACTCCTCTATACCTCCATCTCCGGCCCCAGACAATTCCGGCACCATGGCTCTCTCAGCACCCTCAAATCCCGATATGACAGGAGAAGTCACAATGGCTGATGTCCTGGCTCATTTACGGTCCCTTCCCACCAAAAATGACCTTCCTACCAAACAAGACTTCATTACCCTGGAGAAGAAAATAGGGGCTACGGTCAAGGCTGAGATCGCCACTCTCCAAGCAGACATAGCCCAGATTACGCATCAGGTGTCAGACATAGAAGACCACATGGGAGCCATAGACTCTGCACAGACCAAACTACAAGAAGTGGTCTCCATCCATGCACAGGAGATGAGGGCGATGCAACGTAGGCTAGATGACCTGGACAACAGGGGGCGACGTAACAACCTACGTATACGAGGAATGCCCGAAGATATACAGGGCCCAGGCATAACCGATGCCCTCACTAAAGTCTTCAATGAGATTACTGCAGCCCCTCCAGACAAGACTATCCTCTTCGACAGGGCACATAGGGCACTTCGCCCCAAAGGACTAAGATCGGAGGCGCCCAGGGACATTATCTGTCGTCTACATTACCACCACGAGAAGGAAGAGATTCTTAGCAAAGCTCGCAAACTAGAGGGTATCGAATTCAACGGCTCCAAGATCCAGATATTCCCAGACCTCTCCTGGAACACCCTTCAACAACGACGTCTGCTTGCCCCACTTACAGATCTACTCAAGCAAAGAAACATCAGATTTAGATGGGGGTTTCCATTGAGTGTCCAAGCCTCTCACGAAGGCCGCCAAGCTACCCTGCAGACACCTGAAGATTTAGAGAAATTTTGCTCAACACTCGACATCCCGATACCGACACTTACAGATTGGTCCCAGCTGAACTCTCGCTTTGATCCTACACCACTACAGGCCTCAAGACCACAGTGGACCCCTGTTCAACGGCGAAAAGATGCTGCTCCCTCACAGAGAGCTGGAGGGCTACTCACCGATACTTGAAGTGACGTAGTGATTTTAGTAAACGTTAATTTGACACTGCCACAAGGGCAGGAGACTGTCCGGAATTCTGTCCAGTCTCTACCATACTGGACAATCAGTTTCCTACAGACCACACCGCACTACAAGTTTTTCAAACTATTCTTACTTCAAGTTGCCCAATGCAATTGACCCTTCTTATATTGAGAGACACAACTGCATTTCCATTATTTACAGTAATATTTGATTAGTTGTTCTTACAAGTTGCCTATGTTGCGTTGTTATACCTATTATACCTTTCCGGTGGTGGCCCGCGCCACCTGACCCCAGTTGGGTCGTTCCGCGCTTCGACTTGGGGCATGGGTACATGGTATGTCCCCATGCCACCCAACAGCGGACAGTTTGTTTTCTTATTTTCTTTGAAACATGTTCTCATGACTATTAACACAACCACTCCTTCTTTCCCTTTCTTCTTTCCTTCTCCCCCTCTGCCCAACCAGCGTCAAAATCGGGATGCCTCCTTCACAATTCCACGATACTTATGGCCCCCATGACTTCAGAAGACATTAAAATATGTTCATTCAATGTCAAGGGTCTAAACATACCTGAAAAACGGTCCACGCTATTACGTGAACTACGTTCAGACAAAGTAGATGTGGCTTTTGTGCAAGAGACGCATTTTAAACAGTTAAAGTCTCCTAAGCTAGGCAACTATTACTTCCCACATGTGTTTTGTAGTAACAACCCCCTGAGTAAATCCCTTGGTGTAGCAATCCTCCTGTCCCGCAAATTACCTGTCACAGAGCTTTCTCATCATTCATTGATAGACGGAAGGTGCCAGGTCTTGACATGTAAGATTTATAATCAAAAATATACCTTTGTCAATATCTACTCCCCTAACTGTAAGCAGAGACAATTTTTGAATAGAGCCCTCCGTCTGATGGAACCTTTGAAAGAGGGTATTTTGGTACTTGGAGGAGACCTCAATTGGTCTCTGGACCCCTCCCTAGACTCTTCTTCTAGGCCCTCACGCCCTATGTCAAGAGACCATAGAAAGATCCGACAAATACTCCACGAACACCAACTTATAGACCTTTGGAGGACCCACCACCCCACCGACAAAGACTATACCTTCTTTTCTCCCCCACACGAGATATATACCCGTATAGATTACTTTCTGGTAGACCACAGATTCTTGGAATGTTTCCCTCATAGCTCCCTAGGCTCTATCACATGGTCCGACCACGCTCCAGTATTTGCCTCTATAAGCCCCCCTAACTCACGTCCAAAAATATGGTCATTGAGGCTTAACGAACTGCTATTACATGACCCCCGATTTAAACAGGACTTACAAAACGCCATCAATGACTATATCTCCATCAATGACACGCCTGATGTCTCAGCTATGACATTATGGGAGGCACATAAATGTGTCCTTAGGGGAAAATGTATCCAACTAGGATCACAAATGAAAAAAGAACGGCTGGCACAACGACAACATCTGCTTACTCGTATTCAATCACTAGAGTTAGCCCACAAATCTTCACTAGATCAGAACACCCTAATAGACCTCACAGCAGCCAGACTAGATTTTAAAAAATTCCTCCAAAATAAAATCAAAATGGATATGAACAAATGTAGGCACAAGTACTATTTGTGGGGAAATAAACCAGGCTCTATGCTAGCTAGGGCGCTCCGCGCACAAAGAGCCCAAACATACGTACACTCTATACGTGATTCGAAGGGGAATACGGCCTCTACCTTTCCTCAGATTGCTGCAGCCTTCCAGGAATTCTATACAAACCTCTATAACTTACGTAATGACCATTCTTTGGGCTCGCCTCCTGTCCTCCGGGAGACAGTGGGGGACTATTTGTCCTCTATTGGCTTCCCGAGGCTTGGGGGGGAGGACCTGGAGTCACTTGAACTCCCATTTTCACTGGAAGAATTAGAAGGAGCGCTTTCAGGTACCCCGTCCGGAAAGAGCCCAGGTCCGGACGGCTTTCCTGTGTGCTATTATAAAACTTATAATAAAACCTTACTCCCCCTCTTCCTGAGGGCTTGTAACACAGTATCAGACACTGTAGGCTTTTCCCCCCAATCACTTGAGGCCCACATCACGATAATTCCTAAAGAAGGAAAGGACCCCACACAATGCGCTAGTTACAGGCCAATCTCCCTCCTGAACAATGATGTGAAATTATATGCTAAATTATTATCCAACAGGTTAGGATCCTTGCTCCCTGACCTGATACACGATGACCAAGTAGGTTTCGTGAAAGGTCGGGAGGCTAAAGACAATACTTCTAAACTTATAGATCTCATCCACCATATCAAAAGGGGGAAGCAGCATGCTTTCTTTCTTTCCTCGGACGCGGAGAAGGCCTTTGATAGGGTTGATTGGCGCTTTATGGAGGGTCTTCTCCGCAGTTTGGGATTGGGATCTTATTGCCTGCACCGAATACTGGCCCTATACCGCTCCCCCTCTGCAAGGGTGCGAATTAATGGGGCCCTATCCTCCCCCTTTGTGATAAGTAATGGCACACGCCAAGGTTGTCCCCTCTCACCAGCTATTTTCGTTTTATGTATGGAAGCCCTAGCGCGGGCAATCCGGGCCAATAGAGACATAAAAGGAATACAGGTGGGTGACCGCGAATACAAATTGGCATTATTTGCCGATGACCTCCTCGCCACACTGACCGAGCCTGTGACTACCCTGCCCGCTCTTATGAAGAAATTTCAAAGGTTTAGCCTGTTATCTAACTTCAAAATAAATTACTCCAAATCAATTGCCCTTAACATTTCTACTCCTGCCAGCAGTGTGGAGGGTCTTAGGGGTTCTTACCAATTTGTCTGGCATCCCTCCCATATTAAATATCTGGGGGTCTTACTATCTCCCAACCTTAATGACCTCTTCAAACTTAATTTTCTCCCACTTATGACTAAATTAAAAGCGGACCTCCAGAGATGGTCCCCTCTGAGACTCTCCTGGTTTGGTAGGATTAATACAGTAAAAATGAATATTCTTCCTAAAGTGCTATACCTTCTTCAGACCCTACCGATTACAATCCCTACCTCATACTTCAAATCTCTGCAGAGCCTAATAGGGAAATTTATCTGGGGAACCAGCAAAGCCTGTCTCTCCCAAGCGACTATAGTTAATAGCAGAGCAAGAGGAGGATTGCAACTCCCTCAATTCTTACACTACTATTATGCAATACATGGAGCGAGAATAGTAGAGATGTCCAGAACCCCCTCCACTAAACAATGGATCCACATCTTAAATTATACAACTGGACTACCAGTGCATATACTTCCCTGGACCTCCACCATGCCCCGAACACCACACCCTACATTGAGCCCCACTTTGAAATGCTGGCATAAACTCAAACCTCACTCACTTTTTAGTCCTGGACTATCCCTTCCCACACCCCTCTTCGGAAATCCAGACTTCCCAGCCGGCCTCGCCGCCCCATCCCTGACGACCTGGTCCGTAGCTGGAATCTCCCGTGTCTCCCATTTATTATCAAATTCAGGCCTTCGCCCTTTCTCCGACCTTCAACTGACGTACTCCATCCCTGCAAGTTCGTTCTGGGCATTCCTACAATTCCGACACTACATCCAACCTTCCCATACCTCTCCACCCAGAGGGATTCCAACCAGATTCGAACAAATATGCTTAGATGACGCTCCACCTAAACACCTGGTATCTGTAATTTACCAAATATGCGCAGAAGCCTTGTTGCCTGAATTACCCCCCTTTGTTAAGGCATGGCAGTCGGAGTTAGCAACCGTCATACCAGATGACCAGTGGCCCTCCATATTCCAATATACATTTGCCAGCTCGTCCTCGACCCAGATCCTCGAGACCCAATACAAGATCCTCTCAAGGTGGTACAGATGTCCGGTGCAAGTCCACCGGATGTTCCCTACCATCCCCGACACATGTTGGCGATGCCAACGATCTCAAGGCTCCCCTCTACACATCTGGTGGCAATGCCCCGAACTGACTGATTATTGGACGACAATCAGGAGGCTATCTATACAAATTACTGGCACCCCTCTACCACACACCCCCAAGTTTTGGTTGCTTAACTATATGGAGATCCCTATATCAGTGTTTAAGAAATCTCTCCTCCGACACTTAATGAACGCAGCAAGAGCAATTATCCCCTGTTTTTGGAGAACCCAAACACAGCCCCCAATCTCTCACTGGTTCCTTAGGATAGACCGATATATGCTTATGGAAGATCTCACATCCTCCTCTTCCTCCAAACTCCCCTCTAATACCTTTACTACCACCTGGTCTCCCTGGCTCAACTTTAAAGAAAGCCATGAATATGCATCATATGCTGGTACTCCTCCATTGACACCTGCCCCACAACCATGAACAACGCTGGCAGAGATCTGCCTCTCCCCGCTACCCCCGCCTCCCCATCATCCTTCCTTCTCTCTCCCCACCTTTTTCTATTACTGTATTATTTCCCTGTTTAATGTTTTTTACACTAAAGTGTGTTATTTCTTCAGTTTAAAAATCTTAATACAGAAAGTTGTCAACGACTAAAATATGGACTGCATGCTACTTAACTCTGACATTTTTAAGCACTCTATGTAGTCCAAATGAAAATGAAAATGAAAATGTTTATACTACAATGTATGTATGTTGTTTTATCATAATAAACACTGATTGCATAAAAAAAAAAAAAAAATTTACACGGTACCAGAAACAACACTGAGGTTTAATAAACATGGTGCCACTAATTCATAATAAATCAATAATCTGAGGTTTGGCTCAGTCCCCAAAATGGCTGCCCCATTGAGATTTGAATTATTTATTAACAGTTTCTTATATAGCGCAAATATAGGTACTGCTTTCCTAGCACGGCGCACGGCTCATTGATTGTATGCCTTAAGTTTAAGGTACTTAAGGCATTCAATCAACGCGATGGACCCGATTTTTTAATCTCATGGATCTTATGCAACCAAAAGATGCATGAGATCCATGAGATCCATGAGATCAAAAATCGTGAGCCCCCAATAACCATTGTTAATGCCACCAGCACTATCAACGCCAACCTGAAGCGTGGTGAGCGCAGCGAGCCCGCGAGGGGCGGCAGTATGCGTCCTCCGACCTTTTCATACCCCCACTATCCACGTCGGCATGGAGTTGTTTTTATATAGTGTGGCGAGCGCAGCGAGCCACCGAGCCCGAAGCTTGGCGAGCGCAGCGAGCCCCATGAGGGGACGCAGACTACTTTACATGTATTCCGCGTCCCCTCGTGGGGCTCGCTGCGCTCGCCACGCTTCGGGCTCGGTGGTTTGCTGCGCTCGCCACACTATATAACATCAGCTCCACGCCGACGTGGATAGTGGGTGGAAGAAAAGGTCGGAGGACGCGTACCGCTGCGCTCGCCACGCTTCGGGATGGCATCAATAGTGGGGTGGCATTACCAATGGGGGGACCATTTCACCCATGAGGGGTGGTTAGCAATTAAAATTGGGGTTTTGGGGCCTTTTTACATCGATTCCAATGTAAAAATCTCGTCCATTGCGTCGATTGCATCATCTCATGCATCTTATGCCGCACAAACACATAAGATGCATGAGATGCTTGCAATGTAAAAATCTCATCAATCTCGTCGATCCCGTCGATTGCATCATCTCATGCATCTTATGCCGCACAAACACATAAGATGCATGAGATGCTTGAGATATCAGCCCCATACATACAATCTAGATCGTGGGCGCCGTGCTAGGAAAGCAGTACCCACACATATTCTGCAGCGCTTTAGAGTATAGTTGAATATTCCCTAACACAGACATTCTAGGGTTACATTTGTTGGATGCTAATTGACCTACCTGCATATTTTTGGATTGTGGGAGGAAACCGGAGTCCACGCAAACTTGGGAAGAATATACAAATTCCGCACAGTTAGGGTCATGGTGGGTATCGAACCCATGACCTCAGTGCTGTGAGACAGTAATGCTAACCATTACACCATCCGTGATGACAGTGAAACATATCCCCTGTAGCAGTATAGGTATCTGTTATGATGATAAACTGTGGAAAATAAACCCAACTTTACAAATAACCCAAATTCCGAGCCCTTCATTTATAACAACTGTTGGGTATTTTTTTTTTAACTAAACTGGGTATACCGCAATACCAAATAAGTCATTGTACATTTGCCAATTTCTTGTCAGTCTCAGTTTAGGCTGCCTGTATGTAATTTAGATAAAAGTTAGGAAAACAGGCAGCGTATATAGTTTACATATATGCTGCTCAGTGTATCTGATTACACTAAGGGCGCTCTGGCACACACAAACACTACTTTATTTGAAATTCAATTTCGCTTTATTTCCCTGCCAGTCCTAATAAGTCTCACATGGCCGGACCTCACCAGATCCTGCAGCTGAATGTGCTCGGAAAGAACTGAATGGAAACAAAGGGCTGTTTGATTCTCATCTCTTCTTTACATATTCTCTGTTTTCATTCCCGAGCCCGCCAAAGCCTTCGGTCCCGGGGGGAAATTTTCATAGGGAGCCAGTGCAAGTGTTATCATATGGGAATCTATGGCTTTCAGTACATATGAGCTTTGTTCCTCTTCCCCATCAGTTTTATAATATACTGTATATATGATGTGTTTGGAAAGAAGATAATTCTCGGGCTTGAGTTAAGGTATAAAAAGCAAGGACTATGAAGTTCAATGACTCCAGTTCTCAAACTGTGGGTCCTGACCATAAAAGTGGGTCCCGACCTTTTCAACATGGGAAAGAGAGCGACTCCATGTTGCTGACCATCAGGCTGATCGATTACTTTTCTAATCTCAGTCAGTGATTCAAGGTGTCTGAAAAATCTGTTGAGCTGTCTGTTATGTCAGACTCCTCCCATCATTTTGTGCCTCCACAATGCTGCCATGTACAGTATGTGCTGTCTGCTGACTACACATGTGACGTGATGGCCATCTGCGGTAACTTGCTCCAAGCCCTAAAGAGGAACCTGCATGTACAGAAGCACCTGTACCACTCACACTGTGCTGCAGCAAGCAATGGTGCACCCGCCGCTGCTGCTCTACAGTGAGATGTGAACAGCGGCGGCTCCTACCTTATTGGGGGAGGGGGGCTGCCTCTGGCCGTAGTGGGGGTGCCGCGTCTCCCCCTGTCACCACCGCTGCTGCTTCCTACTCTCCCGTCCCAGGCCCGGCGCCTGTGCTGTGATGAGTGACAGTCTCACAGACTGCATCTGGCTTCACTACAGTGGCGGGGGGGGGGGGCTGTAACAGTGATGGGGGGGCCAGGGCGAGCCATCTCAGCACCCTAGGCAAATCTTGTAAATCACCACTGGCCCCCCTCCCAGTCGCGGACGACACTTCTCTCCCCCTCCCTCACCTCAACATAGCCAGGGACTCCAACCCAAACACACCCCCCCCCCCTCTCCGGGTTTCTTCAGAGGCTGCTAGAGCCCTTCCCCCCCCCCCCCGGCGCTTCTCATCAGGTCTGATAAAGCTGACCTGCGGGGGGGGGCAACATGATTACCACGCTCCGGCGCGGGGGGGCGCTACCCGCAGAGTAATGCTGACCAGCAGGGAGAGGGAGGGGCAGCCATCGGCCGCAGATTGCCGATGACCAGTGCGGGCGACCATTCGCCGATCAGATGCAGGGGGGGGGGGGGGGGTCTGGGATACGGCTCACCTGTTCCCTACTGGGTCCGGGAATAGCTGCTGGTACTTGAAGTTGGCAGCTGCTCTCCTCGCAACTCAGCCGGCGCCCTAGGCAAATGCACCTAGTTGTGGCGCTGGCCCTGGGGGGGCATCAAACACCACCTTGCCTCCGGGCGACTGGGATGAACTTATGTCCCTGCCTCTGACAAGAGGTTATTCTACTTGTCCACTAGACTTTCTATGAAATAATTTTTTCTCAATTTCCCCCTGAACCTCCCTCCCCCCAGTTTCAGCGCAATACCTCCTGTTCTAATACTTTATGTCTTATATCTTCCTTTAAAAATGTCTCCCTCTTCTACCTTATTAAACCCTTGATACTGTATATATGAACAGGGGCGGACTGGAACCAGAAATCGGCCCTGGCATTTTGAGCACACAGGCCCACCTGCAGGAGGCGGGACCCTTGCGCGGCAAAGCCGCGCATCGAAAAGGGGTGTGGTCTCATGGAATGGAGGCGTGGCATCAGAAGAAGGAGGCATTACACATTATGGAACACATCATAATGCCCATTACACATTATGGAACACACTAATGCAAATTACAGAATATAAAACAATTTGGACCCTATTGGCTGCTCCCTGTGTATAATAACATGACACAACAGGCTGCTCCCCCTGTATGATGACAGAACGCCACAGGCTTCTCCACCTGTATAATAACAGGAAACCACAGGCTGCACCCCTACACCACAGGCTGCCCCTCCTGAACAATAACTGGACACCACAGGCTGCTCCCCTGCACAATAACAGAACACCACAGGCTGCTCCCCCTGCACAATAACAGAACACCACAGGCTGCTCCTCCTGCACAATAACATGGCACCACAGGCTGCCCCCCTTGCACAATAACTGGAGACCACAAGCTGCTCCCCCTGCACAATAACAGTACTGAGGAGTCAGGACACCACAGGCTTCTCTCAGAGAAGTTTTCTGGGAGAAGCCTGTTGTGTCCTGACTCCTCAGTACTGTTCTCCCCCTGTACAAATGCCATTTACCTGAGGCTGTGAAGCTGATTTAGGATGGACACTGAGGCTGCCTGCAGGCCTGCAGCCGGAGGTATGGTGCCTTCAGTCAGTGCCTTGCTTGGATCCTCCTGCCCCTCGTCCCTCCCGATGCCCCACTCTCTGTAGCGGCCTCCTGCACTGTCTAGACAGGTCCTCAGTGCAGGAGGCCGGCGGCCATTTTCCCAAAGTTGCAGCTATATCCTTAAAGCCGCGGCCAGCACCGCTGAACAGAGAGGAGAGTCCCAGCCGACGCCAGCGCCAAGCGGGACTCAAATTCGGCCCATCTGGCCATCAGACCTTCTGGCATTTGCCAGAAGTGCCAGATGGCCAGTCCGGCCCTGTATATGAAAGTTTCTATCCTGTCACTGCTCTGCTTCTCACTTACACAAAGATCTATGACGGAAAGTTCATAGAAATACAGCTCTTACAGCATACCTCCCAGCTGTCCTTTCTGGCAGCGGGGGGGGGGGGGGGGGAGGGCAGTTGGGAGTCTCCCCTGTCACCCGTTTATAGACAGCATCTATTCATGCCTCCAGGCCGCGCCCACTTCCCGCTAGGCCATGTCCCTCCTCGGCCGTCCTCAAAGTTGGGAGGTATGCTTGCAGGGCCAAATGTATCAAGCTTCAAAAAGTGATACAGTGGAGAGTAATAAACAACCATTCAATTAGCTCCTACCTGTAATTTTTTAAACCCAGCCTGTAAAATGACAGTTAAAAGTTGATTGACTGATGTTCGGTCCTTACTGGCGGCCATGATGAACACTCATCAGTCCCAGCATAGAGACACAATCATTCTCAGTTGTGATGCAGATAAGGCCTTCGATCGGGTGTCATGGCAATATCTAACAGCTTTATTTCAGGCCCAAAACTACGGTTCGGATTTTATCCATGTGTTTCAGACCTTATACCACACTCCCTCTGCATTCCTAACCATTACCATTTTGAATACCAACTGCTGCCAATTGTTTAGGGGCACCTGTCAGGGATGTCCACTTTCCCCCTTGTTATTCAACATGGCCCTGGACCCTCTTCTTAGACATTTTCTAGCTAACAGGGGATGGAACTAAATCGGAAGCACTAGCATTCTTTCCAGAAGCAAAATTAGGTTGGGATAATTCCTTCCCTTTTAAATGGGCCCCAAGAGATGGGATTACTTACCTGGGCATAAAAATCCCCCCACATCCCTCTCAGTTATATTCAATAAACTATGAACCATTGTGGTATAAAGCAACTGCTGATTTCGCTAGTGGGGCTCATCTGACTCTGTCTTACATAGGTAGATGCTATTTATATAAAATGATTACTTTCCCCCGATTTCTTTATGTTCTACAAATGCTCCCAATTATTCCAACAAAAAAAGATATTGTCAAATTTAATAAAGATCTCACAAAGTTCTTATTGGCTGGCAGGGGCGGATCCAGGAGAAAATGACAGGGGGGGCACCAAGATAGGGGAGGGGGGGTGTTAGTGGTGCCAGTGTGCACGCTGAGGAGGAAGGGAAGGAGGACAGAGAGAGGGCGGGAATGGGATTAAAAATTAGGCCCTGGCATTGAAATTAGACAGGCCCACCTTGGCGTCAATACTGAAGGATGCAGTTGTGCGCATGCCGAAGGCGGAAAAGGGTGTGTGGCCTTGAGTGTTGTGTACCACACCATATACCACATCTACACACTATGCAACAAAATAGTAGACCCCCATTATACTTTCCCCTTACACATTACACCAAACTAAGTGAGACAAAATTCACATTATGCCACATGGATTGCACCAAAATTCATAAAAGACACCACAAGCATGGACATTGCGCGCCGTAGGTGCATCAAAAATTTTCACCATAATGCCCATTACAAGTTGCCGCCCGCTGCCTGAAAGAATTCACAGCCGGGCAGAGCGTCCAGCTGCCCGGCTGCATACAATGTCCGTCACAGAGATCACTGCAGCAGCCAGCCCCCTAGGACACAGAGCCCTACACAAACTCCCAATTACAGCCGTGCATAGAAGCATATGGGCGACTATTCTGCCATTTTTATCCGTCTTTTATGCAATGCAGGTGCAACTGCAGCCATTACGTGCAATCTGCAATAGCCCCATCACAACTGTAAAGTAGAACAGCTCAGTCACAAGAGCTTACAAACACGAATGCTCTGTCATCACCTCTGTATTTATTATTAAACTATGAGATTTGTTTTTATATAACAAGATGTCAGCTCCTTCTCTATGCATTCATTTGGATAAAAAAAGGTGATACAATGAGTTCATGGGTCACGGAGCGGTGGCTCCTGATTGGCTGCTGGACCGCGACCGAACTCTGATTGGCTCGCGGTCCCGGCAAGCGACCGCGGCAGCGCGAGATACGCTTTAAAATAGCCGGGGCTCGGGAGCCGCCCGGGACCTAGGGGCTGCTGCACAGCTGAGCCTGACACTGTATACAGCCGGGCAGCAGGACGATCTGCCCTGCTGTTAATTCTTTGTGGCGGCATTTAAAGTGAAAAAAAAAAATTGTGTCAGAAATGACAGAGAGGGGGGGGGACTTAATTTACCATGCCTCAGAACATACGCCATTGCGACCAATTACAGGATAGCTATTGATTGGATAACGGGGACAAACACCTTCACTAACTATTCTAATGAGCAGAGCTTTATCCCAAGTATTTGGTGTCTTTTTTACATATGACTCCCCGTGCCCTTCCTGAATCAGTGAGAGATAATGTCCTCCTTAACTCCACTTGTATGGCGTGGAGATTGACCAGGTCCACTCTAAAGACCTCTAAACAAGTATCCGTTTTCCTCCCTCTGTGGGGCAACCCTAGTTTCCCTCCAAATCAATTTACGAATGTATTTAAATCATGGTTCTCTGGTGGTCTCAAGTATGTGGGTCAGTTTTTTGCGGTGGAATCACTGACACCCCTAACTCACACACAACTACAGGACAAGTTTCCACATCTGCAGATACCGCAGTTTGCTTATGGTCAGGCAATGAGCTATGCTCAATCGGTATTGACACAGTCTCGGATTGATAACGCATCATGCAACCTAGACAGAATGGTACATGCACGACTAGATAGACCTATCCCGACCTCCCACATTTATGATCTCTGTCGCTCAAACCTATCGTTAGAACAGGCGCCGAGAGGTTTGTTGAAATGGCAATCAGACTTTCCTGACTTAACTATGAAAACCATGTTAAAATCTTATCAATTTCTAAACAAAAGCCCTGGTATCCACATCCTACATGGAGATGCACCAGAAGATCTTACACAGATCTTATTTTACTCCAAGACTTAAACATCTCATAGGGGAAGCCCCTGATGCTAACTGCTATAAATGTGGTAATCCTAAAGGTACCCATAGACGGTCCGTTCCCGGACCGTCCGTTTTGTACTATGCGATGCGCGCTCCCACGCATCACATAGTACGGTACAAAAAGTATGTGCTGCACATACTTTTTGTACTAGCTAAACATCGTATCGGATTGCATTGCATGCACTAGGCATGCGATCCGATACGATGCATGCTAATTAAGACCCAAACGGATCCGTTTAACGGACCGTGTATGGGCCCCTTAATGCAGATTTAGTTCACTGTCTGTGGTCCTGCACTGTTGTACAGTCCCTCTGGTTGTCCCTTCAAGACTATATAACGTCAACATTAAACATAAGCATTTTGGGGCATTTACTCCTCTAATGACCGCAAGCAACTGACCCCTGGAAATCGTTTATTACTCGTCAAACTGGCAGCGACCACTAAAAAAACCATCCTGTCCCAATGGATTTCTCCTGATCCATCCCCTATGTCCTTAGTTTTTCCCAGAATTTCTTTTCACGATGGACTGGACAGAAACATCACTTCATAAGGAGAAATTGACGGCAACGTTTTTCGACACATGGTTGCCATATGTTCGACCCTATCCCCTCCCTTGAAAGTGGCCCTTAAACATTCTTTTTCACATACCTCGTGGTACCTTCTAGAATCTTTGAGTACTGATCCACCTTTTTAGCCATAAATAGAGACTGTCTGATGTAGTTAAATAATATATCAGTTAAATATATTATTTATTTATTTATTTACAGTTTTATATAGCGCAGCATATTCCGTTGCGCTTTACAAAGGAGACAGTGATACAACAAAACAGGGTATTTACAGACAGTCAAAATGTAGGAGGGCCCTGCTCGCAAGCTTACAATCTATAGGGAAATAGGCATTGATACATAAGGATAGATACTGTATTCTTTATTGCATCGATTCCACCAGAATGAAAGGTTCTATGACTGGTTCTGGAATTTGATAAGCTTGCCTGAAGAGATGAGTTTTTAGGGAACGCTTATAGGTTTGGAGACTGGAGGAGAGTCTTATTGTGCTTGGGAGGGCATTCCACAGAGTGGGTGCAGCCCATAGAAAGTCCTGCAGTCAGGAATGGGAGCGAGTAATGAGTGTGGATGAGAGACGCAGATCTTGGGAGGAGCGTAGAGGTCGTGTTGAATGATATTTTGAGATAAGAGAAGATATGTATGTTGGTGTAGTTTGGTTTATGGCTTTGTGTGTAAGTAAAAGAATTTTGTATTGAATACAGGTAACCAATGAAGTGACTGATAGAGTAGCTTTGCAGACGATGAACGTCTGGCTAGGAAGATTAGCCTTGCAGCTGCATTCATAATGGACTGTAGTGGTGAGAGTCTGTATTGGGGAAGGCCAATAAGGAGACTATTGCAATAATCAATGCGTGAGATGATGAGAGCATGGATTAGAGTTTTTGCAGTGTCTTGTGTAAGATAAGGGCGAATATTAAATATGTTTTTTAGGTGCATGTGGCATGATTTTGAGACAGATTGAATGTGGGGTACAAAGGAAAGTTCTGAGTCAAGGATAACACCTAGGCAGCGAGCTTGAGAGGTAGGAGTGATTGTCATCTTCTCAACAGCGATAGAGATATCAGGTTGGTAACTACTATTTATTGGCGGAAATATAATTAATTCTGTTTTTGAGATAGTTTGAGGTGGTGAGATGACATCCAGGATGAAACAGCAGAAAGGCATTCAGAGACACGGCTCAATACAGATGGGGACAGGTCCGGGGAGGATAGGTAGAGCTGAGTATCATCTGCATACAGATGATACTGAAATCCAAAGGAGCTGATTAGTTTGCCAAGAGATGAGGTATAGATTGAGAAAAGCAGGGGACCTAAAACTGAACCCTGAGGTACTCCAACTGAAAGAGGTAGCGAAGAGGAGGTACAATCAGAGAAACTAACACTAAAGGATCGGTTAGATAGGTAGGATGAGAACCAAGAGAGGGCTGTGTCTTTAAGACCTATGGATTGTAGTGTTTGTATGAGAAGTGTGTGTTCAACAGTGTCAAAAGCAGCAGAGAGATCTAGAAGAATTAGTAGTGAGTAGTGGCCTTTAGACTTAGCAGTGACCAGATCATTCACAACTTTAGTCAGTGCTGTCTCTGGAGTGTTGGGCATGAAAGCCTGACTGATGCGGGTCCATTAAGTTGTGCGAATTAAAAAAGTGTGTGAGGCGAGTATAGGCAAGTCTTTCAAGTAGTTTGGAGGTGCATGGAAGTTGAAAAATGGGACGGTAGTTTGAGAGAGAGCTTGGATCAGAATTCAGTTTTTTCAGAATCGGAGTAATAACTGCTTGTTTGAACAATGAAGGAAAGACACCAGTAGAGAAAGAGAGGTTACAGAGTTCAGTTAAGATTGGGATGAGCACAGGAGACAGAGATTTACTTATTTGCGAGGGTATAGGGTCAATAGGAGAGGTAGTAGAGTGGGAGGCAGAGAAAAGAGCAGATACAGTACTTCATCTTCATTTGTGGGATCAAGTGAAGCAAATGCTTCAGGGGCTCGGGTATGGAATTGAGCATATCACCAACTGAGTTTTAGCATACCAATTCATCTCTGATCTTGTCAATCTTATCCCTGAAGTAGGAAGCAAGATCTTGTGCATGGATAGTGGTTGGTGGCTTTGGTGAAGGAGGTTTGAGAAGGGATTTAAATGTATTAAAAAGATGTTTTGGGTTAGAAGAGTTTGGAAATATGTTTGTTTGGCAGTTTCCAGGGCATAACTGTAGTACTGGTAGATATTCTTATATGTAAAGAAATCCATTGGACTGTGAGATTTACACCATTTACGCTGGTGGGTAACTGGAGCCACTTCATCCAGGGCTGTTTTGAGGGTTAGGTTTAGGTGTGATACCGCCATCTCAGGAGTAGTGAATGCAGAAATAGGAGCAAGCTGTTGTTGCAGTGAGGAGGAGAGTACTTGAAAATTAATATCATTAATATTTCTGCGGGCTTGAGGTGGATTAAAGGATTTCGGTGTTTTTGAGTTAGAAGTACTAGAGGACAGCATGCAGGAGATAAGGTTGTGATCTGAGAAAGGGAAAGGAGAATTGGTGAATTCAGACACTGAGCACAGCTTAGTGAATATCAGATCAAGACAGTGGCCATCCCCATGAGTAGAGGAGTCAGTCCATTGGGAGAGGCCGAGAGAGGAGGTTAGAGAGAGTAGTTTGGAGGCATGAGCAACAGATTTTGGGCTATCAATAGCAATGTTGAAGTCACCCATGATGATGGTTGAGATGTCAGCGGAAAGGAAGTGAGGGAGCCTGGCAGAAAAATCTTCCAGAAATCGTGATGGCTGCCCAGGTGGGCGATAGATAGCTGCAACACGCAGCGAGAAAGGAGTGTAAGCTCTGATGGAACGTACTTCAAATGATGTGAATGTGAGTGATGGAACCTGTGGTATACCTTTGTATGTGAAGGATTGGGATAGTAATATTCCAACCCCACCTCCTCTGCTGTCACCAGGCCTGGGTGTGTGTGTGAAGTGGAGAGCACCGTGTGACAGGGCTGCAGGGGAGGCTGTGTCTGATTGTGAGAGCCATATTTCTGTTATAGCCAGCAGGTTGAAGTTGTTTGAAATGAAGAGGTCGTTGATGGATGTTAATTTGTTGCCAACAGAGCGTGCGTTCCATAACGCACATTTTAGTGATTTGTGGGATGAAGGGAGGCAATTGATGTTTATGAGGTTAGCTGGATTACTATGTTCCTGAGAGTTAGGTGCCTGCGAGCGTGGCAAGCAGCTGGGGCCTGGATTAAGTGAAATGTCACCAGCTAATAGAAGCAGTAGAGAGAGATAGGTGTAGCTGCAGGTGGTTTGTGAATGTTTTTTCTGGCGACAGTTTGTGGATGTTATTGTGAACAGGGCTGGCGCTAGCCACTCAGCAAAGCCTGCAAAGCAGGTAGGCGCCGACCCTGAGAGGCGCACTTCACCACGCTGCCACTGTTGCTGCCTCAGCCGGCTCCTGTCAAAACATATGACAGGTAGCGGCGCTGACAGCAGGCTGAGAGTACCGCGCGTATTGCCAGAATGGGAGTGAAGGTTCCCAGCAGGCCGTTTGTACGTCCAAATGCCCCAGACAGCCCCGCCCCCATTAGTGCATTACACTTCCTGAATGGCGGGCAGGTCAGCAATAACCGGCAGTGCTCCCGAGTCCCGCGCAGACAGGCACACAGCACTAATCTTTCGGCGCAGCTGCAGCAGCCATCAACAGCTTTCTGTGTGGGAGTGAAGCGATGGAGGAAGGTCCCGATGCAGAATCCCGGGAGCAGAACTTGGTAAGGTTTTGGAGGACAGGGTGAGCACTGCTGCAGCTGAGATTCTCCTGCCGCAGGTGCCAAGAGTAGGTGCATCCAGCACAGGGAACCCCCCCCCCCCATTTAAAAGTCAGTACTATGGGCCTGATTCAGAACCAATCACAAATATCCAAAAATCTATATTTTCGGTCATCTGCACATCATCTGGGTACGCCAGCGAATACTGAAACTGCGATCGTCTGGCAATCCCAGTTTAAGTTCTGATAGGGGGCAGTGATGCAGTGTTGTACTGGATCAATGCTAGAATCTCCCTCTTCCCCATCCAGCCTGCACCTCTCTTCATCTTGTAGTATGCTCCATCCAACCTATAACCTTCCTGTAAGAGATACTTAAAGGAATGCCTGCTGCCTTGTCATTACCCCATGCTTCATTCACTGCCTCACCAGGTGATGGGAGTGTAGGTGAGACTTATGTGTCCTTGTGGTGAGGCTTATGTGTTACTATGGTCATTATGTGTAAGGGTCACTACTGCAGGCATGATGTGTAAGGGTCACTACTACGGGCATGATGTGTAAGGGTCACTACTGCGGGCATCATGTGTAAGGGTCACTAGTGCGGGCATGATGTGTAAGGGTCACTAGTGCGGGCATGATGTGTAAGGGTCACTACTGCGGGAATGATGTGTAAGGGCCACTACTGCGGGCATGATGTGTAAGGGTCACTACTGCGGGCATGATGTGTAAGGGTCACTACTGCGGGCATGATGTGTAAGGGTCACTACTGCGGGTATGATGTGTAAGGGTCACTACTGCGGGCATGATGTGTAAGGGTCACTACTGCGGGCATGATGTGTATGGGTCACTACTGTGGGCATGATGTGTAAGGGTCACTACTGCGGGCATGATGTGTAAGCGACATTATTGTGGGCCTAGAGGTGTAAAAGTCACTACTATTTAGGGCATTATATATCTGGAACACTACTACTCTGGAAAGTGTATAAGGAGCTCTACTGTGTGATGTAATGTTTATCAGGGGTACTACTTTCTTTTTTTATCATCAATGATTTTTATTGATTATAAAAGTATAAACGGGGTACAGAGCAAAAAGAAGGGAATAAAGGGAAGAAAAAAAAAAAAAAAAGGGAGAGTAAGGGGGTTATGGGGGACTGTGGAGGCATCTGGATAACATCTGGCATACAATTGAAAATACACATTTAACTTCTACATCAGTGTCGGGTGGGTCAGCAAAATACATGGAGAACACATTAGAGGTAGCATTATACATACATATCTTATCAACATAAGAGCAGTGATTTCAAGGGTATAAACTGTAAACAGTCAGGGTGAATCAGTACCATCGTCGGTTTTCTCATTGAGGCTAAATTGGAGGGGGTCACAACTGTTAGACGTAGAGGCATGTTGCTTTCCTTCTCCCTCCGTCATGTATAGATGCCAAGCGTTCCAGCGAACGAGTGGCGATGAGAGGGAATATGAAAATGGCATATATTCTGTTTCCATAAGGAAGTGGAAATTGGTTTTCTGGACAACCTTTATTACAGAAGGGGGGTTGGGTTGTTTCCATTGTTGGGCCAGAGCTGCTCGGGCTGCAATGAGTATATGGTTCAGAACATATCTAGCATGTGCGGGGATGGTATCTTTCATTATGTGGAGTAGCGCCAATGCAGGATCAGGGGTGAGGGAGATATGTAACACTGTTTGAATCAGGGAGAATACCTCTATCCAGTATTGTTGTATAGTAGGGCACGACCAGAAAATGTGAAACAAGTGTCCCACTTCCCCACAGTTTCTCCAGCACATTCTAGAGCACGATGGCCAAAAACTGTGTAACCGATCAGGTGTCAAATATAATCTATAAAGCAGTTTAATATGGATCTCAGTGTGGTTGAGACACCTGGACATCGAGTGAGAGGTAAGGAAGATTTTCCTCCATTGGTCGGGGGATATTGTTACGTTTAGGTCAGATTCCCATTTATTTTGGGCCCTTGATTTAGGGACAACAACAGAGTCTAAGAGGGTTTTATACCAGAATGATATATCCCCTGTGGAGTTAGGTAATAGTAGTCTGGAGTATACTATTTTGGAGGTTGTATCTGAGGGTTTGTATAGTGTGGGGAGTGACTTCCACCAGTGTTGGATCTGGAGGTAGTGGAGGAGTTCATGTTGTGGTAGGGAGAATTTTCGTTGGATATCTGCAAAAGGCAACAGTTGGCTGCCCCCAGTGATATCACTTATAGTCTCGGCACCAGATGCGATCCATTTTGTTAAATGTAGATTGGGTATCAGTTTCACCAGGGATCGCAAAGAGATACCAGCTAAGCCAAGAGCAGGAGAGGACATCCCGGCGGAGAGCCCGTCCCACACTTGTAATGATGCCTGGGTAGACGGTAGGAGATTAGGGGCTTTTGGTCGGAGGTATTTTGGGATTCTAAACATGTCTGATATAGGGAGCGGTGTGGTAGCTGATGTTTCAAGGGGAACCCAACATGGTGTATAATCAGAGTTTGTGTAGCGTTTAATTTGAGCTAATAAGCATGCTTTCTGGTACATAGTTAAATCTGGTAGGCCTAGGCCTCCTCTATCCTTTGGCATAGTCAATCTTGAGCGGGCTAGTTTCGGGGGTTTCCCTGCCCAGATATATTTCATCATTGTAGCAGTGCAAGTAGCTAGTTCTTTTTTGGGGAAAACATACGGGATTGTGCGAAATAAGTACATTAGTTTAGGGAGGAGAGTCATCTTGAAGGAGGCCATTCGACCCATCCAGGAGATGTCAAATGCAAGCCATGAGTTTGTTAAGTTGGAAAGTGTAGTAATGATAGGGGGGAGATTCACTTCAAATACTTTAGAAGTTTTGGCGGGAATATTTAGGCCCAGATAGCGGATCGAGGTTGTCTGCCAATTGTAAGGGTATCTAGTGCGGAGTGTGTGGAGTGAGTCGGATAGGTTGATAGGTAAGGCATCAGTTTTGGTAGTGTTTAACTTGTAGTACGATGCCGCACTATATGTATCTAGTATCGAGTGGAGATATGGAAGTGATGTAATAGGATTCGTGACGAAAAGCAAAACGTCATCTGCAAAGAGGCTGAGCTTGTGGTGGGAGGGACCAATGGTCAGTCCCGGAAAGTTGGTATCCTTCCGGATGGTGGCCGCGAGGGGTTCGATGGACAGGACGAAAATCAATGGGGATAAGGGGCATCCCTGTCGTGTACCGTTGGATATGGGGAATGGATTGGAGAGAAAGCCATTGCTGAGGACCCGGGCCGTAGGGGAGCTATATAGTGCTAATATAGAAGTAAGTATGCGATCCCTGAAACCGAAGCGAAGCAGAACTTCCCGCATATACGACCAATTCAGGCGGTCAAAGGCCTTCTCCGCATCGAGGGATAACAAGAGGAGGTCCTGGTCTGGGGCTAGGGAATCGATCAAATTAAATACTCTGCGGGTGTTATCTGATGTTTGTCTACCAGGGACAAACCCCGTTTGGTCCGGGTGTACCAGCAGCGGCAAATATGAGTTTATACGCGTAGCTATCATTTTAGCGTACAATTTAATGTCGCTATTAAGTAAGGCTATGGGGCGGTAATTATTACAATAGGCTGGGTCTTTTCCAGGTTTGGGTAGGGTTATTATACGTGCCTCTAGAAATTCCTGTGGGAGGGAGCCCAGGGAAGATATTGTGTTAAACAGCTCTGACAGGTGTGGTGTCAAGGTGTCTCGAAAAACTGAATAAAATTCGTTTATGAAGCCGTCAGGCCCAGGGGCCTTACCTCTAGGGAGGGAGTTGATAGCGGCCGTGATCTCTAGGGGAGTCCATGGGGCATTCAATGTCGATAGCTGGTCAGGGGTCAGAGTGGGTAACTGAATCTTATCGAGGAATGAGGATATGGAGGAGATAGAGGGCTGGACCGTGGAGGGATCAAGGGATAGATTATATAAGTGTGAATAATAGTCGGCGAATTGGTTTGTGATGTCCCGGGGGTTCAATAATTTAGTCTTAGTCGGGGTGAAGATATGTTTGATCCGGTTTCTAGTCTGTTTCATTCTTAATTTACGCGCAAGCATTTTGCCAGATTTATTACCAAATAGATAAAAATTTTGGCGGAGCCCATTTAACGCGGATTGGGTCTGGGCCATAAATAGTTTTTGCAATTGGCTTCGCGTTTCAGAGATTTCTTTTTTAAGGGTGTTGGAGGGAGATATTCCATTTCTAGATTCAAGGTCTTTGAGTTTGCTTTCTAAATCTTTCTGTCTTTGTATGGATTGCCTCTTGAGTGTGGCCCCTGCCTGAATGGCTGCGCCTCTAGTAACTGCCTTGAAAGCACACCAGTGGTTCAGTTGGGATGTATCTAGCGGTGAGTTGGTGGAGAAATATGACTCTACAGCATCTGAGATGATTTTCTTTGTCATTGGGTCTTTCAGGAGGTGTTGCGATAAGCGCCATGGGCGGGCCGGGGCATGAGGTGTATTAGATCTCCACTTCCACATCACTGGCGCATGGTCAGACCACGTGATTGGGAGTATATCTATATCCATGGTTTGTTGCAAGGTCCATTTATCGCATAGAATCATGTCGATTCTGGAGTATGAATTGTGGACAGGGGAGTAGAATGTATATTCACGACTAGAAGGGTTTTGATTTCTCCAGATATCGTATAAGTCAAATTCTGTCAGTAGGTTTCGAAATGCCAATGAGGGGCCGGGTGGGGGTGTGGATTTATGAGGAATGGTTTTAGTTGATTTGTCAAGTTTAGGGTCTAACACTAGATTGAAATCTCCCAACACTATTAGAGAACCTTTAGAAGATTTACGGATTAGGAGACATAATTTGCGCAGAAACGGTATCTGATTGGTGTTTGGGGAATACACACATACTAAAGTAACTAGTTTGTCGTCTAATAGTCCAGTCAAAATTATGTATCTCCCATTTTTATCTGTAATACAAGATTGGGGCACAAACAGGGCCGGTGCAAGGTTTGGTGGCGCCCTAGGCAAAATGTCAGCCTATTGCCCCCCTTCACCCAGTTATCCCCTTCCCAGACAGTAAGGTGAAAGTGCATATATATATATATATATATATATATATATAGATATATATATACACGCACGTGTGCATACCATCCCCCACACTGTACACCTGACCCCGTCCCACACAATGTACATCCTATCCCCACACTATACACCTGACTCCACCCCCACACTGTATACCTGACCCCATCCCCCACACTGTACACCTGACCCCCACACTGTACAGCCTATCCTCCCACACTGTACACCTGATTCCACCCCCTCACATTGTACACCTCATCCTCTCCCCCTACACTGTACACCTGATCCCATCCCCCACACTGTGCAGCCTATCCCCACACTGTACACCTGATCCCATCCCCCGACACTGTACACCTGATCCAATGCCCCACACTGTATACCTCATCCCCTCCCCCCACACTGTACACCTGACCCCATCTTCCCACACACTGTATCTGACCCCATTCCACATGCCACACACTGTGCTCCCTGTCACTCCCAGTCCCCACCCATGCACTTACCTACAACAGTAGCAGCTGGAAAGGTGAAGGCACAGAGAGTTGTGTTCTATCTTCAATCCTCACAGCTTGCTAGCAGACAGCTCCTCTGAGGTTGAGAGAGCCTATGACTCATCGTCAGGCAGTGCAGCTCTCAAGCCCCAGCAGCGTCATGTTGCTTCCAACAGCAGCCTCAGCACAGTATCTGCTGCAGGATGTGTATGCAGCATGAGTGTGGCTGCAAGCAGATTGCTGTTCCCCCACAGCTCTAAATATATTTAGACCCCTCACTGGCTTGCACAAGTTAAAAGAAGGAAGACTTCCTTCTTTTTTTCGGAATAACAGATGTAACAGCGCCCTCTAGTGGCCAGCGCCCTAGGCAGCTGCCTAGAGCTGCCTAGTGGTAGCTCCGGCCCTGGGCACAAAGGTAACGTCCTTACTAAATAAAATTGCAACCCCGTTGCGTTTGAATGGACCATTGGCAAAGTAACCCACCGGGAACCTGTGATCTTTAAGCAGAGGGGGTTTTAAGGAGGTGAAATGGGTTTCTTGCAGAGCCACTATATGGGCTTCTTGTTTGTGGAAATACGACAGGGCCATTCTACGCTTGTTGGGGGAATTCAAACCCTTTACATTTAAAGTAAGAACTTTAGGCATTAGTAATCAGTAGTGAAGTATGATGCATAGGAGGGTCTCTATCAATAAGTGTTTCTATACAAAGCTGACCGATGACCAGTGTATGAGAGTATAAAATGCAATATCCAGATGACGTAGCGGGAGACTGAACTGAACTAGGAAGTGAGACTGGGGGGTGAGGGGAGAGGGAAAATAACAAACACAAGGGAATAGAAAAACAAAAGGGTCCTGTATATCGGACCCGCATGACTACTGCAGGGAAAGGAAAATATATGCAGTAGTATGAGGAAGAGTGGGGGCGTACCTAAGCGGTCTAACACCGCCACCCGCGAATTCTAAACAAGTGCGTTGTATACGCATGAAACCTACAAAGGGTAAATCTGAACCAGGTGCAAATATTTGAGTATGAAAGGTTGGGAACAAGCAACCAAAGTATTAATACAGAACGCTAAGTATTCTGTAGGCTGGACCGCGTGGTCAGCACTACGTAAATTTGGTCAACAGGGACAACATTCCTGGTAACTTCTTATAAACTCAAAGGCACTGTAACGTTTGAAACATATATTATCATAACTACTAGTACCCACTACTGTAGTGGGAACCCAGTGTCCTGTAAGTCATAGTTACCAATATCATGGGCCAGGTGGAAGGGAAGTCCATCAGGCCTTCAAGTAGTCACCCACTCATTGCTGGGGGTCGACTTGGGCTTTGGGTCTGGAGGCCGCTTAACCGAAATGTCCCAGTCCAGTAGTAGCTTGACCCCGGCGTCCAAAGATGAAATGGTATATGAGGAATCCTCGTAGGAGACGATGAGCTTCACTGGGAATCCCCAGCGATACGGGATCTCATGGGCTCTGAGCGCTGTTGTGATAGGTGCAAACGCTCTTCTTTTGGCTATCGTCACAGCTGAGAAATCCTGGAAAATTTGTATGCCTCCCATGTTTTCAGAGGCTTTCGGCTCTCTTGCAGCTCGTAGGATGCGTTCTTTAGTAGTGTAAAAGTGAACTCGTAGGAGGGTATCCCTTGGGAGCGCCGAGGATACGGTGCGAGGTCTCGGGAGCCGATGAATGCGATCTATCAGAAGATCTCTATCTTCTGTGTTGGGCAGAAGCCTGCGGAACAGAGTGAGGGCATAGGAATCCAGCTCTGAGTTGGAGACGGATTCTGGGATTCCCCTGATCTTAATGTTGTTCCTGCGAGACCTGTCCTCCATGTCTGCAAGTTTAGATCTGAGCGCGACTAGGTCAGCTTGTTGGCTGTCGAATGATGATATTAAGTCATTGTGGGATGTGACTAGTTCTTCCATTTTCCGCTCCAGATGGTCGGTGCGGTCTCCGATTGCGACAAGTTCTGTCTTTACCTCACGGATGGCGGTTGTTAGATCTTTGGTCAATTCAGATTTGAGGGATGCCAGGATCTGACACATTGACTTGACTGTGAGTGGGGCGTCGGAGTTACAATCTATTCCCGTCACCTGGAGCGGTGGTGGAGAGCTTGGTCCTGGAGTGTCGCCAGGCGTGGCGCGGTCCAGCCGGCCAGCCGGAGAGGTGGGGTGTTGTAGTGGTTTCTTAGAGGGAAGTGAAACCCTAGACGGCCCGATCTCTTTGGCTTTCTTAGAAGGCATCGCCGAAGGTGTGGAGGTCACGCTGTTAAGACGGGGTCGTTCTTCAGAGGGCTTTAGAGGCCGAGAACTATTATACAAGGTTGCATGCAGGTAACAGATACGGGTGGCGGTATCTAGGAGCACATAGTTACATCAGTACCGATCTGGCGGGTTGGGGGTGAGTAGTCAGAGATATGGGGAGATCTCTTGTTTCAGGAGTAGTGGGGGTATCAGAGGTCTAGTGGTAGTAGCCTGGGGTCCACATCACAGATAGCTCTGTAGGTCTTGGTGTGATAACAGAGAAACTTTGTGGATACAATAGGATTTCATCCACCAAAAAGATGGCCGCCGCTGTAGTGGGGACAGGTTTGATGCCTGTAGCTTATTAATTCACTGTAGGGGTAGTAGAATGAGCCACTATGTAGCAGGGGTCAGGATACAGTAGTGATGAAGTGTTGATGTAGATAGGGGGTGTATAGGAAGCCCCAGATGTGCAGTAACTGTGTTTGTAAGATCAAGCAGGCAGGCTGGATCCAATATGGCCGCCGCTAGGGAGAGCAGTGTTCTGGAGCTCCCCGCTGGTCTCCTGGAGCTCTGATCAGGAGGTGAGGGGATTATGGGCTTATGGGGGGGCAAGAGGGGTGCACAGCTCACCTTTTAGGGCTGGTAGTGTGCGTTCCAGCGGTCGCGGGGGTCCTCGCGCGTCCGCGGATCGGGCCTGGAGCTCGACTCCCGGGTAGACTCTTAAATTTAGGCCGCGGCTCCGTCTGTAGCCTAGGCCGCAACCCGCAGGACGCGATTCCTTGCGTCCCCGGCTCTGCGGCTTGCACACACTCGGTCCGGGTGGGCTGTGGGGAGAGATGGGGCACAGATATGGTGCACTTCAGTGTTTGGCACCTGTATTTTGGGCTTATTGGCAGGAGCTACTGTTAGAAGCGTCTAGCTCCGTTCCCCGCCAGGCCACGCCCCCAGGGGTACTACTTTCTAACAATACTGTGCTCTGCTGTGTGTCGTAACATGAATAATGGATACACACATTGTAAAAACACACCCATTTTGTGGTGCGTGTGTGGTCTCTTTTATAAGGTATGGGAGGGTGGGCGCAAATGTATAGTTTGCAGGGGGGCGCCGAACACCCTAGCACCGGCCCTGATTGTGAATGTAGAGAGATATGTAAAAATCTCATGAGTGTTAATAAGAGGGGTGTGGATAATGGAGGCAGAAATGTGGAGAGAGAGAGAGAGAGAGAGAGAGAGAGAGAGAGAGAGAGAGAGAGAGAGAGAGAGAGAGAGAGAGAGAGAGAGAGAGAGAGAGAGAGAGAGAGAGAGAGAGAGAGAGAGAAGACTGATTTTGAGAGAAAACCATGGAGAGCGAAGCAGAGCAATAGTTTGTAGTACATGGTGTATTTGAACAGTTATATAGGCCAAGAGTTATATTAGACTTGCAATAGTTAATACCAGCTTACTGGTGTTGCTCAGATAGTCATTTATAAACCTACATATATGTGAGTGCACGCTGATTAGCACAGCTGACCATAGATTGCATACAATGCTATGGCATACCTCCCAACTGTCACGATTACAGTGGGACAGTCCCGATTTTCGGGTCCTGTCCCGCTGTCCCACCCGCGGCAGGCATTGTCCCGCTGCGGGGGGTGGCAGTTGGGAGACCCCCCAATCTAATAGAATAGACGCTGTGCGCATGCGCACAGCGTTTATTATCGTATGAAAATGAGGTTGCGGCTAATTAGCATAAGCCGCGCCCTCATTTGCATACACCCCGCCCGCGCGAGTGTCCCTGTTTCTGAAGCAAAGAAGTTGGGAGGTATGCTATGGCATGCAGTGAAGTAAATGTTTTCAGTTGTAGAGTTACTCTGTATTTGGTGAAGCAGACACCAGCCTAATATGGCTCCAATTAGCAAGGTCGCAATGTCTAAATTTACAAACACAGGTAGTGCAATATAGAAGCAGATTATGTTATTAGAATGGATGAATCACATACACAAACAGGCAGCATAGTGACAGTGTGAGTATATAGGAGTGCAGGTTAGGTACATACGTTCAATTTTAGTGGTTAAAGCAAAGGGTTTTTAAACTTTCTTAGGCTTGAAGATGTCTTGGTGATGAGTTCATCTGTTTTCATCCTGTTTAAGTCCTGAATAATTCCTGAATTTGTTGTATCATTACAGAACCCTTTTAAATAAACCCTTATAAAAAAAAAAAACCAACAGCCTAGTGAGGCTCCCTTATAAATAATATATGATTGTACCTGTACTTTGTCATTGTAATTGAATTTACTGTCCTGTTGCATTTTATGTCATTGTCTTGAATGGTAACTGATTTTTGATCGGTACATTTCTATATTGTAAAGGTTTTTCCTGTCAATAAAAACTTTAAAAAAAAAAAAAAGTTGATTGACTGGCTGTTTATCACTCTCCATTTGATTACTTTTGAAGCTTCATACATCTGGCCCGCAGACAGGTAATTATGGGAATATGCTAATATTAGGAGGCATGTGCATATAGCCGGTGTTGTGCTGTCACATCCTGTCGATGCAGGATACAGTCATTGGGTCACCACCAAGTAGGTCGACAAGCATTAGGTCGACACCACTAGGTCGACATTCAGATAGATCGACATGACTTTAGGTCGACGTGCAGTAAGATCAGCATGACTTTAGGTCGACATGGGTTAGGTCGACAGGGTCATTAGGTCAACATGGGTTGGATCGCCAGGGTCATTAGGTCGATGTGGGTCATTAGGTCTACAGGGTCATTAGGTCGACATGGTTTTTTTTTACTGTTTTTTGAGCCGACATGTGCCGACATGTGCCGACATGTGGTATTTCATGCCCTACCATCCACTAGGTGGAGGGAGAATAAAATAGTGTGCCATGCGTAGTGAGGTACCGTGCCCGAAGCAAGGTGAGCGCAGTGAGCCATGCAAGGGGACGCGGTGGTACAAAACGTATTGACGTTGACTGTGTCAACATAAGGGTAAAATAAAACCATGTCGACTTTTTCACTGTTGACCTTACCCATGTTGACCTGATGACCCTGTAGACCTTACCCCTCTCAACCTAATGACCCTGTCGACCTAATGACCCTGTCAACCTAACTCATGTTGACCTTTGTGCATGTCGACCTTAACTCATGTCGACCTAGTGGTGTCGACCTAATGCTTGTCTAACAACTTGTTCTAGACCAAATGATCCATACCTGTTGATGCAGTGGTGTATTCATACTGTATGAAGATGAGATAGATTCTGGAGGTGCACAGAACTACGCTTTTAAATCACCCAAATTATGGGCCTAATTCAGACCTGATCGCATGTGCACTGCAGGTGGGGCAGATGTAACGTGCAGCAGGGGCGCTGATTAATATTTTTTCCGGTGGGTGCTCCCACCCCACCCCCACAGACTACCACCCCCCCCCCACACACACACACACTCACACACACACTACCACCCCACCCATTGGGACTCACCCGCAGCCGCTGCTCGCCATCAGGGATCATGGATCCAGCGGGGTCCCAGCAGCGGATATGCCATCAGCAGCAGGGTCCCTGCGGAAGATGGGAACTAGCAGCGGAACCGCTACTAGTTCCCAACCGCCGCAGGGACCCCCGCTGATGACAGCATATGCGCTGCTGGGACCCCGCTGCCGTGGTCCGTGCCGTAGGTGATCCACACTTTCCGCTCGGGCCCCTGAGCACCCAAGGTTTCAGCGCCTATGACGTGCAGAGACAGTTAGATTTGGGTGGGGTTTTGCAGGTTTATGTATGCAGTCTTATGGGACTGTTAGCAAAATCAGTACATAGTCAAACTTGCTCATACTGCAATCCAACCCGCCCCTATTTCAATCCATATAACACAAGTATTCATCCATATTATACAGATCAGAGGCAGAACTCTGGGAGGCAATGGAGTCATCTGCCGCCGGGCTCCTGCTCCCAAGGGGGCACCTCTCCTCTCCCTGCAAGTTTAAATCAGTTATTTAAATCCAACGATATTGCTTCTGTGGCTGAGTTCTTAAATATATATGTGTTCTCTATCTATCTATTTATCTATATTTCTTAACAGAAATATATATTTTATATAGGGTTGTGAGCGTGTGTGTGTGTGGGGGGGGGGGCACCAATATGTATCTTACCTCCGGGCAACTGTAACGAACTGACGCCTCTGATACAGATGCCCTTTATATCCATACAGTGTGCTGGGAACGAGGATTGCAGATAAAACTTTGGGCACGGAGTAAGAAATGATGTGGCTTTGGCTGTGCATTTACAGCTGTTATAAACCACCCATGATGTGTAACATGATGCCCTGTACCAGAATGACCAGAAATGTCTGATTCTCGGGCTGATTTGGCAATTGCAACTGGGATTTGTTTATCTGCAAGTGAAGCTGCTGTACACTAATTGCCAATAGTGTAGACATTCACAGCCGATATGCAAGAACAAGGAACATCAGGGTTAAGGGGGGCCCTATTGACATGTGGCCATCAAATTATTTCTCTTCCCTTCGGCCTCATGCGAGGGGATGTGTTCGCGTACAACCCCTTGCACAGTACCAAGGAAATTTGGTGGGGGGAGGGGAGTACGTTTGTTTCGGGTGGCGTTTCAGGGCTCGCTAAGCAGCGAATGACCGCTGCTTAGCCAGCCTTGCTGAATAAGGCCCAATATCTGCTCTCTCTACAGTGCATTCAATCAGCCTAGAAAAAAAAATAACCGTTGCTCTATGTGGACATTGCAGGCAGGATGTGAAAAATACATGATCAATATGTTAATATTGTGAATATTAACAGTACATTTAAAGGATAGAGTTAATGTTAGGTTATAGTTCAGTTTAGTATTCGTTAGGTTCAGAATTAGAATCAGAGAAAAGACGCATACAGACGTGGAGATGTGTGCAAAGCGTTTTTACTAAGCTATTTAGGGTAGGTGATTTCCCTGTGTCCAGATCGCACATAGAGAGCCCATACACATGCAGAGATGTGTGCTAAGCGCGTTTACGTAAGATAAGAGAAAAGGCCGGATAGTGGTTCAGGATGACGTAGATCGCATCGCAATCCCTCATTCTATACACACAGAGAGAGATTTGCAGTCACTTGCTAAGCGATATGACTAGATTTTGACTGTATGCACTGACTTAACTAGCTGGCGATAGTGTCATGCAGGATCGCTCATCGCCGTCGCTCAGGGGCATACACGCGGAGAGATCTGTGCTTACTTTCTAAGCAATCTAGTGGGATACTGTAGCTTAGAAAGGAACACAAAATTGCTCCGTGTGTATGCCCCTTAAAGTATAGAGTTAGAATTAAGATTAGAGAATTAGGTTTGTTTAGGACTAGGATTATGGTTAGGTTTAGGACCAGGTTTAGTATGAGGGTAAATATTAGGTTTATGGGTTCGTTTTTAGGGTTCGTGTTCACATTTAGGATTAATACTAAGGTTAGGTTAACTGTGAAAAAAAGGTAATGCTCACATTCTTACTGTTGAAATGCACAATGTTGACATACTTCAAATATTACTATAATAACCATGTCAGTATTTCTATATGTCTACAGGGGGTATTCAATGTGGTATTCGGAACATCCCAATAGTCAGAATCCCGGGTCATTTTCGGTCAGCTCACCTGCAACTCGACAGGCGGAATTCAATGTTCAGCCTGTCGAGTGACGAAAAGTGGGTGAAAACGGATGTGGATTGTCGAGAAACGGATGTGAATTTGTCAATCCACAGCTGTTTCCAACAAAACAGCTCTGATTTATTTTGAAGTCGGATCTGTTTTGTCTAAATACACATTCAATGCTGTCGGAAATGACAGCTTTCAATAGGCGGCAGCCGCTATTTCCCCTGTCGGAAATAGCATCCTACTGTAACATTGAATACCGCCCTAAATTATTACATGTCAACATAACGTTCATTTTTTATTTTGAGTGTCAACTCAACATCCAGAGTCATTCAACACACTGGTGTCAATATTCCGACTGACGACATTCTAATAGTTGACATATACAGACTGTGCCCATTATGACAATATATTTAACAATGCCCCCAGCGCTCATTGTTAAGGATATTGACATCTTCCGGACATGCAGGTCACTCTAGCAATATTGCTCATGCCGTTTGCACCCATCATTCAGTGTGGATGCACAATATCTTTCATGATCAGCTCAAGGGAAATTGTTCACCAATATCTTTCGTCTTTCATATCTTCTAGTGTGTATGGGCCTTAAATTGACCAATTTGCCTGTAGGACCAATTTGTGTCTGTTATCCATGTTTAGGAGCAAATGGTCAAATGTCATTTGCTCCCAAAAATTTCCAGATTTTCATTCCAACCAGCCAGATTGGAAAGATAAATGTCACGCTGAATCAACATCAGTTGTCCATATAAACAAGATACGGTAAGATTTGTTTTTACATTCCCCCAACAGTATGATATATGCATCTTAACAATATAAGTATATTTAAAAATAACATGATGATGTCATGCAGCATTTCTGCTGATTGGTGTAGAAAGAAACACAACCAACCTAGTCCATGAATTTATTATAGTATTAGGTATTTGTTTCCTAGATCGGCGCCCACTAAGCTATTTGCTTAGTGGGCTATTCTGCGTAGAGAAATCACATCGCATCGCATGGGCCATTTTAGTGCCATGCCATGCGATTTTTCATAATTTATTCACTGTTATGTGTGCCCCAGGGCATCGCATCGCACCTCCCGCAAAATCGCATGCGGTTTTATAGGGTGTGCGATGCCATTACATTAGGTATAGAATAATATGATTGTATGTCCTAAAAATCGGTTTTACGCACCTCCCCACTATCCACGCCACCCCAAAGCGTGGCGAGCAGCGGCGGAACGCGTCCTCCGACTTTTTCATACCCCCACTATCCAAGTCGGCGTGGAGTTGATGTTATATAGTGTGGCGAGTGCAGTAAGCCACTGAGCCCGAAGCGGGCCCTGAGCCCTGGCGGGGTTCGCTGCGCTCGCCACACTTCAGGCTCGATGGCTCGCTGCGCTCACCACACTATATAACATCAACTCCACGCCGACGTGGATAGTGGGGGTATGAAGCGGTCGGAGGGTGCGTTCCGCCACCACTCGCGGGGCTCGCTATGCTTCGGGGTAGTGGGGGTGTGCGTAAAACGTCTTTTTAGATGATATCATTGTATAGCTAATGTAATGGCATCGCACACCCTATAAAATTCCATGCGATCACATGCGATTTGGTGGGAGGTGCGATGCAATGCGATGCAATACAGTGGGCCAAACAGTGCATTGAAAAAATTACATTAAAAAATCGCATCACATGCCGCTATAATGGCCCATGTAATGCGATTTCCCTACGTTAGCGTACGTAGGAAATCTGGGCGCCGTTCTAGGAAACAAGTACCTAGTATTAATATGTTTCATGAAATAACTCTTTCTCTGGGTTGTGATGATTACAGACATATACATCCAATACCTCATGTTAGATAATGTTGATGCTTCAGTCTGTACATGTGTGCATTCTCCATTTTGCGGTCAGGTGACATCATACACTTGTGATGTCTGTTCTGCAACAACTTCCAATGATTGTCAGAGAGACAAAACACAACTTTACTACAGACATAACTGTGAACCTTCCTTGTAAGCGCACACTTGCAATGGTAAATAAAGCAGGTTATTAAACTCTGGTGTTGGATGTTGTACTAATGACAGCACGCTCAACTTCACCAGCTCATCATAACATAGCAGAACCTCTGTGTAATGCAGACATGCCTACAAGCGTTCCATCCAGACTATTACCTAGAACCACTTTCTGTCCCAAGTTATTCTAATGCTTCAAGATACTGTTGACAGCACTGGGGACTTTTATTGCAGGTTATGCATGTACAGTAGATACACTATATGGACAAATGTATTTGGCCACACCCGTTAATTATTGAATTCAGGCGTTTCACTCAGAACCGCTGCCACAGGTGTAAAATCAAGCACCTAGCCATGCAAGCTGTGATTGGCTCACCAGCCGGTGCCGCATTTTAATCGGCCGCCAGCATTCGGAGGTGAAGAGCCCTCTAATCAGGGAACAGTGGGCTCCTTTCAGCGCAGGCAGCACACTGGAGGCAATCGGGGGTGTGGTGGACACAATGAGTGGCCTGGCCCTTCCTTCTCTGTCAGAGAGGCCGGGCAGGGACAGCTGTACCCACAGCATCCCCCTGATGGCAGCCCTGCATGCATGTATATACGTACACTGTGATTGCCTGTCTGAATGCATTATGCCAACTGTGAAGTTCGGTGGAGAAGGGAAAATGGTATGGGGCTGTTTTACAGGGTTTGGGCTATTCCCATTATGTCTAGTGAAGTACAATCTTAATACTTCAGCATAAGACATTTTGAACAATGTTATGCTGAAAGACCGTTTTCTCTTCTAAAATGGCTGTGCCCCAGTCCACCAGTTTATTGTGGAAGAACTGGACCACACAGAGCCCTGACCTCAACTCAATCAAGCACATTTGCGATCAACTGAAATGGAGATTGTGAGCCGGCCTTCTCATCCAACATCTGTGCCTTACCTCATAAATGCTCTACAGAATGAATGTGCACAAAATTTAACAAAAACAATCTTGTGGAAAGCCTTCCAAGAAGAGTTGTAGCTGTTCTACCTGCAAAAGGGAGACCAACTCCTTATTAAAATATAAGTTTTTGAATACAATGTCATTACAGTCACTGTTGTTGTAATAGTCAGGGGTCCGAATACTTTTGTCTATATAGTGTATCCACTGCCTTGTCAGATTGTTGAGAAAAGTTAACGGGTCACAATCTCTAATATATAACTTTAGCTCTTAGACTACTGACTGACTTACACTTTACTGGGCATAAGCATGAGCCAGCCCTGCCAAAATGCATTGTACCAAAGATAAAAGGGGGCCAGGTGTATCAAGCTTCTAACACTGAGAAAGTTGGGAGTGATAAAAAAAAACAGCCAATCAGCTAGTGTCATTTTTAAAACCCAACCTGCAGTTAGGAGCTGATTGGCTGGCTGTTTATCACTTTCCATTTGATCACTTTCTGAAGCTTGATACATCTGTCCCAGGGAGAAATGTATCAAAGCTTGGAAAGAGATAAACTGGAGAGACTAGAACAAACTAATATGTTTGTCCTCAACTATTGTAGCCAGGCTGTGACGGATTAAAAATTGGTAAAAATATTTCAAATAAAAAAAAATCATTGTACAGGGAAAAAGATGAACATTATCGGTGTACTGGCCATGCACCCTCAAGTGGCTGGCCCTGCTTCTCTGGTGACTGCCGCTCTGACTACTGATCATATTCCTTCAGTAGCGTACTACGTGATGGGCCCATACTGTTGCAGTATCAACAGTTAGGGCCCATAGTTACATAGTAGTTAAGGCTGAATAAAGACGTGCGTCTATCAAGTCCAACCTTTGGTGAGAGTACATGATCTATATTATACTCCATCCAATCTGTTCTAGTGCTTTGTGCAGAGAAGAAATAGGCAATGTCTGTCCCCATCCACAAACATTGCTATGACAGAGATCCGCAGTGCACTAGCCCAACCATGATTAGGGGCACCTAGATGGTGATGGCAGCGGTTGCCGACTGAACGGGGCCAGAGCCACCCATGGCCAGCCAGTAACACCTCATTTCAGTGTGCAGTGCCCCTTTGTGGTTCTGTGCATAATCCTTTAAATGAATGGTTCTACAAGCAGCTATGGTCATAGTACATCTCCATGCTTAGTCACGCTCACGCCTGTAAAATGCTGAGACACATCCAGATCCTGGCATTATCTGCAGCATGATAGAATTGCATGTGCCTCTTATTATATAATGGGATAAGAAACATCAAGTTGGAAGTTGGAGGTGGAGTAAAGGTGCATACACACTGCAGAGGCCTAACTACTTTTTTTGTGCCCCCCCCGCCGGACATTTCGGGCGAACACCCCCGCCCCCCCCCCCCCCCCCCGAAATATTAACCCCCTCCTTACCCGTCCCCATTGCCGCCGGCGCTTCTGCCTCTAACCCGACAGGCAGATCTGTGTCGGGTGACGGGCGGTCCCCGGCTCCGGCTGCAGTGCTAATATAATAAGAGACACTCGGAAAATGGCTGCCCCCATAATGCTGTATGGGGGGAGCCATTTTCCGAGTGTCTGTTATTATATTAGCACTGCAGCCGGAGCCGGGGACCGCCCGTCACCCGACACAGATCTGCGTGTCGGGTTAGAGGCAGCGGCGCCGGCGGCAATGGGGTAAGGAGGGGGAGGGCAGGAGTCAGGAGCCGGGACCAGGTGGTAACTATAGTCCCGCAGACCCCCCAGGCGCCCACACCTGCCTAGCGCCTCCCCGCCACCGCGGGGGCTGCGGGACTATAGTTACGCCACTGACACACTGTACAATTTTTATTGACCAACTTTTTTGACCAATTTTGTTCATTCCGGCCATTGTGAACGAAATTGGTGAAACTATCTTTCAGAGCGTTTGCTACGAAAAACGAATGATGATGCACATACCCGCCAGTTGTTCATCAAGATTGTTCATCAACTGTGCATGCAGCTCAATTAGGATATCTTTAAAAAAGAGCCTATAAACTGTAGCTAGATCTTGGGTTCAAGGGAAATGTCTTTCAATGAAATTGGTCCAAAAAAATCGCACAGTGTGTATGCACCTTTACAGTTGTGTCTGATTACGACAATGGCCACAATGATCTGCAAGGCAAGGCCTGGCCACCCCATATATGTACTGTATTATCTGCCATAAATACATGCAATATAAGGGGTGATTCAGATTAGCGAAATCACCCGAGGGAACACTCTACACATGCGCATAATCGCTTATGCAAATATTCAGGGCTTCAATGCGTGGAGAGGACCCGGAGGCGGACCGCCTAGCCGTTGCCCAGAGCCCGGAGAGCCGGCGGAGTTACGGAGTGGGGCAACGCTGCGCCTGCAGCGCCCCCACTAGTGCACCCCGGTGAAGAGGACAAGACCCTGCAGAGACACCAGCGGTGTGGAGAGCCGAGTCCCCGGTCGTGACGGGCAGGAGCCTGCAGCTGCATCCTGCCACCAGGTACTCACTCCCCAGCCAGCCTGCCAGCCCCAGTGCCGCTACCCTCGCTGCCACCAAGCCCTCCCTAGTGCTGCTTCCCCCACTTGCAGCCACTTAGTCTCTGTGCTGTCCAGCTCCTATTGTGGGACCCCCCTTCATCACAGACTGCAGCACCTATCGGCACCCCGTTGGGACCATTATGGGAAGGGAAGGGGATCACTAATAAAACCAGGCCAGTAGCCTTGAAGTCTCAACAGTTAGTTAAGTGCCAAGGGCTGAGACTGCTGAGAGCCCCAGTCACCTGGATTCCCTTTGAGGGATTAGCAGCTTTAAGTGAACATTAGTGACGGGACTACACCCTCAGTACCAAGGGAGTACCTTTCAGGATTGACCATAGACCGTGTTACCTCGGACTCCGCTGTGACCTATAGGCGGCAGCCTAACGCACTGACGCGACCTACCGGTCGCCCCATTTTGAGTGGACACAAGGACGGTGAACCGAAAACAAAGCGCTAAGGTTCTGCAGATGGGTATGGAATGCGTGTGGTAAACCCCGTGCCACAAAAAATCGTGTTTAGAAAGTAATGTGTACAAGACACATTTGTTGCACTCCAAATGACCTTCTGCGAACTCTGGGGAATATGTGGATGAAAAGGTACGTTCCTGTCTCAAAAGAGAACGCTCCTCTTCTCCGCCTCAGGATAAATAAATATATATGCAAATTATTCACAGTGAGTATATGGATGGAGAGCAACGTTTCTGTACCGTAAGGAACGCTCCTCTTCTCCGCCTCAGGAAGGTTATGATATACACAAATTATTTCACCATGTGTTCTTATCTCATCAGATCAAAAAGTGCACCCCTGCACCTCTCTTTATAGGAGTTGAATAATAATAATAATAATAATAATAGGAGTTATTCCGGCAAACAGGTCCCCAGATCGGTAGTCAAAGGATCCTTTGACTACCGATCTGGGGACCTGTTTGCCGGAATAACGGAGGGTGTTACCTGCTTGAAGTAAGGGAGTTTCCGGGACTCCCATCCTCCACGCTTGTTTGAGAACTTTTTTCACCGAGTTCTCCACCAATTCCGGTAATTGTCCGATTCCCCTCATACGGCTGTCTTTTCTACACCTTCAGCACAGAACTTTTTATTTTTAAACTTGGTTTTTATTCCTTTTGTGTGTATTGAATAAAATTGTGTTACACTATATCCGATTATCTCATTTTCCATATGGTGTCCCGATCTATGGCTATATATATGGGAGAAGAAAGGATATCTATGCGAACAGGTTTATGATCAAACTCTATTACCTCGGAGAAGAGGAGACGTTAAATCCCTTATAAGGGACGTACGGTACCTCTTCAACTCCTATAAAGAGAGGTGCAGGGGTGCACTTTTTGATCTGATGAGATAAGAACACATGGTGAAATAATTTGTGTATATCATAACTTTCCTGAGGCGGAGAAGAGGAGCGTTCCTTACGGTACAGGGACGTTGCTCTCCATCCATATACTCACTGTGAATAATTTGCATATATATTTATTCATCCTGAGGCGGAGAAGAGGAGCGTTCTCTTTTGAGACAGGAACGTACCTTTTCATCCACATATTCCCCAGAGTTCGCAGAAGGTCATTTGGAGTGCAACAAATGTGTTTTGTACACATTACTTTCTAAGCCCCATTTTGAGTGTTTCTGTGGGGAAATGCATTGCTACGTTGTTGTTGTCAGTGTTATGTGATGTGATGAATGTTTACTGTTATATATAAATTGTGAAGTTAGTATAAAGAGGGAAGTGTACAGCGCACTTCTGAGTTAACAGTACGGGCGCGGTGTGGTGATTCCTTAGTCACGATAAAGCGGGGGTGTTTTGCCCCATAGCACACTGTCCGGTATTTGTAACGTAAGAAGTGTCCGAGGCCAGTTCGGACTTGTGGGAGTGAATATACCCCAAGCTAGTACTGTTGCCAATACTGCCGGCCAGGTTGGGGTCAGTCGATGCTTAGCATTATTGGTCAGAGAGATAGTGTATGGTAGCACTTATGCTTATTTGGTTTCCAGTGATAGCAGTTAATTGAATAATTATTGTTGTGTACTACTGTGCCTTCACGTTTGCACTATTGTTGGCCGAACGGGTCGGTGGGTAACGTTTACCCCCATTCCTGCAATAAACCTGAGTTAATCCATCAACAAGTGTCCCTTTCATTGAAGAGTCATCTCCTGCCCACCCGGAGAACGAGAAATCCGACGAACCTAGAGTGCTCCGAAGACGCAAGGTAAGAGGCGAATTCTTCCCTTGCATCCCGGTGCACCACACTATTTTGCTATTCAATTTTGCTTATACTGTATAAGTAAAATTGAATCGAAATCCAACGGAAATGGAACACATTTGATATAGATTTGATCCCGATGCGCAGCCCTGTGATATCGAAAACGGAATAGAAAAATAGACTGGGCAGGCAAAACTATACAGATCTGTATATATATAATATATAGGGTGAGATTTAAGAGGATGAGAGATTCAGAAAGTGGGAGATTTGGGAAGAAATCTCCAGGTTTATTTAAAGCGGCAATCATTTACACTGGAACACTAGTTTGAGTTTGCAGTGTAAATGATTGCCGCTTTAAAAAAACTGGAGATTTCTTACCAAATCTCCCACTTTATGAATCTCTCATCCTATTAAATCTCACCCATTTAGTCCAAATCAAATGCATTTGCCTAGCCAAACAATTGGATTGGGATCGAATAGCAAGGCAATCACACCATGTGTACACTCCTTTAGTCTCCTGTGACCATCGGATGCTCTTCAAGAAAGAGCTAGATAGACTTCTGACACACAAACAATGTAATTTATAGGATTTTTTTTAAGAATCAGAACTATGGAGCCCAGCCTACAGTTCTGAAACAATCTTTTTCTTTTCATTTATATTTGGCACTTGAAAACTAAATTGTAGATGTTTATTTATTCAGTTCCAAATTCCTTGGCTGCATTATAAGAACAGATGGGGTGAGGACCATAGAGTGTAATTTAACGTATTTTCTTTGAGGACCTCAAATTATAAGTTTTCATTTTCTATCAGTTAAATGAATGATTAGCCAAAAAAGAAAGAGGTTTGGCTCTCCTGGCCACATAGAAATCTATGTATTAGCATAGTCTGACCTATGTCAGTGACTAGTGTTCATGGATTATTATCATCTGTATATTTGCACATAAGTTGTCACGTAGTAACAGGGGTGATAGGAAAGAAAGACATTAGCTAAACTTGCATGAGACTAAACAGTCAGTAGTCTGCTTAATAATATGCTTTTGTGTTAAAGCATCAACACTCAGGGAAACATTGTGGGGCAAACTTTACTGCAACCAGGACAAGTAAATCCGGAATCTGGGGGTAGTAGTGTGAGGAGGTTTGGTGAGGATACGGTCAGTGGGTCTACAGCAAGTCGGTCGACAAGCATTGGGTCGACACCGTTAGGTCAACATGGGGATAGGTTGACATGGTTCTAGGTCGACATGGGGTTTTTCACTGTTTTTTTGAGCCGACATGTACTGACAGGCAGTATTTCATGCCCTACCATCCACTAGGGCGTGGTGGCAAAATAAAATAGTGCCCGAAGCATTGCGAGTGAAGCGAGCATTGTGAGAGGATGCGGTGCACTGGAAACTGTGTTCACAGTGTCGACATTCGGGTAAAAAAAACAGTGAAAAACCCCATGTCGACCTTTTGACTGTCAACCTAGACACTGTCGACCTTGTATCGACCTATTGACCTGTTCACCTAGACCCATGTCGACCTTGACCCATGTCGACCCAATGGTGTCGACCTAATCAACTTGCTGTAGACAAAACAATCCCAACCCGTTTGGAGGCCCCCATTAAACCCACGTCTCTTCTTAGCAGAATTAGCTATGACCAAATGACGGGTGCACCCAGTGTAGCAACAAATGGGAGCATGGCTTGCAGGTACTGTATGACATTTCCCATGCTGTGAGGCCTCACCCCCTTTTTCAGTTCCCAGCCTCAATTTAGGAGAGTTGGACAATATACATAAGAGACTCCCAGATGTACTAAGCCTTGAAAAGTGATAAAGTAGAGAGTAATAATCTACCAACCAATCAGCTCCGGTCATTTTTCAAACACAGTCTGTTACATGGCAGGTAGGAGCTAATTGGCTGGTACTTTATCACTTTCAAAGCTTAGTATATCTTGCGGCAAGATATACTAAGCTTTGAAAGTGATAAAGTACTCTTGCCCATCCTTTCCTACTCTCCTGGAACATCAACAGTACTCGGTGGCTTTCACAGAAGTGCAGAAAAGGAGGCTAGTCTTCCCGAGGCTGCCCGCTGCCACCTACATCCCAAGTGAAGAGTGCAATTTGCACTAGATTGCATCAATATTGCCTCACTGCCATTACAGTGTCCGGAATTAGGGCTTCAAGCCAATAGGCATTTCCACAAATGCTTTGTGAATATTTATTTCTGCCTGAGTAAAAGTATAAAATGATCTTCCCATATGACTTAGAAACATAGAAACATAGAATTTGATGGCAGATAAGAACCACTACCCATCTGGTCTGCCCCTTTTTAGTATGTTACCTCAAACCATATTTGATCCTTATTTTTTGTAAGGATATCAATATGCCTATCCCAAGCATGTTTAAATTGTACTACTGTATTTGCCTCAACCACCTCTGATGGGAGGCTATTCCACTTATCCACTACTCTTTCTGTGAAGTAATTCTTCCTCAAATTTCCCCTGAATCTTCCTCCCTCTAGTGTCAGTGCATGTCCTCATGTTCTGTTGTTCCTCTTCATGTGAAGAATGTCTCCCACCTGTACCTTGTTAAAGCCCTTGATATATTTGAAAGTTTCTATCATGTCCCCCCTTTCCCTTCTCTGCTATAAACTATACATACTAAGATCTTTTAGTCTTTCCTGGTATGTTTTGTGATGTAGGCCATGCACCATTTTAGTTGCCCTTCTTTGTACATAGTATATATTATAGTGCATTTAGTACAGGGGTGGGAAGAGGGATTCACCCAGATAGCTCTTATCAGTATGGTAAATGCAGTCTGCTTACTAAAAAAAATAGTAAGGACTTAAGGTGCCCACACACTAGAACGATTTTTGGGCCGATTGGCCGATTTTCGATAAATCGGCCGATATATCGGCCGATATTTACCGATAATCGGTCGAAAATCGGTAGAAAATCGGCCGATGCTCGCTTCCGTGGATCTTTTGCTAAATCTTCTGATCTTACGTGCTGCACAAAAGATCAGAAGATTTAACAAAAGATCCATAGGAACCCACACGGGATCTTAAGAAAAATCTTTGGTAAAGATGTGCACTTGCCTGAAATCTTTTGTCCAGATCGGACAAAAGATTTGAAGGCTAATTTATGCGCACATCTTATGATCGCAGATCTTTCTAGTGTGTGGGCACCTATACTCCTGAGTGTCTCCCAAGAAGACTGTGCCAGACATTGCTGGGTACACTGATACCGCCCAATGTATTCCACTGACAACACTGCATGTATCAGCAGGTGAGTGCATCATCCCACCACCTGCTGGCTGAAATTTATACTGCATGGTTCCTGTGTTGTGCTGCCTGGGTGTGGCTATAGGGTTCCGACAGTCGGGATCCCGACAGTCATTAGCCCAACGTCGGGATCCCGACTGGCCGGACTCAGACAGTATGGCGAGTGCAACAAAGCCCCTTGCGAGCTCGCTGCGCTCGCCACGCTGCGGGCACGGTGGCTCCTGTGAGTGCTCCCTCTATGGGGGTCGTGGCCCCCCATGAGGGAGAATAGCCGATGGCTGTCGGGAACCCGACTGTCGGGACCCCGTCTGGCACCCATGCTGCCTTACATCCTGCTGTTCCACATGGTTAATATACGTCCACTGTTCTGTCAAAGCACATACACAAATAATTGAGGACATGTTGCGCAATCACTACATAAGGTCCAAAAATTGTTTTCTAAACAGGAAATTTTAAAAAATGTCAGTCATCTTTCAATGGTTGCGATCAGTGGCGGCTCCAGAGGTTGGGCTGCAGCACAGTTCAAAATTCAAATTAGGGATGGCCATTGGTGCCTTTGCCATCGATGGTTGCCATTGATGGCAAAAGTGCAACTGGCCATCGATAGTATAAAACTATTCAATGGGTGACCATCGATAGTTTTATATATCAATGGTCCTCTATTATGTTTGAGTGATTGGCCTGTGGGCCAATCAAAACACGTGGGCAGGGCTTTGCGGGTGTTAGGGGCGGAGCAATGCTCCGTGTCCCGCCACTTTGAAAAAAAAACCCAGCAAAACATCAGTTTGCTGTGCCATCGATGTAGGGAAACCATCTGGTTTTCCCCCATGGATGGCAAAAGTATTCAACAACGGCCATAAACCATCGATGATTTGGAATCATAGATGGTTGATGGCCATCCCTAATTCAAATAGGAGATCCACACCCACTGCCACCACACTGACTCACTGGCAGTTGCTGTTTCTCCCCTATGTGCTGCAGCCCCTCCTCTGGAGCTGCCACTGGTTGGGATGTACTAAAAGGAAAATGCGTCCAAAACCCAATCACTGCCCTTTTCAGAATTTGTCTGCATTTACCATAAATACCAAGCTTTAAAATGAAATGGGGCTTGGATGCGGAGGGTAATGACAGCTTTTGTTGCATTACCCAATAAACACCTATGAACTTCTCATCACATTTTCCCCCTCAGTGGGATCCGATCAAATCTTTTCCAGCATCCCTCCCTTTCCAGATGTCCTTCACAATTTATGTGCATGATGATTGTCAAGACATACTGCATCGTGGGTGCAGTGCTTAGTCCAACCTACCCAAGGTCAATCCAGGATCGAAAATTGGCAAGGGGCCCATAAGACATATGTATATATTTGCTAAATGCATATGGTTACAGATTTAGTTTACAGCATACAACAATGAACATGACAATGAAAATGACCAAACAGGCACGTAAAACTCATACCTAACCTAAGTTGTACAAACATAATTCTAATCCTGTTCCTCACTTGGAATACTAATATATGGGCCTTGACCTTGAAATGTTTGGCTGACATTGGCTTAGAATGAGCCAGGTCTGCTAGTTATGAAACACTATCCAATGATTGCGTGTGGTTTTACTTTCTTACTGCTTGCAGGGTTATGCTTAAAATGCATATCAAGCCAACAGTCTATAAATGTAAGACTTATGCTACACATCACTGGTTACATTGTACAGTATGAGGCAAAGCCCTGGCCATGTACTACAGGAAGGCTAAAGATAAATTCAAATAAAACTCCAACCTAACAGTAATGGTCAAATTCTCTAAAGTTCAAAAGTGATAAAATGGAGAGTAATAAACAGCCAGCCAATCAACTCCTGTCTGACATTTTTCAAACACAGCCTGTGACATGGCAGGTAGGAGCTGATTGGCTGCCTGTTTATCACTCTCCATTTTATCACTTTTGAAGCTTAGAGAATCTGGCCCTATGTCAGTATGTTGTATTATTATTATTATTTTTTTTAAACTAATTTACCACGTGCATTAACCCTGACAAGAAATACAGCGGCCCGCAGTAGTGGGCAGGTAAGAAGTATTACAGAGAGCGATGGGTTGACCGTGCCATCTGGATATGCTACTGGCAGTGCGCAATGCTAACTAAAGTGGGGTGTTTTGCATTGTTTTTTTGGGAAAAGGAGCTCAGGCTGTGGATGTATATAATCATACTCCCATAACCTTCACTTCTTTTTAACAACCAAGATCCACATATAGTTTGTTGTCACCACTTATTGGGTAATTACTGTAATCCTGCAGTGCCCATAAAGGTCAGACCACAACGTCCGCAATGACCCGATGCCAGGCTGCCTTCTATACGCTTGGGTTTGAAGCAATAAATCCTGGCTACAGAATTTGGTAAAGTTAACTTTTCTGAATCTAAAAGATAGGAAAGGTGACATCTGATGATTGGTTTTATTTATCATAATTTATATATTTGTTTATTTTTTTTTTTTTAATATTACTCCTGGGAGTGTTATAGTGTGTACACACGGTACTTTTTGCCTTACGATGTTGACGATATAGTCAACATCGGATAGGAATCGGATGCAGATCGCAAGGTTTTTACCCTTGCGATCCCGATCCGATTCCGATGCGCGTTCACGTATCGCAAGGCAGAAAGTCTTGTCTGCCTTGACTATATAGTGCAGATCTGCACTATATAGTCAGACTTGTATGCAAATCGGATGTGCCTTCAGATACTATCCACGATCCCATCTGATCGGATCGTGGATAGTATCTGAAGGCACATCTGACCGTGTGTACACACCATTAGCAATGGGAGTTTCTGGGCAACTGGAAACCCTCCGTGCATTTGCCTATACCGCATACCCAGAAAACAGTCTCTGGGACCTCACCCTACAGCATCTCGAGAGTCTATTATTTATAAGCAAATGTGATTTTACCGGTGACTGATTAAATCTCATTTTTAAACTGGAGTAGTGTTTGGGTCATGTGTCTATAAAAAGCATGAGAGGATTCAGACTGCCTTAAAAAAGGGATGAATGGAGTCATTAATTGTAAATAAAATTTACCCAAGCTTAAGTTTGTTTATTTTGGAGATAAGGGATTCTTATAGGTGGCCTAATTGATTTGTGTAAATATACTCAAGGTTAACACAAAGTTTAAAAAATAATAAAACTTGCCTGTTATTTTACAAAACATTGCATCAATGTAAAGCTCCTGTGTGACCATATTACTAATGCTCCAGGACTAGACTGGATGGGATTATATTTGTTTGGGGAGGGGGAGTTTATCTCTACAGTATGTTTAACCAAGAATTCTTGCTTTTTCTGGAATTGAGTCTCTGGCAAGCAAAATATTCCATGATTTAAACCAATTGTACAGTAGGTGATTGTATAAACGTGTCTAAAGCAATGCTGCCATCTTGTGGTAGCAGGCTGCATGCATCACAGAATATCACGACCAAGGGTAGCTGTTTGTGCATACAGTATATATACAGTATATATTACTGTCAGTGGTGTAGCTAGGTGCCACGGCGCCCGGAGCAAGGGCATGTTTCGCGCCCCCTCCCCCCCAATTTGTAGTAGGTGAGGCTCCTGCACAGTGAAAAGTGGGCAGGGACCAACATTATACCACGCACCGTAATGCCCATTGCACATTTTAGTAAACTTTGTAATTCCAATTACACATAAGCCCACACATGATGTCCATTGCATACTATATAACACTCTGCAATGCCAATGACATACTATATAACACTCTGCAATGCCCATGACATACTATGTGAGTATGTGAAATGCCCCCCCATTGTTAAAGACACCCCACTATCAAAACCAACCCGAAGCGTGGCGAGCATAGCGAGCCCGCGAGGGGCGGCGGTACGCGTCTTCCGACCTTTTCATACCCCCACTATCCACGTCGGCGTGGAGTTGATTTTATAAAGTGTGGCGTGCGCAGCGAGCCACCGAGCCCGAAGCGTGGCGAGCGGACGCGGATTACTTCACATGTATTCCGCGTCCCCTCGCGGGGTGCGCTGCGCTCGCCACGCTTCGGGCTCGGTGCCTCGCTGCGCTCACCACACTTTATAAAATCAACTCCACGCCGACGTGGATAGTGGGGGGGTATGAAAAGGTTGGAGGACACGTACCGCCGCGGCTCGCCACATTTCGGGTTGGCGTTCATAGTGTGGGGGGCGTTAACAATGTAGGGGCATTTAACATACTCATGACCCATCAGGGTGGGTATACAATTAAAAATCGGGTCTGGGGGGGGCATTTAACATGGGAATCAATGGGAAATTTTATACTCAGCCCGGGAGAAGGCTGAAATCGGGTCCATCGCATGCCATCGCATACCTTAATTAGTGGTATGCGATGTGATGCGATGGGCGCCGTGATAATACACAAGTACCCAATAAATGATCATTCTTTTACATATTTTGTTTCAATTCTGTTAGTTTTTCATGTTGTATAAATGTTTTTAATGTTTTATGCAGGTTTGGAAAAAATGCTACAAAGTAAGAATGCATCAAAATGTAAGTGTTTATAGTTTATAACATGCCCTTTAAACAGAGGGTACACACAGTGAGATTTCCACTATTTTTCTATTTGACTTTGCTTATAGAAGCAAAATCGAATCCAAATCTATCCCAGTGCGGGTTCACCTTTAGTGGATATGGAACAGAAAAATTGTCTTGCCAAGCAAGACCATATAGTAAAAATCTAATCGAAATCAAATCGAATGCCAGATCGAATTGAATGGCATATCGAATTGAATTCCACATCTAACCCTGAGTATGCACTATAAGGCTTCTGGACACCCTAGGCAAAACTTCAACCCACTGACACCCCACTCCCACTAACAGTAACACCCACCTTCCAGCCCCACAAATAAAAGTGTGTTGGTGGCATCATAAACGTTCCACGGCCAGGTTCCGGTGGGGATGCACGTTGAGGGAGCTTATATAAGTTGTATGTTTTTGTATTTACTTTTGTATGTTCTGATGACGAGTCATGGGTAAACCTCAAAACATTTGCCAGTTACCTTCATCAGTGAGTCTTTTGTTTGGAGTGCCGCCGTTCTGTGATTATGATGTGGGACATTTTAAATGTCAGTATTTTGACCATGTGAACATTTTTACCATGTCGGCATAATAATTTAAACGTGGTATTTTGACCTTCGGTCAATGGTGGATGGTATTTTGACCATATGGATTTTGACTGTAGGTAATTTACTTGCATCCCATTTTCAAATTCTGCCGCCACCAATCAGCCCTCCTGCACAGCGCTGCGCTACACTGATGCCTGCCACCAGCCCTCTTCCAGCACCCAATGTGGCATGCGACATTGGGTGCTGGAAAAAAGCACTTTGGGCACCATAAGATGCAATGGGACATTGCATTGTGATGTCGGATCACATCCAATCGCATATGTGTATGGGCACCATAAGTAGGTTAAAGAAGGTTCCAAACAGAAAGAAAACTGATCATAGCTTTAAGCCAATCACATGGCTGGAGTTTAAAGGAAGGAAGTCTGAACCCAGCAAGGGAATGCCTAGTAGACTGGGGGCAGGATGTACTATGCATCACATTTTGGGTGCGATACACCCTGTCACTTATCAGTTACTTACCGGCGTTAATAATACTGGTATGTACAGTATGTACAGGTAGATTTGCAATTAAGATCGCAAAAGGACAGCTCTTTGGAAAGAGCCGACTTTTGCAATGATTGGACTTCCACATTTATGACCCGGTAGACTTTCTGCTTATGTGCCCTAGGATGTGGAAGGTGCTGGGGACATTGGGAGGGTTCCAACTGTATCCCTGTCAGGGCAGAATGTGAAAATAACCCCATAGGCTTCTATTGGGCATTGCCCTCTATAGCATTGCCTTCCTTGCTCTATAAAGTTTTGCTTTTCGGAGCTTTGTACATATGTGGACTATAAGAAAACTCCAAAAGGGGTAGCTTCCTGAATTTTTTAACTAGAGTAATTCTCGTCCTGGATCAAGTCTGTGGCGGAGAGAGTGTGGCTCAGAGCAGTGACGAGGACACATGTAAGGATGTGCGGACAGTATAAATGTGAGTGCGGCAAGCTGTAATAAATGTCTTCAGAAACTGTAATAAGCATTGTGAAAGAGTCTGATCAGATGGGTCAGATGGAAAAACCTGTAGCAGCACAGGAGAAGTCCTGTAGGTTGGAGTGAGTGGGTGGTCAGAGTCAGAGGTAGTTCTAGGAGGGTATGGGGGTATTTGGAGGTATTTGTGGAATATACATCATTATAACATGCAATAATTAAATGCACAGAATCCTTATAAAAGAGGGATGTACAACGTGTTTAGAAACAGTCATTCATTTATTGAAATGTATAATGAAAAAATACAAAAGTTCACAACATATTGCATACAATTTAAAAATCATCAAAATCTCACAGTAATGAAAATCATAAGTATTCCACCAAAAGACATTATGATAAGGCAATAAATGGATGTCATGAATGTCATACAGAGTCTGACACATTATGGGAGAACATTACATCACTGTCCCAATGGGGTATGGGTCATAAGGTCGACATCAGCAAGACATGGGTTTAGGTCGACGTGTCATTAGGTCAACACAAGCATTAGGTCAACGTGGGCTAGGTCGATAGTCAAATGTCGACATGGGGTTTTTCACTTTTTCATCCGGAATGTTGACAGAGGCGACATGGACACTAAAAAAGTGCACCGCGTCCCCTCGCATGGCTCGCTTCACTCGCCATGGTTCGGGCACACTATTATATTCTCTCACCACGCCCTAGTGGATGGTAGGGCATGATATACCCCTTGTCGGCTCAATAAAAATTGAAAAACCCAATGTCGACCTTTTGACTGTCGATCTAGCCCATGTCGACCTAATGCTCTTGTGCCAACCTAATGACATGGCGACCTAAGCCCATCTCGACTTTCTGAGGTGTTGACCTTGGCTCGTGTTGACCTTAGTGTTGTCGACCTAACGACTGTATACAATCCCAATGCAACAAGCACCCAAGAAAGCATGTTCCCATCTAAACATGAGTAAATAGTGTATAAATCAACCATGTAGTTTTATATCATTTTGTTTCTTTAGCTAATTAAAAAACTAGAAAATCATTGATTGACTTCTACAGATTTACGGCAGAGACTATACACCATAGACTAACACAGTATCTATTTGTAGGAAAGCAGAAAAAAAACATGAGTGACAAACTTAGATCAACATACTTATGAGCATATTTATCAACATTATTTTTACTAAAGTAATGTGAAAAGGGGTGTTTTCATACCCTTTTACACATTATTTTAGGAGCACCTAAATGTTCTAAGTGCAATTGAATGAAAATTCATAAAATTCTCCCCCAAGTCCTTAAATTCACATTATTATAGTAACTAGATTGCAATTCTCATACTTGCAATGGGAAATGCGATCTGGTCAAATAAAAATGTCAAAAATACTGTAGGGAGCCCTGTGATAATAACTCTAACTTGAGATAGTGTTATGCAGGGACCCACCAGGTCCACAGGCAGAGAAAAGCTGGGAGGTGGTCCCTTTGATAAGCTTTATGGTCTAAAAAGACATCTACATCCCTGCAATGTATTCAATTGTCGCATTGCAGATTGGGGAGATTTATTACATCCCCTCCGCATCCGAGATGTAGTTTTTGATGTACTGTATAGGTAACAATCTGTATTAATTTTTTTATTAGCACCTGTTTTGTTGCATTTGTAACTGTAATAATGGTAAGGTAAACAGAAACATAGGCCCTTATTCTGATTGAGTCGGATGGCTCCGGATGCAGACGGTCGGCCGATGGTTGGTGTTTGCGCATGTGCAGAGGCGTATCTGCACATGTGAACATGGCGTGAGGTCCGTGCAGAAAATGATCATACGGAATCATCCGAGCAGGGGGTGGAGAGGGGCGTGAAGGGCTGATTTTGCTCATTACCATATGCGTACGCCCCGCGTTTCATGGGCGTTCCCCTGAAAACGCTGGGCATACGTATGGTAATCTGGCCGTGACACACGTGTGGGTAGCGGACATATGACATGCACTTTTGCACGGAGAAATGCCCAAGTGGTCTGGAGCACTCTGTGATGCCTGACCACTCGGTCCAACATTCGATGGTCGGTGACCATCGAATCATGCCGGAGGTTCCCACATATGGAGGAGGTGTTCACATGAAAATTCCACTTGTGGTCTGTTCGGTCGGCGTCTTACCGCATTCAGAGCGATCCGTACGGAAGGCGGGGCTAAGAACACTTGGTTCCTGTCCGAAAATACGCATTCCGTCCGATTCAACTAGAATAAGGGCCATCATTTAAAGCTACTTGAGTAGGCCCAATTATGTCTATAATTGTCATACAAGGAGTCTGATCAATAAGACCCTTGTAAATATCAGAACCATAGTACTTTAACTATGTCAGTGCTGATTAAACAGCTGCACTTCAGCAACAGTCACACTACTGCAGGGGTGGCCAAACCTGTCCTCAAGATCTACCAACAGTTCATTTCATTTCTATTATACTTTTATGAATATTGGGAGGTAGCATATTGGTCACACCACATTTACCACATTGTTTCTGGATAAGAAGTCTTCATGTCCTTGGATGTTATTATGTAAACCGTAAATCACTCAGCAATACTGGTTCAATGCTTCAAGACAGTGCATTAAATGGAAGCACAACATACTGGCAAAGGCGATTATGCTTTTATTATCAGAGACACTGCAAATGCCATGTAAGGGAATGCAGGTACTGTACTGATCGTTACATATTGTGGTGGACATTAAAAACCATCTTCCAATCGTATGTGAGGTGTGAGGGGTGTCTGGTGTTTGCATGCTTTGGTTGCTGCCTTTGTATGCCATTAGTACCATAGCACAATGTCTGCACCTGATCAAAACTAAAACACAATTTCTTTGCAATTTCTGTCAATTGCATTTGTCAGCCTAGAATTAAACGTCAGCTCTGCAGCACTACAGGATGGTAATAGTTTCTCCAGCAGAGGAGGCACACAGCTACGTGAGCATAAACTGACATTATTCATTTTTTAATTTAGAGAAAATCAATATAATGGTACAAAATAATATAAAATAAAAACACAAAGTGCAAAAACACACTAGATGCAAACATCATTATGCTAAATACAGAAGCCATTCACATTATGACAGTGACGGACTGAGGTGCTCTGGAGAAAACATGAAGCACCAATGACGTCGACTGATTCCTGACGTGTAGATTTCTCACACAAAGCCAGTCCGCTAGAATCCTAAAGGAAACAATATGTAGCTATGAGGAAATATTTCCTACAGGGTAACAATCTGATTCTCTGAGGTAAATGTATTAAAGCTTCTATTAGTGAAAAGTGGAGGTGTTGCCCATAGCAACCAACCAGATTCTAGCTATCCTTTCTCTATTGCAAACTAGAAAATCATAGACAGAATCAGATTGGTTGCTATGGGCAACCTCTGCACTGTTCACTGTAAGAGCCAGATAAATTAAGCTTCAAAAAGTGATAAAGTGGAGAGTGACAAACGACCAGCCAATCAGCTCCTACTTGTCATTTTCCAATCCTAGCCTGTAACATGGCAGGTAGGAGCTGATTGGCTAGCTGCTTATCAGTCTCTATTTTAACACTTTTATAAGCTTGATACTACTGGCCCTTAGGAGCTTTAATACATTTACCCCTCGGGTTCACCTTATGTGAGAGACGGTCATACAGCATTGCAAACATAGGGGCAGATGTATTAAGCCTTAACAAGAGATAAGTGCAAGGGTGATAAAGAGAAACGTCCAGCCAATCAGCTCCTTACTGACTTTTTTCAAACACAGCCTGTAACATGGCAGTTAGGAGGTGATTGGCTGGACGTTTATCTCTCTTTATCACCCTTGCATTTATCTCTTGTTAAGGCTTAAAACATCTGGCCCATAGGCCCTTATTCAGATCGCAATACAAATTTGTTCTCAAAATCGGCAAAACCATGTTCACTGCAGGTGGGGCAGATGTAAAATGTTTAGAGAGAGTTAGATTTGTGTGAGTTATTTAGTTTCTGTGCAGGGTAAATACTGGCTGCATTATTTTTGCACTGCAATATAGATTTCAGTTTCAACAGACCCCACCCAAATTTAACTCACTCTTTATATACACATCTGCCCCACCTGCAGTGCACATGGTTTTGCCCATTCTGAGAACAAATTTGTACAGCGATCAGATCTGAATAAGGGCCATAGGCTCTTATTCTGGTTCACCCGCAAAGGCATAATCATTGTAGTGTGTGGCCAACTGTATTTATAAGTATACACTTGTAGTGTCCAAATATGGTTCACATGGCTGGATCTACGGTCAGTATGGCTGGATGTACGGACAGTGTGGCTGCACATTTGCCTGGATCCCATGGGCAACAATGGGAATGGTCAAACAATAACTGCACAACATGGACATTTGCGGTGACCTGCTCTTACAGTCCCTTAGGATTTACAACATGGTTCTTTAATGGTTTTCCCAATCTCTGCATTATTATTTAGGGCGCTATCCTATTAGCCCTGCTGTCTTTTCAGCCAGATATCGCGATTAATGGCAGATGGCCATTACCTCTGTATCCAATTACCAGCAGTATGTATCAGGTGAAAACGGATGGGATCAAGGATAAGTCCCCGATCCCATGGGGATACGGTTGGTTGGTCAACCTAAAGAGGGTCGACAGTCTTTAGGTCGACACCACTAGGTCGACATACTGCAAGGTTGACAAGGGTCTAGGTCAACATGGCACAAACTCGAAAGAAGCATTAGGTCGACAGGGTCTAGGTCGACAGGGTCTAGGTCGACAGTCAAAAGGTCGACATGGGGTTTTTCACTGGTTTGAGCCGACATGTGCTGAAAGGCGATATTTCATGTCCTACCATCCACTAGGGTGTGGTGGGAGAATAAAATAACATGCCGAGCGCAGATAGGCACCGTGCCCGAAGCATTGCGAGCACAGCGAGCCATGTGAGGTGACGCGGTGCACTTAAAACTGTGTCCATGTCGACTGTGTCAACATTCGTGTAAAAAAACCTGTGAAATACCCCATGTCGACCTTTTGACTGTCGACCTAGACCATGTCGACCTAATGCTTTTGTTGACCTAATGGCCTGTTGACCTAGCCCCCTAGGTCTAGTGGTGTTGACCTAATGACTGTCAACCATCTTTAGGTCGACTATACAATCCATACCCATCCCATGTCATAACCATCGCCTGTCCGGCAGCTGGTTATCAGGGATTAGGTTTTGCAGTCCCCAGGCAAAGCACCGATGCTAATAGACTATTGTCCTAAATTGCAATTGTCTCTAGCATTAAAATGTAGACTACAGCTATAACGTTTCTACCCTAAATTTGGGCCTAGATTTACTAAGCCGTATTTTTCTTGTAACATCCCTGCTGTTTTAAATTTAGGGGTCAAACTCTAGTTATTGATCTTTTTCTGGTGCTTCTTGTAGGAACCCACAGGATGACAAGCATAGTAAATAGGTGTTGTATTACAAATCTTCAATAAATAACACAACATACTGAGCGCATCAACTAGTTTTATTGGGTGATCAGCTAAATTGGTCATCCACCCTCTACTGCAGCATGGTAACACAGGAGATAAAGGGACCAGGCCTTCGGGAGATTATGCTTCATGAACTTAGCATAGACAGGTGCAGTTCCTGACTATTATCCAACTTACTTGGGGTCCCGCTCCTCCGTGGGGAGGGGCTACGGCCTCTGGATGTCTGGATAGAAGTGGAAGGAAGAGCAGAAGACAGTTAAGAATGGATTATGAAAGACAATTCACTCATTTGTGTTACAGGATGTCCATCACATTCCCGCAGTTGGGATCTTACCAAGGTCCGGCCAGGGCTGGCTGATTTGGATCGTACGGGGCTGCAGCTCCGACTTCGGCTCCTGCGGGAGCTCCACTGAGATAAAATAAAACCGGAAATTAACAATACAATAACAAGGAAATATATCATATCTACTTATCAATAATTGTCACAGGAATATAAATTAGCTATGCTCAATCATTAGCTCTTCATCGTACAAGTAGATGTTAGCCAAGAGGTAGGGTATACAGCAGAACCACAAATTACAGTATGTGATGTCCTACATCCTTGCTGGCGGGTCGCCAGAACGTACGCGCTGGCGACCCGCCAGCAGCCTCGCCAGCGAGGAGACTGAGACGCGCGTGCGTCTCACGCGCACGCGCGTCTCAGTCTCCGTCGCTAGCGCGACGGAAACCCTGTCCGTCTCCGCCTCAGGGAGACGGACAGGGTTAGGGGGGGTTAGTGGGGGGTGCGGGCAGGCGGCGGGGACCCCGGGTTACCGCCGGCAAGCCGGCGGGGACCCGGGGAACTGATGGAAGCGCCGTCGGAAGGGGACGCGCGCGCCCTCTCGTGCGCGCGCGTCCCTTTCTCACGATCGCCATGGCGCTGGCGGGGGATGGCGGCTGGCGACGCCAGCGCCATCCCCTGCAAGGATGGGACATGACCCATCTGTACTTAAGAAAGAGGTAAAAGTGATTCTTAGAACTGCGGGTACTTGTTTCCTAGCAGGGTGCCCACTAAGCAAATAGCTTAGCGGGCGAATCTGCGTAAGAAAATCGCATCGCAACGCATGCCATTTTTGCGTGCGATGTGATTGCATGCGATGCGATTTTCCTATGTAATTTATTCACTGCTATTTTTTCCTCCTGGGCGGTGCAATCACATTGCATGCGATCGCATTGCACGGCGAAATCGCATGCGATCGCATGCGATTGTATAGGGTGCAATGCCATTTACTTTACTATACAGTTGTATGAGATGCAATGAGATTGAGGCACCCCCCCAGTATCCACACCACCCCGAAGCGTGGCGATCGGCGGTGGAACGCGTCCTCCTGACCTTTTCATACCCCCACTATCCACGTCGGCGTGGAGTGTATTTTATATAGTGTGGCGAGCACAGCGACCCACCGAGCCCAAAGCGTGGCGAGTGGATGCGGATTATGTTACATGTATTCCATGTCCCCTCGCGGGGCTTGCCACGCTTCCGGCTCGGTGGCTCGCTGCGCTTGCCACACAGTGAATTAATTACATAGGAAATTCATGCAAAAACACGCATGCGATGTGATTTCACAATGGTACCATACGTAGTGAAACTGGGCGCCCTGCTAGGAAACAAGTACCGAACTGCGTGATAGTGAAGAAAACATGACTCTTACCAGTGCACCTCTCTTGGTCACAGCTTCTCCTTTGAACACAACAAGATCATTTTCCATCAGAGCAGGCCACACGTGGTAACACACCAGAGGAGCAGTGAGCTCAGAATCATAGGTACGACGGTATCTAAATGGAGAAATGTGCCGCACAGTTAGCTGTGGAAGTTATGGAGTGGTATAACAAATACAATGCTCTGGGAAAGAGACATAAGAAACAATGGTGATTGTCAGTAAACCGACATCCCTTATTCTAGGTGACGGTCATATCTACAGGGTCATGCTTTATGATATAGACTACGTTCAGCAGCCTGGCATTTCTAGCGACATCCCCTTATTGAGCTGCAGGTACAGACAATGGGGATGATGCTGGTGGCCTATGGGAGATTCAGGGTGAGATTTAATAGGATGAGAGATTCAGAAAGTGAGAGATTTGAGAAGAAATCTCCAGTTTTTTTAAAGCGGCAATCATTTACACTGCAAAATCAAACTGGTTTTGCAGTGTAAATGATTGCCGCTTTAAAAAACCTGGAGATTTCTTCCCAAATCTCTCACTTTCTGAATCTCTCATCCTATTAAATCTAACCCATAGATTCTGTTGCACAAATGAATTAGTGCAGCCTTGTGAAGCAGTTTAGTCGCATCTGATTGTTGAATTTATTACTCAGAAGCACATCTGAGTGATAAACCAAAAAGTGCTGTTTGGCATGACTGCAGCAAGAGTATATGAGAACATATCTGTATACATGCACTGTTCATTTGATGTTTACTGCACAAGACATGTTACTTTGTGCTACTGTATCAACATATTACATATTGGATATAGCTGAATTTAGTTCTTTCCATTTTGTAAGATATAAGCAGCAAACCTGGTGCAACAAGATTATCTAGCAGGTGAAACATCCTAAAGCTCAGCAACGCACGGATATACAGTATACATATCATTAACCCTCCTACCACTCCAACATCATTCCTTTTAATAAAGCCCCTTGTGCCTACACTGTACTGCAGAATGATGGCTGCTAGTGCATTAACTATATAAAGGATGTATATACAGGATGACCGGTCCAATGGAACATTGCTGTCACTTAGCACTAGAAGTATCTGTATAAAAGGCCATTGTTAATAAAGTTTTGGTACTCTTTACCTAGAAGGGCGCCCACGATTTTGATCGTAGGCATCGTAAGGAAAAAAAACCGCGTCGGTCGCATCGCATGCGACCAAAAAATCGCATGCGATGCGACCGATGCGATTACCGCGATTTCCCATAGGGAACAATGTTAAATGTCCCAATTGACCCGTTAAATGGCCCACAGAGGCCAAATAGGCACCCTGAAGTGTGAAATGGGCCCCCCAATTGTTAACGCCACCCCACGATCAACGTCAACCCGAAGCGTGGTGAGCGCTGCGAGCCCGCGAGGGGCGGCGGTACGCGTCCTACGACCTTTTCATACCCCCACTATCCACGTCGGCGTGGAGTTGAGAATAGAAAGTGTGGCGAGCGCAGCGAGCCACCGAGCCCAAAGCGTGGCGAGCGTAGCGAGCCACGTGAGGGGACGCGGACACCTGCACAGATATACCCGTCCCCTCGCGGGCTTCACAGGTGTCCGCGTCCCCTCGCGGGGCGCGCTGCGCTCACCACGCTTCGGGCTCTGTGGCTCGCTGCGCTCGCCACACTTTCTATTCTCAACTCCACGCTGACGTGGATAGTGGGGGTATGAAAAGGTTGGAGGACGCGTACCGCCGCCCCTCGCGGGCTCGCTGCGCTCGCCATGCTTCGGGTTGACGTTGATCGTGGGGTGGCGTTAACAATTGGGGGGGGCCATTTCACACTTCAGGGTGCCTATTTGGCCTCTGTGGGCCTTTTAACATTGTTCCCTATGGAAAATCTGGTCAATTGGGACATTTAACATTGTTCCCTATGGGAAATCGCGGTAATCGCGTCGGTCGCATCGCATGCGTTTTTTGGTACATGCGATGTCCGCGATGGGCGCCCTTCTAGGTAAAGAGTACCGAAATTTCTAAGACTTCTCCTTACTTGGTTTCACTAAAGAGTTCGGCATCAATTCCAAATGCAATGTCCAATGGGGTTTCAAGGGTCTGCATGGCAAACGCGACACGACACACCTCCCGGATGAAGCTGCTGATCAGAATGAAGTCGATTTCTGCTGGGAATGAGATTTTAGGATTGACATTCATGGCGTTTATCACCTCCTACAAACAAAAATTGAGAATGTTAAGTACATTTTTTATTTAAATTTTCTGTGTATATATATATATATATATATAATATATATATATATACACACACACACACACACACATATACTAGTAAGCCTGCTCAAAGCAAAAGCTTCGAAAGCTAGTCTGCTACCTTCTGTGTGAGAAAGAGATGTAGTTTCACTCTCTGACTGCAGATGGCAGTGTTTCGGAGACTCATGGACACTAGACTACTTGGGGCACTACAGTACATTGTGACATAATATGAACTAGGGGCACTTTGTGGTATAATCTAAACTGGGGACAATGTCGATGTTGCATATTGGTTCCACTGGGTGGTATAATGAGAACTAGGGCACCACTTTGAAGCATAAATGTAACTGCTGTGGAAAGTGGTGTTTCTCTAGAAGGGTGAAGGGACCCCTTTGAAATGTTGCCAAAGTTGCCCAAAACATTCTGGCTATGCCCCTGTAGGTATCAGTTAAGCTCTCCGACAACAACTGCCAGGGTAAACTCACCATTTACAATAGTTTATCACCATTTAGCAAAAGGAATTAACTTGCTTTGTGTAGTACTCCAGAGTTAAGTAACAATCTCAAGAGCTTAAGCATTCTTAAGTGTTTAACAGTGAATTTAGTTTGGTCTCTCAATAACAAACAAAAGTACTAAACCTTACATTAACACTGGACTGGACATCATAGAGATCTAGGTTGCGGACAATATAGTCAATCACAGCATCTTCCAGAGATTCGGGGCCCATGTGAGATGGAGACAGTGACTTTCGTACTCGAAGCTTGAACTGTCTGAATGCCAACTTGGCTGCGTGGAAAGATTCCTGTACAAAGACAACATATATATAGGCAAAAATAAACCACCTTTGTTTAAACAGTAACAAAATGACAATTAATTAGTAACACCCTACACCATGGACATCTTTCTTTCACTATTTATACTCAGTCAAAATAAATGCTGCTTACCAACCTGCAAATATAGCAATATTTTTTTAAGAAAAAAAGGATAAGGTATCTAATGGGCCCCATACATCAGCAATCACAATTAATGGATTTCCAGATCCAGGGATTTTTTGGCCAGATAAATGGATTTTACAATCTATCTGACTTTGCCCACACATTACAGATTTATTTCAGTGATCGGCAGATTTTTCCATCTAAAGATTGCATCTTCATATCTGGAAATTGCCCAATCGATTGCTGTTCATAATGTAAATAGATGAAGAAGACGAATTGGGAATGCCCACACATATAAAAAAGATCTGCAGATAATACCAGATTATTAAACATGTTTAAAAACCTGATTATGCAATTGATTGGCGATTTTGATTGGGATTGCCAAAAGGGGGAGCCCACACATCTAAAATTAATTGTGGCAATCATCTCCATATCTGAAAATTGTCACAATTAATTGCTGATGTATGGGGCCCTTTAGTCACCAAGGGGAAAACGTATCAAGCAACCAAATCAGCTTCTATCTAGAATGTATCATGTACATATCATTGTTTATTTATTTATTAACAGTTTCTTATATAGCGCACACAGATTCCGCAGCGCTTTACAGAGTATAGTTTAACAATCACATCAGTCCCTGACCCAGGGGAGCTTACAATCTATATTCCCTACCACATGTACATGCACACACAGACATTCTAGGGCTAATTCTGTTGGAAGCCAATTAACCTACCAGTATATTTTTGGATTGTGGGAGGAAACCGGAGTAGCCGGCGGAAACCCATGCAAACTCTGCACAGTTAGAGCCATGGTGGGAATAGAACCCATGACCTCAGCGCTGTGAGGCAGTGATGCTAACCATTACACCATCCGTGATGGTATTTACGGATGTACATATCATGTACATTCTATAAAATGTTTGCTAGAACCTCGCTAGAACCTGGAGGTCGATTCAGACCCCCTACCCAGGAGTGAATGGCTTTGGCGAGCCGTTCGCTCCTCGAGCATAGGAACACCCTACGTCACAGTGCCCACCCCGAGTTCGGCCATCTCCAGCCAAGATAAAAGTCAGTCTAGACTGACTTTTATCTAAAAATGGGGGGGGGGGAGTATACACATCTACTCTCATGCAAATGTGAGGATTCGCGATGTGTTGGGTCGGGCGTGTTTACCGTGTTTAGGTCAGAATGAGGCCCCTGATTAGTTGCTATTGGGGACTTTTCGATTGTCCACTTCTCCACTCTTAAGGAAACATGGAAACATATTCTCCTTAGTTACTTACAGTGGATCTCTTATTACGTTTTTCTTCTAAAACATAATTGCTATACTTGTAGATAGGTAGGTAGCATTTATTTTGATTTGATTTTATTAGTAATACTTGAAAAATCAAGTGTATATAACTACATACCACAGTGGCAATGAAAATGATTCTCTGGACCATCTCCAGGTCTTCGATGTAACGTCTCAGGAGGTTCTGTGCATCCAGACGGTCGTTGGCATAGATATCGTTAAACCTTGATATAAGCCGGCTGTGGCGAGAGGCATTAGTAAGTTGAGCACCAGTAGGCGACTCACTCCTGGCAAATGGACTGGCGGAGCGGCTGGCTGATCTGCTGGAGTGGCGGATTGGGCTTGGGGAGCGGCTTCTGGAAAGTCTTGAATATGAAAAAAGAAAACTGAAATACACACATGGGGAACATCATGTATAATTACACAAAAGCAATAAAGCGCAATGGAATTTGCTAATCTACAGATGTAGCCACGCTTATTGGTGCCACGCCACTGTCACTGAGTGCGACATACGTACATATTGGCACGATCTGGTCACCGTGCACCTGTATCTAATTCGCTCCCGTAGCTCATAGAAAAGCACATCTGTATATAAAAAACTGTTAAATAAATTTATATATATTGTGAAATAAATATAAGTACTGCCAAATGACTGGTCTGTGGTGGATGTGCTGTCCTACTTAATGTGAGCTTCTACACTATGGCCTTTATTCTGGTTCACTCGCAAAGGCAAATTCCTACTCAAATGGACAAAACCTTGTGCACTGCAGGGAGAATTAGATTTGGGTGGGGTTTTACTTTAAAGTGATATCTATATCACAGTGTAAAAATAAAGCATTCAGTATCTTCCCTGCATAGAAACAAAACTCCCCACCCAAATCTAAAGCCTGCCATACATCTACAGATCAATTGTCAGATCTGGCTGGTTGGAACAAAATCCTGGTAATGGAAGAGAGTAAATGACAGTTGACCATTTGCTTTGAAATGCTGGAAAACTGCCAAAAACTGTCACTCATCCATTACCAGGTTTTTGTTCCAACCAGCCCAACCTGACAATCGATCTGTAGATGTATGGCAGCCTCAATTCTCTCTGCACTTGTTACATCTGCCCCCCGCCGCCCCCCCCCCCCCCCCCCCCCCCCCATCCCCTGCAGTGCACATGGTTTTGTATTTGCCCTTGCGGTTGAACCAGAATAAGGGCCTATAATATTATACTATATATGAATAAACTGGTGAAGTTCTCCTCTGTATACTGTTACTGTCACACAGTACCTGCCATGCAGTATACTCTTCTCAGCTGATAAAATGGAGATCTCGTCCTTCAGTAGCCGTATCTGGCGTTCATAGTCTTCCAATGAGTCCAGATTCCTCAGCTCGGCTTTGTCATGTGCTGTCCTCAAACTGTAAGTTTCAAACATATCACGTTAAAGACGTCTGCACAATTTAAGGACGCTGAAGATGATTTCGGGCGAGATTTATCAAAGCTTGGAAAGATAGACAGTGGAGAGAGATAGTCCAAACTATTTTTCAGGCTGTGATTGAAAATGACAGGAGCTGATTGGTTGGTATTTTTCTATCTTATTACATATATTAGATTAGATGTTCTAACTTTCACAATAAGATGCATGCCAAAGTGGTTAGTAACTGACAAGTAATCAGTCAGTCTTAAAATATATAATAAGCTTCAAAATTGTGGATTATATGGGACCTATCCTTTGCACTCACTGTCCTATTCCCACTTATCTTCCTCTATACCAGAATATATATATATATATATATATATATATATATATATATATATATATATATATATATATATATATATATACACATACACCCCACAACAATTATATTTGATATAATATGGGCTAGATACAGTAATTCATGTTAAAAACTAATGAGCCATCTGTGGTGGCCTTTCAGCCATACTATCAAACTTTGCTATTTTTCTATTTTATATAATGTATCAAACCTTCAAGATTGGGCCAATCAGCTTCTAGCTAATATTTATCAAGTACATTCTAGAAAATAATAGGTCTCCACTTTTCCAAACATTTCTACCCAAATACAGAATAACTTATTTCCTAATTAAATAAAAAATACCATAGATGTAGCAAATGGCAGTATACAGTTTAATAATGTGACAGTTCTGTGTGTTCTTGAGGGTATAATACATTTCAGTTTTGGATATTACAAATACAAAAAGTGTAGAGAATACAGACAGACAATATTCATTCAAAATAATGCAATTTATCATTACCAAACTAACATTATGAGAAAATAGTTTGAGGGAGGGTCATTAATCCTTGAAGAGAGATAGAGTGGATAAAATACCAGCCAATCAGCTTGTAACTTACATTTCACAGGCTGCGTTTGAAAAATTACAGTTCAAAGCTGATTGTTTGGTACTTTATCTTTGTATGATCTTCGCATGTATGTCCTAACCCTATGGGCGGTATTCAATGCCACCAGCGAGGGGGTGTCTGCGGCAATGTTGGCATTTAAAGGGTTAAATGAGCTAAATCCTATTTTATTATGAGAGGGAATTTTTTGTAATTTCTCTTACTCAGTTCTAAGCTGCAGTATCTCCTCCTCTGCAGCCAGGAGGGTGGTCGCTGATTTTGTTTTAGTCTCCTCAAGCTCCATTTGAGTTTCAAGCAGGCTATATGTACAAAGAAAGGAAAAGACTCAACATACACAGTCCGACCAACTCATTTGTTTAACTATTTTACGTGTTAATAAAATTCTATACATGAAATTCTAAGTAATATGTTTTATGAAATTCAACACTATACAAGGAAATACATTTTGTCAATGCAAATAAAAATGAGCCAATTACAGTACAAGGTCAAGAAAGGAATAAAAACAATACAGTATATAAGAGCCACAAGTCATTCTACCCCTTTGCCCTGTAAGTCCCGCCCCCAATCCCCTTCAGCCCCAAGCAGGGGGATAATGGTCTGTGGAACACAAGTGAGCAATATATAAGAACAGTACATGTAGAACTGTAGCCATAGACGTTACTGCAGAGGTAAACATAAATTATAGCCTGAAGATTATACAAACTAGTTGTCTGGTTTGCATCCAGAATACTTGAGCAGCTTAGTATAATGACCACACCGCACCCTATGCACTCAGTCACTCCTCAGTCTGGCTGCCATCCAATGCATTCTACAGAGACTGCCCTTATTGAAGTCACCCATGATCTTCTTTCTGCCAAGTGTACAGATCACTTCTTCTGTCCCATCCTCCCCTGCTGTTTTCATTGCTTGGTACTTACTATAATCCTGTAAAGTCTTCCCTCGGTTGACCTTAGTGACAGCATTCTTCCTACATGTATAATTCCTCCTCCTCCCTTTCTCTCTGTTAGTTGTCCCTCTTTCTCTCTCCCCTTCCTTTCTCTCCATTCATCTCTCTTCTTTACCATCAATGATGTCCCCAAAATTATTCTCAATGTTTATAAAACAGAGCTCATTATCTTTCCTCATTATAAAATCTAAATATCTCTACATCCATGGATACCACCATGCTTCCCACTCTACCTCACATCTTCTGTCTGACTGTCACCCCTGACTCCATCTTCATTTCCTACATCCAAACCCTCTCTAAGCCTGACATTTCTTAATTCAAAACATGGCATGATCAGACCCTCTCACCCAAAACACTACCAAACCATCAATTCACCCTCTCATTACCTCCTGTCTGCCACACTCTCACCCATCTCTTCCTCACACTCTCTTCTGGCATCTTCATTGTGACAATGACCAGCGTCTCATGACCGCACTGATGACCACATCACACCCCCCGCTTCCAGGACGTGTCTTCTACCTTGTATGTCAAGTACTTTGTCTACTGGTCCTATACATCTTATCCCATATATGTATGGTATTTGTGACATTGTTATACCACATATGAATAAGTAATACACAAAGGAAACACAAACATTTCCTGCACATTGGGGTGATTCTCATTTGCATGCATACTACAGTATGAACACTAGTATGGTTTAAGTCACTAGTGACATATGACTCACTCTTGTCTCACTGAGTTAAGATCCGCGCGAGTAGACGCCAGCTGGGTCTCTAGTTTGTGCAGTTCTTTCTCCTGAGAGGATGACAGTTCCCTCAGTCTTTTGTCCCTTTCTAGTGATTCCTGAAAAACAAAGGCTTATACAGTTACCAAAAAGCAAAGGTTTTACTTGGTTCTAAGGGTGTGGTATAACACACCGACAGTCGGGATTCCGACAGTCATTAGCCCGACGTCGGAATCCCGACTGCACAGTGGGGGAGCGCAACGAAGCCCCTTGCGGGCTCGCTGCGCTCGCCATGCTGCGGGCACAGTGGCTCGCTACGCTCACCACCTATTTTATTCTCCCTCTATGGGGGTTGTGGACCCCCACGAGGGAGTAGTCGGGATTCCGACGTCGGGGTAATGACTGTCGGAATCCCGACTGTCGGTGAGTTGTCCAGAACCCGTTCTTATCCCCAAATTATGGCAATTAGGTATCGACTGTCACATGTCTTCGATAGCCATTAAGATCCTGCTTTAAGATCTGAGTAAATCTAAAGGTGCATACACAATTTTTTTTGACTAATTTCGTTGAAAGACATTTCCATTGAACCCAGTGTCCTGGACGAAAGATGTTGACGAAAGATATTGACGACAGACGTAAGACGAAAGATCTAGCTACAGTTTATAGGCTCTTTTTGAAAGATATCCAAATTTAGCTGCATGCACAGTTGATGAACAATCTTGGTGAACAACTGTCGGGTATGCGCATCATCATTCATCGTTCGTCTGTCGTCCTTATCATTTGTTAATATCTTTCATCCAGGACACTGGGTTCAATGGAAATGTCTTTCACCGAAATTGGTCAAAACAATTGTACAGTGTGTATGCACCTTTAGTAAAATCAAACCCGCTCATCTGTATTTTAAACCTTGGTAAAGTCCTGCTGCGCCGCAGCTGAGAGTCAGATTTAGAGTTGGAGTTATAGCACAACTCTAAATCACAGTAAATAAATAGCTGTCAAATATTTCAGTACTATGGGCCTGATTCAGAGTTGAACACTCATCTGCAAATTTGCAGATAACTGTGAGTAGTTAGTTGCCGCCCAGCCAAAGGGAAAACCTTCCCCGTTGCTAATCTGCGAGAGATTTGCGAATGGATCCCTATTCACTATTATCTGCAAATCTATTCGCAATCACTCGCCATCAAATGATTTCCCCAGTCTGTGCAAATGTGAGAAGCTCTGACCCTTCCACAACTCTGCGACAGAGACCGGCTGATCGGGGCTGGGGCTGACGTCACTCACCCTCCCTTAAAACACCTGGACACCCCAGAAAACATTCGGTTACCACCCGCAAATGTCAACTTCCTGTCTGTCAAATTGCTAAGGGATTGCAATTCGGTATTTTTGTTATTTCCTTTCCTATTTTGGCTTGCGCATGCACGCAATATCCGTATGCATGCGCAGTCATTCAATAATCGATCATTAGGATTGTGAATTTGCATAAAAGCGATGAACTCTGACTAACCCCCTATATATGAAGTAAGCCAGTATTCTCTCCTACAACCCTTACACTAGGGCACTTAACCCTAAAACTAACCCTTATCCTTATCATCAGAATGCACTGGCATTGTGACCCTTGGTAGTAACGTCCTTGGCCAGCTTGATGACCAAAACACAAACAAGATATCAACTATACAGGTCAACGATTATTCATATGTTCTAGTAAAACCTCTATACTCCAGATATGATCAGGGCTAGATGGAAAATTGACCATTCCTATACACTTGCTGGCTCTGTACCTGAAGGTGAGAGAAGCTGTTATCAGCAAACAGTCCTGGAGAGGCGTTGGAGAAGCAGGTACCCAACCAGGGCAAAAAGCGGCTCTTGAGTGTTTCCACGCCTGCATACTGACCACCTGAAAGATGTGTTTTTATACTTAGTGCACAGAATTAGTTTTTTGTTAGTTTACACTATCTCAACATAACTTACTGTACAGCAGGGGTGGCCAAACCTGTCCTCAAGATCTACCAACAGTGCATGTTTTCCAGGCAACCTGTGGATCTATAGTAGGAATGAATGCAGCAGGTTTGAAAATGGGACCGTTAGTATTGACTACAGCTGTGCACCAGCTAGGTGATCTGGAAAACATGGACCGTTGGTAGATCTCGAGGACCGGTTTGGCAACCCCTGCTGTACAGCATTTAGGGCCAGATGTATCAAACTTCAAAAAGTGATAAAGTGGAGAGTGATAAACAACCAGCCAATAAGCGCCTACATTTTTCAAACCCAGCCTGTAACATGGCAGATAGGAGCTGATTGGCTGGCTGTTTATCACTCTCCACTTTATCACTTTTTGACGCTTCCTACATCTGGTCTGTAATAAGCAAATATAGATATTATATATATATATATATATTCCGGATGGTGGCGGCACTCTCAGACAAAATAATGACACAATGACACTGTATATGTGTCCAACGTTTCAGTGCTTAGCACTTTTATCAAGAACAGTGTAACACTGTTCTTGATAAAAGTGCTAAGCACTGAAACGTTGGACACATATACAGTGTCATTGTGTCATTATTTTGTCTGAGAGTGCCGCCACCATCCGGAATATTTGATGTACCCGCTGTACCAGCGGGGAAACTTTTGGAAGGCACCGAGCAAGCTATTCTTAGAGGCCACGGAGTGCCGGCCCCACGCAAGCTATATATATATATATATATATATATACACTAAACATCGGCACTCACCTTTCCTAGTTTTGGGGTGCCCTATGGCTTGTGACCACATTGTTTAAACAGACATTGTAGGGGCTCTGCACACACTAAATTAACTGACTTAACTGATTTTCTGCAGAAAAGTGGGGTCCCATGAAGGGGGCTGCAGGCTTAAATGCATTGATCAATTCATGAACCAAATCTCCACTACTTATTATCAGTTAATTTAGTGTGTGCAGAGCCCCTACAATGTCTATATATATATATATATATATATATATATATATATATATATATATATATATATATATATGATAGAAGAAGAAAGACGGCACTCTCAGGCATTTCAGTAATGTCAGACATTCACAGGCAACAGTTTATTTAGAGCCTTCCACGGGATAAGTTTCTAACTGACGATCTGACTGGTCCGTGCAGCCTTCTGCCAAATATGGCTGAAAAATTAGGTGTATTTTCCAGACGTATCTTCGGGTCAAAATATGTTACATACAGCTGGTTAGTAAATTAGGAATCACCATTCAACTGAATAGTCATTCAAATTTGTATCATTTCGATAGCGTATGCATACGTATTCTTAAAATGCAAATACGCATAGCCTGTTGACTGGAAATCCAATAATGCAATGGAACACAGAAAATTTTTATAGATATACTGTATATATATATATATATATATATATATTATTTCTGTAATAAATCTGGGAGGTTATGTTACCTTCCCGGGCTGTAACATTGAGAATGGTGAACAGTTGCCCCTGGATCCGTGAATTCAACTCAAGAAGTTCGCAGCAAATGTTCAGATTGTGGTCACAAGAATTAATCTGCGAATACAAAATACACAAAATGTCAGACACCTGACACATGTTCATCTATTATATTATTGGAAGAAAACAATTTTGGAAGAAAAAAATTGGAGGATGTCTCTCGTGGGGTGCAAATTTAATACTAATAATAAATAAATATATGAATGTTATTACAGTCCTTATGGGTGTTTGTGAAGAGTCCTTTTCAATAAAGTGTTCTCGCGTTCAAAAGTTCACAGCAAAGTATATATGAAACTGAAAAAAATGAATACCTATATATTATGTTGTGGAAGTGGAAGATTCCATTTCACCTGTGAGAAGTTTGTAAATGATGCCCATACATTTCAGTATGACATTACTGAGTATTATGTGGTGAATGCATGATACCTTATAGGGCAGTATTCAATGAGAAAAATTCTCCATGTTTTATGGAGAATTTGTGCTTTGTTCGCCTTGGACGGAGCATTTTGCTCTCCAAAAGCGAGCAACCCTATTCAATGTGAAATATTCTCTGTCTTTCTAAGTGATTTTCGCCGTCTCTCTCTGTGTAGAAATTCTCCATCTTTTGATGGAGATCTGGAATGTGAACTTTTAAACTAAAAGGTTTTTTTTTTTTTTTATTTTGGTGTCAAAAAATCAGGGTTTTTTTTCTGTGAAGGGGCATGTTATTTTTATTCATGTGCTTATAGCACATGAATATATATTTAATTTAAAAAAAATATTTTTTAAAATATTTTTTTTTTTTTTTTTTACACAGTGCAACCAGCAGGAGGCCGGAGCGCTCGAGCCGCTCATTAGATATTCATATATTCACTGCACCCGATCGTTAATATGCACGATCGGGTGCAGTGAATACTGGGTCCCCCGCTGGCTATAGGGGGGGGCAGCCTGTGCTGCCTGGGTCCCGGGGAGCCCACCTCCCCTCCACATTCCTCTGGAGCAGCCAGGGAGACTTTAATCTCTCTGGCAGCTTCCGTCCCCCGGCTCCCTGAAAGCTCCCTGCCGCGGACGCTCGTCCGCTGCAAGGGTTAAGACTCGCCGCGAGTGGCGGCGAGCATCAGCCACATTGAATAGTGGATAAAGTGCCGTGACGGAGAATCTCCAAACATGGAGAATCTCCGCAAAAACATGGAGAGTGCATGGAGAGCGAAATAAAACGCTCTCCATGCACGGAGAATTTCCTCATTGAATACTGCCCATAGTGATATAATCTAGAGGAGACACACAGCTTTCAAGAAAAAAGCATCAATACACATACCGTAGCTGCCACATGTCAGCCATAAATCAGGAATCTTAAAACTAAATTTCTAGTTTACTCATAATATTGATTCAATTTTTGACTTTTTCATATTTAGGAAGACATAGAAAAGACGATCTGTCAAGCCTTGGAAAGAGATCAAGTGGAGAAGTTGCAACCAATCAGTATTTATTATTTCAAAGACTAAGCTATATGACAGAAGATGATTGGTCCCTTTGTTCATCTTCAGTTTATCTCTCTCAACTCTTGATATACCGTACCCTGGGGCTGATATCATAGGAAATGTACATACGCACATGGAGCTGGTTACAACCACACAGCACTGGTTACAACTTCTCGTCTTTTGGCAACAGGCCTTTGATAATTTCAGTCCCAGCCTTAATCCGGGCCTACCCTCAAATGCTTGTATTTTATGCACGGACTTAATCATAGCTTTATACACATGTAGTAGTCAGTATGGCAGCACGGTTATTAATGACACTTTTTTATTTAAACTGCTAAAACAAAATGGTGAGGCAGAACTCTAAATGAGATTATAATTGTCTGTTTTTATGTTGACAGAACACATATCACATACCTCCCAACAGTCCCGATTTTAGCGGGACAGTCCCGATTATCAGGGCCTGTCCCGCTGTCCCACCCACGGGCGGCAGTGTCCCGCGGTGTGGGGGGGCTGTTGGTCCCCCCTGTCAGCTGCTAAGCCTCGGGGAATAAATGCTGTGCGCATGCGCACAGCGTCTATTCCCGCAGCCAGGGAGCTGGGGGCATGGCTAGAGGCTCACAGAGCCTCTGGGTCATGCCCCCATAGCGACAAAAATCTATTTTTCCCTCTGATGTATACACACATTCACTCTAGTCCAGTTACTGTCAGTGTGAGTTGTCTTGTGAAAGTTGTGAGTTGCCATTTTCTTATCAAACTCGCAATATATTTTGCAGTCATATTCCAATTCTAAACTCACATTGCTTCTTTCAGAGGAAATTCAGGGTTTTTTTGTGCGCGAACCCCCACTCCTTCCCTTTTTTTATTTAACATATTCATTTCAATGGAAATAAGATAATTTTTATTTTTTACATTGTTTTGGAATCAAAATTTAATGTCACCTAAAATGACTCCAGAAGCACCTGTTTTCTACTTTGCCTTTTATGTATTTCATTTAATTCTCAGCATTACACCGTCCCCCTATATGGTATATGTACTGCACAGATATACAGTATATGTGACAAACTGACTACCTCTGATAGTAAAGGGAATACAACATGGTGGCATAACATTGTGATTCATTGTCATACGCCCCATAAGTTTCCTTTCATAACAAAATAGGAATCTGATCTGGCATGCTCTCTCTCGGAAGAGTGGAACTCGGTTTATTGGACCTGTTTTAGCTTATCCAAGGGCATATGCCACTCAGAACACTTATACAAACTTCATTGACTATATTCAACACCAGTTCTGCTACACACTATCTGTCCCTCTACTTTCAATTTATGTTGGCGCAACTGTGGACATGTGGGTACTCTCCTTCATATATGTTGGTCCTGTCCAGCCCTGTCAGATTTATGTTCCTCTGTATTCACCATCAATCTAAGATAACGGACTCCCCAATAACACCAAATGCACTACAGGTTGAGTATCCCGTATCCGAGTATCCGTTGTCCGAATTATTCCGAAAACCATACATTCCAGAAAGTGAATAAAAAATATTTTTTTTGCTAAAAACTCACTGGGGACATTTGTAACAGCACTACTGGTGACATGATATGTAACTGGCACTATGTATATACTCAATATCTGAGATAGTACACAAATTTTGTTTCATGTTTTGAAACCTTGTTTTTTGAACAAATAAAATATATTTGTGTGTATTTTATGTGGTCATAAAATATATTTGTGTGTATTTTATGTGTTTATACAGCATACATGCAAGATACTTAAAAATACATAATTGAAATATTAAAATATTCCGAAATACGGAATAATCCGTTATCCAAAATTCTCCTGGTCCCGAGCATTTTGGATACGGGATACTCAACCTGTATTAGCTTTATTCCATATATATATCGTGGAGACATGCCCGCCAATGATCGTTATGTTATGGGTCATATCCTGGTAACCGTTAAGCTCCTACTTGCACGACATTGGCGCACACCCTTTGTCCCAACTATATACATGGTACAATCAAACGTTCAACAGCACTGTGAATTTGAAGTAGACAGGATTACTTATTCTTATTCAGCTTCTAACCCTTTCATAAAATGGTTCCAATGGACTGAATACTGGATATCCCAGACGCCTACTTCATATCTGGACCCCAATCAACATCAACAATAGCACAACTCCCAAATCCCACCAATTGTTTCAGAAGCTGATATATATCAACTTTTTGTACTACACTTTAACAGACAATCCTCCTCTTGTTCAGTGATCCCCTCTGTGAAATTTGTATTCTATATGGTGTAGAATATTGGGACTCTCTTCCTGGAGAGATGGTGTCGGTTGACATAATAAACACATTTAAAATAAGGTTGGACAAAAATCTATTGGTTAAAAACATACTGGGGTACACACAGTAATCATAATCTGTCCTTAAACATATCATTATACACAACGTATAACAAGGGAGGAAGCTAATACACCAAGGTTGAACTGGATGGACGTGAGTCTTTATTCAGCCTTAACTACTATGTAACTATGTAATATTGGTAACATTTACCTTGCTCTGCCTAGGAGATTATTGATTACAATTGCTTGGTGTACTACCTACCCTCCCTTCTCACCCCCTTCCCATCCTGTTTAACTTTTGACTATTTGCTTCATAATATCCCTACTGATTGTTGTCTTCTATGTGACTGCATTATTTTGAAATTTTCAACAAAAATGTAATTTGAAATAAATAAATGCATTTATAACCCTTTCACACTGCACTTGTTAAATGGTATATTGCTGTTTTTTTCCCATTTCTAAACGTTTAAGGCTGCAGTGGGAAAGCGCCGAAGTTGATTTACCGGTTAAAGATAACCGGTATTTTAACATGTTTAAAAAGCAGAGTCCTACACGGTTCAGAGCCGTTTTTTATGCAGTGAGAATGGCTCTGAAATGGTATTTAGTAAAAACAACATATTACAGACCTGTGATAGGCTGTCCCCTGCATTCTGCCTTGAAACGTGTTCCGGGGATTAAACGGGTTGACTGATGTGAATGGTACTTAAACAGTATTTAAAACGGTAATCTACTACAATGTTCAGACCCGTTTTAAATAAACATTTTGGCAGAGTGAAAGCGGTATTATTTACTTTTTTACATTACTTTTCAAACAGGTTACACGTTTGAGCTGTTTTCGGCTTGAAAGCCGCTCACTGTGTACGGAGCAGTGATGAGCACTGATGCGGGCTCCCGCAACATCACTGGCCCAGCCACTCATCTGCTGGTACTACGGGGTGGGCGACTTTCCATAGTAACCTGATATGGAAAGTCGTCCACCCCTGGGAAAATCACTAAAACAGGTGTATGCACTGAGTTTGGCTCTAGAGATTGAATAATAAAATAGTAGGGTACTTATGTAATATCCGGGCTCCCATTTTTCTTATGAGACCGCGTCCCCTCGCGGGGCTCGCTGCGCTCGCCACGCTTCGGGCACGGTGGCTCGCTGCGCTCGCCACACTATATAAAATCAACTCCATGCGTAGTTGGATAGTAGGGGTATGAAAAAATGGGCTGCATTTAACATGGGAGCCCAGATAATACATAAGTACCAATAGTAGGCTAAGGGTCCCATCATTTTGTCCATTTAATTTGTATTCATTTAATTATTTACAATATACTGTTGAAACAATCTAACACATTTGTATGTCAATTAAATATGGAATAAACAGTGTGGGATGCCAATTACATCTCTCAATTGCCTGGTGGAACGAGCCAGAAACCAGAAAGTGATTACTAAACTACTGTATGTCTCCTGTAAACACCATAGATCGTATTCTAGATATGTTTTTTTCATTAGCTATTAGAGACCGTTGCAGAGTATCTACCCTTATGGGACTAGAATGGAACATACAGTAGTTATCAGTGTTTACACTTATGCTTAATGCGTTTTCTATTAACTTGACCTGACAATACTTCCCATGGCAACCATCTTGAATTTCCTGACAGATCCATCAACATTAAGTGGGAGGGTTCCAAATATTTCTTTGTTTACGCTAACTGAACTGTAAAACAAATATAAAATACCACAGTGGCTGCAAGTCTATTCATGTTCTCTCTGCCAGGAGCAGCGCCCACTGCCTAGCGCAGTAGAGTCTGAGTGTGCTTGCGCAAACCTCCTGAGAAATGGCACAGCGCTGCTGCCTTCATCGTGGGACTCCAGAGGGGAAGTATTAAAGAATGGGTTCAGTGTGGGCCCCCCTGGGCGCACATTGCACCCATTATAAATACGCCACTGCATCTATATGCTAACCCACACACAGGGGCGTATTTAGTGGTGAGGATTCCACTATTCACAACAGTAATGGCTGCCTTCCTTGCCTAATTTTATTATGTTTACTGACTGTCAGAAGTCCTCATATGATAGCCAATTTTTTATTTCTAAATATGTATACACATTTACTAAGTAGGACAGTTTTCAGAGGCAGTATGTGCATACTTGCTTACTTTTGAAAACTAGTTTCAGGGAGATTATAGTTGGTAGTAGAATTTTGCACTGCGCCCCATTGAGTGGGCGTGACATGCTTCTCCCAAAGGGTTGTGTCTAGTTCCATATATGGAGAGATTGTGAACGTGGCACCTAGAATCTTTTAAAACAGCTTATATCCAAATGTAGATGAGCCCCAAGCAGTTAGTAAGAGCTACTAAAAGTCACTGATACGTGTCAGGGATTGTTGGCTCCAAATAAATGGGCAGAAGACATGCATGTAGCCATAGGAATCATTGTGTTTTATCACCAATGCTGGGACATTATTGTTATTTTGGTTCACTCTTTCTGACAAATTCCGGTACTTGTGTATTTTTTTTTTAACATCAGTATTTTTATTGAATCCCATTTTAGGGGGGGGGGGGTTAGGGTACAGAAAAAAGAAAAAGGGTAACAGGTATAGGGGGTACAAGTGTGTGGGGGGGGGTAACATCTGCAATCATACAATCAAATTAGCACAGAAAGTATGGTAGGCATAAAATACAAAGCATGCATCACATATGACGGAGAACAACTAAAGGCGTGCGTGCCAAGTATAATAGCCATAGACTGTGGGCGTCATACACTTTCCATGAAGGTCAGGCCGGTTGAAATGTGACATTAGGGGACTGTACAGCTCTTGAAGATATCGAAACTCACTCAATAATGCTAAATTGGCGGGGGTCGCAGAGGGATGGCTTAGGGAAGTATCGTGAACCCTCTCCGTCCCGGTACTTGTGTATTATCACGGCGCCCATCGCATCACATACCACTAATTAAGGTATGCGAAGGGATGCGATGGGAGCTGATTTCCTAGTCAACAGACCCGCACTGTATGATAAAATATTGCATCGCATTGCATGCCATTAGAAATGGCATCCAATGCGATGCGATATTAAATTGTACAAGCACCCTACTGGGTGCTTACAATGTTAAATGCACCCCCATTGTTAACACCACCCCCACTATTAACGCCAACCGGAAGCGTGGCGAGCGCAGCGAGCCTGCAAGGGGTGGCGGTACGCGTCCTCCGACCTTTTCATACCCCCACTATCCAAGTCGGAATGGAGTTGATTCTAGATAGTGTGGCGAGCGCAGCGAGCCACCGAGCCCGAAGCGTGGCGAGGGGATGCGGATTACATGTGAAGTAATACGCGAAGGCGTGGTGGCTTGCTGCGCTCGCCACACTATCTAAATTCAAATCCACGCCGGCGTGGATAGTGGGGGTATGAAAAGGTCGGAGGATGCGTACCGCCGCCCCTCGCAGGCTCGCTGCGCTCACCACACTTCGGGTTGGCGTTGATAGTGGGGTTGGCGTTAACAATGGGGGTGCATTTAACATAGCAATCACCCATCAGGGTGCCTGTACAATTAAAAATTGGGTCGCGTTGCATCGCATGCAAATGGATCGCATGCAATGCGATGTGACCATAACTATGTCGTACGATGGAAATTGTGGGCGCCGTGATAATACACAAGTACCCAAATTCCTTCTTAGATGGAGAAAACCATGTGCACTGCAGGGGGGCAGATGTAAAATGTGCAGAGAGAATTCGATTTGGTGCTGATGATTCAATGTAAATGTATCTATCTCTCATTACTTTTTTCCCCAAAAAATTTAACAGCTACATAATGTGGGCTAGGTGAAATGAGGGAGATTGCTAGACTAATGAGGGAGAGAGGGAGATTGCCACTATTTCAGGGAGTCTCCTGCAGAATGCAGGAGGGTAGGTAACTATAGGCCTTATTCTAGTTCACTCTTTCTGACAAAATCCTTCTTAGATGGTCAAAACCATGTGCACTGCAGGGGGGGGGGGGGGAGATGGAAAATGTGCACAGAGAATTAGATTTGAGTGAGTTATTTTGTTTCTGTGCAGGGTAAATACTGACTGCTTTAATTTTTACACTGCAATATAGATCTCACTTTGAAGTAAAACCCCGCCCAAATCTAATTGTCTCTGCACAAGTAACATCTGCCCCACCTGCAGTGCACATGGTTTTGTCCATCTAAGAAGGATTTTGTAAGAAAGAGTGAACTAGAATAAGGCCCTATGAGTATGTGTATATCCCACCTATTTACACTCCATTCAAGATTGTACTGGTATATTTCCAACTGACTGCAGCAAAATAAGGATCCAAGTGTGCCGCCCCAAACGTATGCCGCTCCTGGGCACATGCCTAATGGAAAATTCACCACTGTCCACACATCTATCCACTGACCCATGTAACCTGAGTATTACCTGGCCCATGCATATAAGTATCTGCCATAGAAAAACAGCAGACAAATCAACTAATGAAAATACATCTTATGGTGTGTACACACAGTAGATATGCCGTGCTATGCGAGTCCCGATACAATCAGATGCATGCAGTGCCACAATTTTGACTATAGAGTGCAGATCTGCACTATATAGTCTATTATGCAGCCAAGACTATCTGTCTTGCGATAGGCGAATGCGCATCAGGATCGCAAGCAGATCGTAAGGGTTAAAACCCTTGCAATCTGCTTGCGATCTGCATGCAATGCCGACACTATATTGTCAACATCGGAAGGCATATCTTACCGTGTGTACACACCATTAGATTTAAATATAGCTTTAACAAAACAAAACAACAATACAACACTGTTAACAATGCGGAATTTATTAAAAGAGCCTGAAAACAGGGCAATTTTGGGTGCGAACGCACGGGGGAGCGAACTGACCAGAATGACCTCCTCTCTTTCTACTCTATTTGAAAATTGTCCTGAATTACTGGTTTTCGGCATGCTAAAGTCTGGAGCCTGTTGGGGGTGGGAGAACATAAAGGGTGGTCGCTATGTCTGTGTCATCGTGATGCCAGGTTACACTGAAACCATAGCAACTCACTAAAGTGACAAGAACACTGCACACTGTCACTGTCACATTCAAACGTTCTAGAAAAATGAGTTGAAAGCAGTTTTATTCAGTGCTGGGAAAGTATCATTTTATTATTTACTTTGTCACATGCACCAAATACCGGATGAGAGGGCAACTCTCCGTCACTAACAAGTGAGAGTGGCATTTATTATTAGAGAGGTCACATTTTCTTGGAACAAAAACTCCAATAAAAGCAGATCACCCGCATGTTATTGTTACAGTAGTAGCGTCAATAAAAAAGATGAATAAAAATATGCCTTCACTTTTTGTGTAAACCAGTAGTTCTCGGGGATATGGTCACTAGGTCGACACGATGCAGGTCGACATACATTAGGACAACCACTAAAGGTCGACAGGGCTTAGTTCTACACATGAAATCGGTCTACATGGCTATGGTCAACAGGGTCAGAAGGTCAACCAACACAAGCATTAGGTTGACAATGTGAAGGTCAAAAGTCAAAAAGGTCGACATGAGTTTTTCAAGTGTTAATGAGCCGACTTGTGCCAACAGGCGGAATTTAATTCCCTACCATCCACCAGAGCGTGGAGGGAGAATAGAATAGTGTGCCGAGCATATCAAGGCACCGAGCTCAAAGCATGGGGAGTCCATGTCGACATACGTCGACAATTCAGGACAAAAAAACATGGAAAAAGTATGTCAACCTTTTGACTGTCGACCTTCCCATTGTCCATCTAATGCTTGTGTCGCCCTTACAACCCAACATCAGGGGCGTAACTATAGCACCGCAGCCCCCGCCACCGCGGGGGGGGCGCTGTGCATGTGGGGGCGCCGGGGGCTGCGGTGCTATAGTTAAACCCCCCCTCAATCCCCCGCAGACTTACCTATCGCGCTGGTCCCGGCGGCTCAGTTCTTCTGCTGAGGACCACCACAAAATGGCCGCCCCCATATAGCACACAGTTCTCTGAAACTGTCTGCTGTATGGGGGCGGCCATTTTCTGGTGGTCCTCAGCAGAAGAACGGAGCCGCCGGGACCAGCGCGATAGGTAAGGCTGTGGGGGATTGAGGGGGGGTTTGCATGGGCGGCGGGGCGGCGGGGTAGGGGTGCTCGGTGGGGCGGTGACGGGGGGGGGGGCGCCCAAAACGTAGCTACGCCACTGCCCAACATATTTCATGTGTTGACCTAAGCCCTATAAATCTTTGGTGGTCGACTTAATGTACAGTATGTCGACCTTCATAGTGTCGACCCTATGACCCATACTCAGTTCTGGAACTGTGTGCCTGGCCAAATCAAATGGTTTATGGTCAAAGTGCTCAGCAAATTCAGTGCTAGTGGCTGCCAATCATAAAACATATGGCCAATCACAAGCAGGAGACGGCAGGCTCCGGTGCGATGCTCATGGGACCGCACATCGCTGTAATTCACCTGCAGTTTGGGCTTTTATCCTGCAACTGACAGCCGCAATCGCAGGAAAAGAACCCACATTGCAGGTAAGTTGTATAGTGTATGGGGGCCTGAAGGATTACAGGAAGCCACAATTTATTTTATATTTTTTCCAAATTTCTCAACAAATAACTTTAATCCTAAAGTTGGTGGCGTAATTCAAGAAAGTTTGGGAACCAGTGGCTGAAACTATTAACAAATTGTGAACTTATTATTATTAAGTATTCTTCTTAAAAAATGAAAACCCAAAAACCAATATTAAGAAACAAAGAATCTAATATTGGGGTTTACTAATGTACCTGGTGCAAGGAAGATAAAACGCATGGTGTACCGTCATTAGGTCGACACTACTAAAGTCGACATGCATTGGGTCGACCACTGAAAGTCGACAGGGTCAAAACATTAGGTCAACAATGAGAAGGTCAACAGACAAAAGGTCAACATGATTTTTTCACTTTTATTTTTTTTTTAGCCGACATGTGCCGACAGGCGGTATTTCATGCCCTACCATCCACTAGGGCATGGAGGGAGATAAGAATAGTGTGCCCAGCGTAGCGACCACCATAACCGATGCATGGTGATTGTTGCGGTGCACCGATGCGGTCTCCATGTCGACATTTAGGTAAAAGAAAACCTGAATACTCATGTCAACCTTTTGACTGTCGACCTTACCATTGTCGACCTAATGCTTGTATTGACCTTTTGACCCTGTGAACCTTAGTCATGTCAACCATTTTCATGTGTCGACCTAAGCCATGTTGACCTTCAGTGGTTGACCCAATGCATGTCGACCTTAATTTGGTCGACCCAATGACCCATACCCAAATGCATTCCATAGATGTTTATATTGCTGGGTGTGGTATATAATAATATTCAATACATTGGCCGAATACAGTTGACATGAACAAGGTTGGTCGGTACAATGTGTCTAACATCGAAAGGGTGACAGTGCTAAAATGTCGACATGAAAATGGGAAACACAAAAAAGTTGTCAAAACTAGATTTTTCTTCATTTCACCGTTTGTGGGTGCAATTGATGGACACATAGACCCTTGCAGGTTCAACGCTTCGGACAATGGGGTACAATAGATGCATGAAGCGGGGATAAGAGTGAAGAAGTGGGCTGTGCCATGGGAACCAATCAGCTGCTACTTTTAGCTTTATAGAATGTACTTGTTAAAGGGATACGGTCATTAGATCTACAGCAACTAGGTCGACAAGAATTGGGTCGACACCACTAGGTCGACAGGCAACAAGGTCGACATGGGTCTGGGTCGACATGGGTCTAGGTGGACAGGTCATTAGGTCAACACAAGCATTAGGTCGACATGGGCAAGGTTGACAGTCAAAAGGTCGACATGGGGTTTTTCACTGTTTGTTGAGCCGACATGTGCCGACAGGCAGTATTTCATGCCCTACCATCCACTAGGGCGCAGTGGGAGAATAAGATAGTGTGCCGGGCACCATGGCCGAAGCATTGCGAGCGAAGTTGCGATTCTCTTCAAACTGTGTCCATCTCGACTGTGTCCAAATTCTGGTAAAAAAAAACAGTGAAAAACCCCATGTCAACCTTTTGACTGTCGAACTTGCCCATGTCGACCTAATGCTTGTGTCGAACTAATGTCCTGTCGACCTAGACCCATGTCGACCTTGACCCATCGCAACCTAGACCCATGTTGACCTTGCTGCCTCTCGACCTAGTGGTGTCGACCCAATGTTTGTTGACCTAGTTGTTGTAAACCAAATGATCCACACCCTTGTGAAATGCTACATCAAAGCCAATTGTTGCTCTCTCTCTATATATATATATATATATATATATATATATATATATATATATATATACGAAGTTTGGGTCCGGCACTCGGATATGCAGTCCTGAACAACAACCGGGGTGCCCTCCCAAGTGAATGTATAAGGATGAGTGTCAAGAGACACAGAGGGGGCGGCACTCGAACGGGTTTCCAATGTAAATGTACAATTTGAACATTCACATCAGTCCCTGCTCCAGTGGAGCTTACAATCTATATTCCCTACCACATGTACACGCACACACAGACATTCTAGGGTAAATTTTGTCAGAAGCCAATTAACCTACCTGTATATTTTAGGGATTGTGGGAGGAAACCTATTTTTTTTTTTATTATTATTATTATTAATAATTTATTTATTTTTATATTGTAACATCAAAAGCTGAGTTGTGTTGTGTTCCTGTTCCAAAGCACTGTGTAGGGGTTAAATACATAAATATACAGTCAATGGGTACAATCTTTCCAACCACTTCCTGTAATTTACAGGGCTGTAAACTCAGGTGAATGTAGTACTGCGGTTACAGCACTGGCTGCTGCTGCTGCTGGCTGGGGAGCAGGTTTCTCCCATGAAAGGGTTTTTTGTCTCCATGACAACGAGCGTCCCTGGTTACCGCTTTCTTTCGCAATGCAATCAGTGCAATGTACAGTAACTGCAGCACCCGCACTGTGTACAGTACATTATACACACAGCAGCACACAGGAACTTGTCACAGTCATTCCTCTCAGTGAGGACCAACCCTGCGTACTATTCCCAGCTGGATTATAAATCATTAAACACATAAAAGTACCAGACCCCTAAAAGGCATATATATATATATATATATATATATATATATATATATATATATATATATATATATATATATAACTGAGTGTTAATATTATCATATACTGTTAATACTAATTATGTTAATAAAACAAATTTCTTCATTTCTCATACATGTATCCATAGACATGCCAACACGACCTGTTTGATGAAAGAGACATGTCTGGTTCTGACTTTCCCATTGGCTTTTTGTCTGAATTCACCTGCTATCATCAAGGTGATAGCATATCTACTAAGCCTTGGAGAGAGATAAAAGTGAACGGAGATAAAGTACTAGACAATCAGATTCGTGTTAAAGGCTGCGTTTGGGAAATGACAATTAGGAGCTGGCTGGTTTGGGACTTTATCTTCGTTTACTTTATCTCTCTCGAAGGCTTAATAACTGGACCCCATAGGACCAACCGTGCAAACGGACACCCCGAACCGCAGACCAAAGTCTCCCGAGTAGCGCAGCAGTCTGCGTCACATGCAGCAGCAGCATAGTGTAAGAATAATGATTGCTCCAAGCTATTGTAGAGAATACAGGTACGGCTATATGGCAGACAGCAGAGCACAGTACCATCATTACACTCGTACTGTACAAACGCTGCAGGCTAGAGAGGTGCAACGGGCAGTGTGCGTGTGGCTGTGCGGGGCACTCACATGGTAGTCCTTGTACCAGTCCTCCAGCTTGTCCTGCAGCAGCTTCCCCTTCTCGCTGTTGGTCAGTCGCCTCAGGGTGTCTGCCATGGCCTTGCCCGGGAGCCGGTGCCGTGATGCTGCTGCCTGGATGCTGATGGTGACGATGCTGCTGACAGGTGACCTGCAGGCTACTTATATACAGGGTCGGAGACGTCAATCAAACTGGCACTGTTGTATTACTCGGGTGTTAGGGACGCCGCTAGAGCCTCTGCCCTAAGTTTTTTTGTCCCTTTTAGTTGTAGCAACGGCTTTATTCTTCCACCCTCCCCCCTGCCCACTTTTGGTCTGTCCCCTCCTCTGTAGGCTGCCATCCCCTCCCCTGTACTATAAGCAGTGGAAGCTGCCTGTGTATAAGAGATGGCAGAGATAGAGGCAGAGCTGTTGCACAGGATATACTTAATCAGTCTATAGGCTGGGTATGAGGTCACTGGGTAGACAATGTCTAGGTTGACATTCACTGGGTCGACCACTAATGGTCGACAGTGACTAGGTTGACACATTGAAATGGTCAGCATACCCAAGGTCGACATTGACAAATGTCGACACACACTTGTAATCAATATAGACATGGTCGACATGAGTTTTTCACTCTAATCTAATTCTCTCTGCACATGTCACATCAGCCCCACCTGCAGTGAAGCATGATTTTGCCCGTTTGAGAAGAAATATGCCCTGCAAACAGGTCTGAATCAGTCCTGACTTATAACTGCTGTGATGCTAATGTTGATGGTTGAGGCGGTAGGTGCAAAATCAGTGGGTAGCAGGTTTTTCTGACTGCAGACAAACATACCCTTGTATTAGCTAAATTACATTTTGCATTAACATTAGGTAATAAGGGCCTGATTCAGACCTGATTGCTGATCTGCAAAGTTGCAGATGACTGCGAGTAGTTAGCAGTCACCCAGAGTGAAAACCCACCTCGTGTAAATCTGCAAGTGAATTGTGAACATCGGGTATCCAGTCGCACATCCATACACAATTCACTCACCATCAATTGTTTTCCCAGTCTGTACAAATGTGAGTACAGGTGGCCATACACAGGTCCGACTTGTCCAAAGGACAAGTCAGACCCCGAGAAGGGCTTCATACGATTTGGCACTTGTTATGATTTATTGCATGCCATAGATTGTATGTAAAAGGGCTCCCGGGGAGCTTTGGTAGCGGTGGGCTGGCAGAAGACTTAAAAACTCCCATATAAATGAATCAGCGGCCGCCCATTCATTTGTATGGGAGTTTTAAATCTGCCCGCCTGCCACTACCAAAGCTCCCATACAAATAAATGGGCGGCCGCTGATTGGCTGAGTGAGATCTCTTAGCCAATCAGTGGCCACCCATTCATTTCTATGGGAGTTTTCAAAGCTGACTGTCCGCCGGCCACCGCTACCACAGCAGAGGATGGAGAGCGGAGAGAGCGCCTCTTCTGCTCAGTGCTTCTCCGCTTTGCACACTATAGGTGTGTGCCAGTGGCCATATTTACATAGCTGCCGAGTTCCCAGGAGCCCCGGGCTCTTTGAGCTGGTCCTGGTTTTAGAAATACTGGGGACAAAAAGAGTAGGGGTCCCCTGTATTCTTGAAACCAGCATTGGCTCCAACAACCAGCAGGGAAATGCCACAGCTGGGGGACACTTTTAATACAAACTCCATCAAATAGGCATGGAAAAGGGAATGGGTCATTGGGTTGACCTACATTAGGTCGGCATGCATTGGGTCGACCAATGAAGGTCGACATGGCAGGGTGGACACCTGAAATAGGTCGACATGTCTAAGGTCGACATGGATGGAAGGTCGACATCAGCTAGGTCGACAGTCAAAAGTTCAAGACAGTACTAAATCTCTTATCCATGCATTCATTATATCCCGCATTGATTATTGCAATAGTCTCCCGTCCTAACTGGTCTACCCAAGAACAGACTCTCGCCACTGCAAGCCAATGTGAATGCTGCTGCTAGGCTGATCTTCCTTGCATCGGGCTGCCCCCACAACCTTTGGAATGCCCTTCCACGCACAATGAGACTCTCCACTAGCCTCCAAACATTCAAGTGTTCCCTGAAAACTCACCTCTTCAGGCAAGCCTATCATATTTACATAGCACACACATAACCCTCTGAGGCACTTATGTATTATATAGCTTCCCTTCTGGACTTGTAACTTGGTGGGACTGCTATGCTATTACTGGTGCCTGTCCTTGTGTTTCCCTCCTATATCCCTATAGATTGTAAGCTTGCAGCAGGGCTCTCCTACCTCCAAGTCTGTCTGTTGTTACCCAGTTTGTTTTATCACTGTCTACTATTGTAAAGCGCAACGGAATCTGCTGCGCTATATAAGAAACTGTAAATAAATTAAATAAATAAAAGGTCGACATGAGTTTTGGGGTTTCTTTGTTCCAGGTTTTCTTGTTCCAAATGTCGACATGGTCGACATGGACACCATATTGGTGCCATGCTTCAGGCATGAGCACTATTCTGTTCTCCCTCCATGCCCTAAAGGATGTTGGGGCATAAAAATAACGCCTGTCGGCCCATGTCGGCTCAAGAAAAAGTGAAAAACCCATGTCAACCTTTTGACCTAGCCATTGTCGACATAATGCTTGTGTCAGCCTTCCATCCATGTTGATCTTAGGCATGTTGACCTATTTCAGGTGTAGACCTTAGCCATGTCGACCTGCCCACTGCCCACCTCCTTACCTCCTACTATATAACGAACGGTTCGGCGAGTGTGAAACTCGCCAAAACTGCTCGCTCTCGGGATTCACGCATTCACAAACCCAACCATCAGTCTGAATCAGCTCCTAAATCCAGCTATACGCAGCAAGTTGCTTTCTGCAAGGTGTAATATACAGAGCCGAATTTCCCATTAGGCACGTGAGGCACCGGCCTAGGGGCGGCACATGTTTGGGGGCGGCACTTGGATGCCTGTGATAGTACTTTCAGCCCAAAATGTACCAATAACTGCAAAATATCCACTGTACTGTACTATATTCCATCTTAAATAGAGTGTAAATGGATAGGACATGCAGATACTGCCTAGGGATGCCAATCCCGGGGCATTTTTTCAATCCCTGGATCAGGGATTGAAAAATGCTCAATCCCGGGATTCTCGGGATCCCGGGATTGGCATCCCTAATACAGTTCTGCTCCACACATACCCACCCCCACACCGGCCGACCCGCACATTTACTTACATTAGCGGGCGGGCGGCCGTCCGGGAGTGGGTTCGGAGGTGCACGGTGCCAGGCTCGTGCACCTCCTTCTTAGCAGCCAGGCCGCAGGCCGGAAAGGATGCGGGCGGGCAGAGGCGGGCGACGTGCGGAGGAGACTGGAAGGGGGCGTGCACAGCAGAAGGCTGCGCAGCGTGACCTCTACTGACACGCTACGCATCGCCGCACGCAGGGGTCAGGATTCGGGAGCCGGGCAGCGTCTGAGCTAGTGCTCAGACGCTGCCCGGCATTAGACTGCGCATGCGCAGTCTAATCCCGAAAATCCCGGGATTGGATAATCCAATCCCGGGATTGAAATCCCGGACTTTTTTAGGCCAAATCCCGGGATCCCGCCGATCCCGATCCCGGGATTGGCCACCCTAATACTGCCCCTATAAACTGTCCTACTTAGTAAACATTATTGTTGTTGCGCCCTCCTCCCTAAATCCGCCCCATGTAATATACAGTACCTGCATACAGTAAGTGTTGGCATATGCAACACATTTGTTGAGTTACTGTAAGCTCTAATGACTCCCAAATCCAATAATGTACATTTTATCAATACTATAGAAAAGAAACATTTGAGTCATTTATAACATTTAATACACATGTAAGCTGGGAGGTGTCCGGCCAGGGCTGTATAGTGTGACTCCTGACAATGCTATTTATATGCACGGTAATGTATTACTGACTGAGACACGAATAGCAGCTGCTACTGGTCTGGGTGGGTGGGTACTACTGGGTGGTGGTGGGCAGCCAGTTATACTCCGTCCCAGTGCCACACATTCCTAATGTACCACAGGAATATACCATGTACTCCTTTCGGGGGGGGGCACGATTAATATTTTATTATTTTATTCACTATACAATATCATATTATTTCTGAAGCTACAGTGTTATGATAATGTCTTAAAAGGCATCCAACAAACCATTGTGAGACCGCTCAGTCACAGTGTAACGGGCTCAAGCCCACCCCTCTCATGCGTGCCGATGGTCTGGTCCGGGGGGGCTGTCAGACTGGGAGACAGCACAGCAGGGATAAAGATGGCGGCTGCGGAGCAGGTCGGTGATAGAAGGCGCTGTTCATTACTGTGCTGCGGAGGAGGAAGAGTTGGGGAATTTATACGCAATGCATAGATAGACAGTAGAGTATTGCATCCCCTTATATAACATAATCCCACACACCTCCTGCTGCTCTGCATCCCCAACCTCACACACACAAGAGGGCTGCTCACACACTCGGGATGTCATACAGACACACAGTGCATACATCGCTCACTAAGATGACATACAGTGCATTTTGTCTTCTACACACAACACGTGATAAGCTATACAGTGTCTTACATACATCACATGAGAAGCCACAATGAGTCTATATAACATACAACACCATATCTCCCAACATGACCCTCTCCAGGAGGGACACAATGCTGTTTCTGGACTTCCCTCTTCATTTATGATTGCCGTCACCTGTGCTCAGAGCATTCTTATTAATTAACTTGTTCAAAACATATCAATCACAAATGAAGTAGGGAGTTATGCAACACTTGAGATGCTACATATGGGACCCTATTGAGGTCATTCGCAAGCCCATATGCGTTCACAGGGGGAGGCGATGGTTTTTGAATCCCCATTTCTGTGCATGTGGTAGGTACGTGCATTTACAGCGAACAGACCTTGCGGGCGTGGGGCGGCGGGCTGGTCCATTATCATATGGGAACGCCAAGCATTTCATGGGGATTCCCCCCCCCCCCCCCCCCCACACAGCATACACGCATATGTAAGGTTGCATGTGAATGGATGTCTATGTGAAACATCCATTCGCATGCAGTGTGAAGGAATGCACCTTGCGAATGATGGGCCTGCGGACCACCATTTGCAAGGCAGGATCTGGTTGACTCGCAAGGATGCAAATTCGCATCCGAGTAAATCAACCAGAATAATCCCCACAGTGCATTGTGATTGTGTCCGCGGTCATAAGATTGATCTTGGTATCCCGATACAGGCATGGGGGGGCTGTTAACGCTGCATGGAAGCGACATTGAGCATACACACTAGACTAAGATATCCCTCATCTGTGCATGCACTGACAATGGGCTGGTCATTGACGACCCACAGGAGCACACATCGTGCGTTGTTGGAGGCGTACACACTGTGAGATATAATGAACAATTGCCCTTATTCAGATCTGATCGCAGTACAAATTTGTTCTCAAAATGGGCAAAACCATGTGCACTGCAGGTGGGGCAGATGTAACGTGCAAAGAGAGTTAGATTTGGATGGGGTGTGTTGAAACTGAAATCTAAATTGCAGTGTAAAAATGCAGCCAGTATTTACCCTGCGCAGAAAGAAAACAATTCTCACAAATCTCACTCTCTCTATACATAGTACACCAGACCCCACCTGCAGTGCACCTGGTTTTGCCCATTTTGGGAACAAATTTGTACTGCGATCAGATCTGAATAAGGGCCTATATGGCTTAGAAGGGCCTAAATAAACGATAGCCTTATTATATCACCTAGTGTGTACGGAGCCTAAGTCCCCCCAGTATACCGATGCCAGTATCGGGTATATTAAACGCCGGCATCTTGACCACACTCTCAACGTGTTTCATCAGAAGCTGGAATGACTGATCCATGCAAGATAGCTCTTAATATACCCTGAATTGATTTGGGGGAATTACACCCAGGTATGGTGAAAATAAATAGTTTAAATCATAGCTGCCTACCCTCCTGCATTCTGCAGGAGACTCCCTGAAATAGCAGAAATCTCCCTCTCTCCCTCATTAGTCTAGCAATCTCCCTCATTTCACCTAGCCCACATTACACTGTTACATTTTTAAGGAAAAAAGGAATGAGAGACAGATCCATTTACATGGAATCATCCGCACCATTTCTCAGCAATTGATCAAGTATAGTAGCTCTTACTAACTGCTTTGGGGCTCATCTACATTTGGATATAAGTCATTATAAAAGATTCCTCTCAGATGTAGCAGTACACACCCACGCTTCTAGGTGCCACGTTCACAATCTCTTTTCACAATCTCTCCATATATGGAACTAGCCACGCTCTTTGGGTGGAGCAAGACATGCCCCCTCAATGGTGTGTTTTGCAAAAGTGTACTACCAACTATAATCTCCCTGAAACTAGTTTTCAAAAGTAGGCAAGTATGGTTTAAATAAATATACAATGAAATAATATCACAATTATATAAGATGCATGAACAGGGGTAAGAATATAAATACATTATTACTGTTATTTAAAAGGGGGAAAAAAAACAAGTTTATTGTTGAAAGAACTGTGTCACATGACCAGGACTAGTCACGTGACTAGTTTATCTGTGTTTAATTTGGAGTAAATGTAATGATAACATAAACACAATGATCCTCAAGCATGGACGGTGAACATCTGCGCATCAACCAGAATAGCCACTTTATTTCATTACTAACACACTGGCTTCTTTGAGGTCACTGTCACCTTGTGTGTTTTTTATCATTCCTGCAAATGTTATTTTTTATTGCAACAATAAGAAATTAGTGGCAGTAAGAAGTGATAATAATCAGGTCTAAAACCCAATAATTGCTGCATATATACCACTTTTACACCAAAACTGCCGGTTGCACCCAGGTTTTTGGACCCGGATGTGACCCGGCAGTTGTTCCCTTTTACACTGGCATTCCTTCGGCATTATGCCGGGTGGGCGATGCCAGTGAAGTCGTGCCCTGAGCCGGTGCTTGGAGATGACATCATCTCCAAGCTTCAGGGAACCGAGCAACCAACACGCTGGGAGCAAGCCCAGCACCCAGGTAAGCTGCTGGGCTGCCCCCAGCCTCCGTCCATGAGGTGAATGGATTGTCAGGCATCCATTCACCTCTGCCTAGCCTCCGCTGCTGTCTCCGTAGTACCCCTGCCCAACATTCGGACTGACCGCAGGGCGCTGCGGTCCGGAGGTTGGGGCTCCCTGATTGGTGGAAATGGGTCCCAGGGTCGGATGACCTGGATAACCCATTTACACAGCCCCTGACTCTGGGGAAGCACCGTGTCTGACCCAAAACATTTGCCGGGTCGGACACCGGGTAACAGGACCCGGGTTATTTTTTTTTTTACCCCTTTTACACCAAGCCCCGGCCCGGACTGGAGCGGCAATAACCCGGGTCGTGGCTCTGGTGTAAAAGGGGTAGTAGCGATTGTAGAACGGTAGACACATAAGCAAAAAGTGCTGAATGGAATTTCATTTTCTGCTCTTCTTTTACAGAGCTTCAATGGGCCTGTGAAGAAGTCGATGCGTGAGAAAGCTGTGGAGCGCAGAAATGTGAATAAAGAGCATAACAGTAACTTTAAAGCTGGATATATTCCCATAGACGAAGATCGTCTGCATAAAACTGGCTTGAGAGGCAGGAAAGGCAACTTAGCAATTTGTGTGATTATCCTCCTGTTTATCTTGGCTGTCATCAACCTAATTGTAAGTTTAGGGAATTTGTTTACAATTGCTGCATGTCATGTGCCAGTACACAACGTTACCATAGGTTCCACTGTAGGTGTGGCTGCTGTACATATAGTATACACATATCACTGTGCCCCCAGATGGCCATATATGGATGTATGCAGTGTTACAGTACATAAATGTTTCATTGTTTCGTTATTTTGTTTATTTTCTTATTTGCAAACTTGTATTTGTTAAGTCTTTACAAATAATCGTTTAGTCTATGATGGTAGTATAATTATGAGTTATTGTTTTTCTGCGTTTATACAGTGACCTGAAGTAATCTGCATACATTACTAAAGTCATGATGGGGTTTTCACGTAAAGCTGTGCCTGATTCATATACAGGTTGAGTATCCCTTATCCGAAATGCTTGGGACCACGAGCATTCCGGATAAGGGAATATTCCGGTTTTTGGAATAATTTTTTTTAGCCATAGGTCCCCGATGGTCCACGGCAGGCCACCAGCACCGTCTCCGGCGTCTCCAGCGGTCCCAGAAGTGCTTTGCGCAAGTTCCCAGGCGCGCCGGTGACGTCACCGGCTCGCGCGCACTCGCGCAAAGCACTCCTGGGACCGCTGGAGACGCCGGAGAGGATGCTGAAGTCCTGCTATGGATGCCGGAGGACTTGGTAAGTATTAAAAGAAGGTTAGGGGGGGGGGGGGGGATTTGAATTATTCCAAAAAAACACGGTTTTTGGAATAATTTGGATACGGGATGCCCGGATACGGGATACCCGACCTGTATTATAAAGTGTTCTCATTATACGCCATCATGGCTAGGTCAGGTAGCGAGCCATGAACGGGGATATGGCGTTACGCTACAGTGTCCATGTCGACTGTGTTGATATGTGGGTATAAAAACCCATGAAAACCCCATGTTGACCTTCCCCCATGTCAACCCAATTCTTGTGTCAATCTAAAGACCCTGTTGACCTAACCCCATGTTGAGATTCAGTCATGTCGAAGATGGGATGTTGCTATTCGCAACCAATCAGAAACTACTTTTTGTTTATTTAGCACCTTTTAGAAGATAGTAGATAGCATCTGATTGTTTGTCCATTATGTTGACATGGTCAAAACATTTCAATTCAGAATGTCAGTGTCGACAATCACTATGTTGACAGCAGGTTAGTATTAGGCTACTGCTTGTGCTATAACTCAAACGCTGTACAAATGCTATGACTACATGACAGCTAGTGCATGTAAGCATCCAGCATTCCCAAACTATATGTCCCCAAACACCTCCCCTCACCAGTGTCTGTGAACCATCCAAATAGGATCAGATTAAGTAGGATTCAAAATCATATTTGCCAGTGACGACAATGGCATGTGAGTGTGGTCAGTGACTGGATGTTGGTAGTGCCATAGGATGGCTCACTGTAATGTAATACGGATTGGAGGGATAACCATGAACATAGATAAATATGTCATTTAGAAAGTATCATACACAATCGGACTGATAGTATATATATGGTAACGCTGTTTCACTGTATATATAGCTCAGTACTGTTTATAGCACAGATATTTGTGATAAGGGTAACAAGCCTGCCCTATTTCCCCCAGATCACACTGGTTATATGGGTTGTAATCCGCATCGGTCCTAGTGGCTGTGAAAGCATGGAGTTTCATGACAGCGGCTTGCTCCGGTTTAAACAAACATCAGACATGGGCATAATACATCCTTTATACAAGAGCACGGTGGGAGGACGACGGAATGAAGACCTGGTGATCACTGGCAACAACCAACCTGTAAGTTAGCTGGGCTCAAACAATGTGTTTCGGAAGCGTTCAGCCTCCCGGTGGTGGGGATGTTTGTGTTCACAGTACCGAAGCCGGTATCGCAACTACTGCCATGACACCGATGCCAGAATCCCGACATCAATGAGGAAGGGGGCGTAGGAATCCCGACTGCTGGGATGCTGATCATAATTAAGCGGGGCGTGTTAGGGTTAGCCCGGGTAAGGGTTGGTGAGGGATAGGTTTAGGCAAATAGGGCGGACTTTAGCTGCGGGGGGAGGAGGTGAAAGGTTAGAGTTAGGCATTTAGAAGGGGGTAAGGTTTGGGTAGTGGGGTACAGGGGGAAGGGTTCAGCACTAGCGGGAAGGGTTAGGCTGTGGGGGAGGTTTAGTGTTAGGCTGTGTGGAGGGAGGGATAGGGGGGCAGAGGGAAGGTACGTATACTTACCTGACCACTGCCGGTATTCCTTCCATTGGGAAGCTGGTGCAGAGTTTTGTGGTGATCTGTAACATCCCTTTAGTACTGCAGGCCATATTGGTCACACATTGCCCAACAAGTCACTTGGATTTAAGTTTAGGCACCAGCATGAACTGCATCTCCTGGTTTAGGTTGATATTATGATATTGCCCATGTGATCCACTGATATGAGTTATCCCAGCAAGGTAGCCAGTTACATGTTTTGTGTTTGCAGGTGATTCTTCAGCAAGGTTCCACAGTACTGAGTGTGGATAAGGATAAAACTTCCATCACCAGTGACATCGGAATGGAATTTGTGGACCCCCGAACGCAGAACACCTTGTTCAGCACTGATTATGAGAAGCATGAATTTCATTTGCCAAAAGGAGTGAAAACCCTAAATGTCCAGAAAGCATCTACAGAAAGGGTACAGACAAACCATCTTATTTGTATCTTCATTTTTGCAAACAAGTGACTAAAATGACTGTGTAGATGTCTGACAGCCTAAATGACTTCAGACTTATTAGGTCTTCAAAACTGACAGTTTTAGGGGACACAGTATTCAGCTGGAAAAAGCTGGGCACACTACCATATGATGACCGGATATATCCTTACATGGTTACTGTGACCCAATCCGCATCTTACATTGTATCGTCCCATCTGATGTGCAGTACGGTGTGTACACACTACATGATGGTCCTGCAGAGTGGTCACAGGTACCATGATTGCACAGCAAATGTGCAGTCATGTGTTTCCAGCTTATGAGTTTTAAGCCCCCATACATTGGGACGACTTGTCCTAAGGACCCAATTCTCCTGCGATCCGCCCGGCAGCTCCCTGGGAGGCTCACATACAATTTGGCACTTGATGTGCCATTTTTTACATGTGATAAATCGTATGCGATTTATCACATGTTAAAAGAAAACGGGGAGCTGAAGGGCGGTGGGGAGCAGTGGGGCTGGTGGCGGGTGCATTGGCGGTGCTGGTCAGGAGCAGTGGGGTCGGTGTAGCGGCAAAATCCGCCCAAAATCGCATAGTGTATGAGCACCTTAAAGATACATATGATATCTGTTGTTTTGGCAGGGAGTTTGTGTAATGGTGTGTAAACACGGCAGGATATGCCGTGAGATACCGATGCGATCAGATCGCATCGGGACTCGCATCGCACGGCATGCTAGAGGGGCACAATTTACACTATATAGTGCAGATCTGCACTATATAGTGTTGCCTGCCCTCTCTATCTGGCTGCCGATTTGCGCTCACACGGGAGTGCGCATCGGGCTCGCAAACCCTAAAAAAGCATGTAATTTGCATGCAATTTGGCTTCCGATGTTCCCTATATCGGGAACATCGGAAGCCAAATCTTACCATGTGTACACACCATAACCCTTGCCCAGTCAACAGATATCAAGTATTGGGGTGTGGATGATTGGGTTGACCAAGGTTAGATCAACAGTCACTAAATCAACCCCATATGGTCGACATGCAAGAGGTTACAGGTACACCTGAAAGATTGACTGATACAAAGTGTTTTATGGGTGCATTTACCATTTAAACCACACGTGAACCCAATTAAAGCCTGATTCTGGTTGGTTTGCAAAAGTAAACTCCTTCTTTAATGGACAAAACCATGTGCACTGCAGGTGGGGTAGATGTAACATGTGCAGAGAGATTTACATTTGGGTGAGTTATTTTGTTTCTGTGCAGGGTAAATACTGGCTGCTTTATTTTTACACTGCAATACAGTATAGATTTCAGTTTGAAGTAAAACCCCACCCAAATCTAACTCTCTCTGCACATGTTACATCTGCCCCACCTGCAGTGCACATGGTTTTGTCCATTAAGGAAGGAGTTTGCTCTTGCTAGTGAACCAGAATTAGGCCCCTAGTGTACTGCTTCGCCCAACACATTTCGGGCAAGGTCACCATTCCCTGTTGTAGTCCACTTGGATGGTAAGCGATGGAGAAGTTGAAAAAAATGTGTGTCGACCATTTCAACCTGTCGACTTTTGTGACTTCAGCAGTAAACACTGTCTACCTTTTGTATTTGCCAAACTAATGCCTGTCGATCATATGGGGTTAACTAATATACTATCGCCCTATCATGCGGATACCCAAGCATACACCCCAATAATATGAGAATTGGTACTTGTGTATTTTGGCGGCGCCCCCGATTTCCATCGCGCAATGTTTTAATCGCATCGCATGCCATGCACCCGATGGCATGCGATGCGACGCGATTTTTGCCCCCTATACGATGAAAGATTGTATAAGCACCCTAAAGGGTGCTTTTAAGCACCGTAATGGGTGCTTACAATGTTAAATGCACCCCCACGCCACCCCCCCCCCCCCCCCACTATAAACGTGAACCCGAAGCGTGGCGAGCGCAGCGAGCCCGCGAGGGTCGGCGGTACGCGTCCTCCGACCTTTTCATACCCCCACTATCCACGTCGGCGTGGAGTTGAGAATAGAAAGTGTGGCGAGCGCAGCGAGCCACCGAACCCGAAGCGTGGCGAGCGGACGCGGATACCTTCACAGGTATCGGAGTCCCCTCGCGGCCTTCACAGGTCTCTGGGTCCCCTCGCGGGGCTCGCCATGCTTCGGGCTCGGTGGCTCGCTGCGCTTGCCACACTTTCTATTCTCAACTCCACGCCGACGTGGATAGTGGGGCTATGAAAAGGTCGGAGGACGCGTACCGCCGCCCCATGCGGGCTCGCTGCGCTCGCCACGCTTCGGGTTCACGTTTATAGTGGGGGGGTGGCGGGGGGGTGCATTTAACATTGTAAGCACCCATTAGGGTGCTTATACAATGTTTAATCGCATCGCATCGCATTGTATGGCATTGTATGCCATATACAATGTCATACAATTTTAAAATTGTATGGCATTGTACAATATCGCGCGATATTGCGTCACATCGCAAACCATCGTATGCCTTATGGTATGCGATGCGATGGGCGCCGCCAAACTACACAAGTACCTGAGAATTTGTAACCACCCACCATAACAAACATGGGACCTGATTCACGGTAGTACGCCATGCCGATTATTTAGCAAACAAGCAATTATTGGTAATCTGCCAATTCATCACACTGAATGCACCCATCTGCGAACCTGCATACACTGCTTATACCCACGCCAGCTGATTGACAGGCAAGCATTGTTTGTGGGAGGTAACAGCGTGGGCATCCACTCATTTCTGGGCCGCTGCTACACTTGCACACTTTCTCCGCAGGCAGAATCGTAGCTGTGTTCCGCAGAGTGTACAACCGGTGTGCACTTGTTACATAGGCTTAATTGAATCATCCTATTTCTTTCAGGGTATTTGATGTGTATCTAATGCAGCTTAAATTATGTGTACACAATCCAAATATTATACTGTTTATATTCAGATTGTTACATGCGTTCAAAAAATAATTTCTGAAGCTAGGGGGATACATTGCCTATAACGCAAACACTGCACTGGGTACAACAGCTAGCCTCAGCTAGCACATTGAAGGTCCTATTAAATAAATTAAACATAGAATGACATACATCTGCATTGTGACAAAAATAAAAAAAAATGTACCCCCAGATTATGTCACAGTTTTACCCTGTTGAATTTCTCCTTTCCTTAATTTGAGCGAATGGTCAGTTAGATTATGACGGCCAGGTAATTCCCTCATATGAAGTGATTGGTAGAGAGTCACACACAGGCTGGGTATTTCCTATGTGACAGCTGAAAATATCGGCACACTTCCTATTCAATGAGTCCACGGATTCGACTCTTTAGTGGCCATTTTTGCCGATCCGCATGCTATGCAACAGTGGGGACATTTCTATTGGTTGGATATACTGAATATTGCAAATGTAAATTCGGCCTATCATCAGCGAAAAGTAGCGATATTTCAGTGAAGAAAACAGTTCAAAATAGTACAGGACAAGTAAAGGGTATATACACATGGTTGCATCAGCACACAAAGCTGAAATAAGTATTAGGGTGGCAGATATCCAAGGGATGTGGTGCTGTCGAAGGGAGTATGGAGTAGAAGATGGTTTAAGTAATAGAAGAAAGGGCTCAAGCGGGAAGAGGGCCCTGCTAGTTGAAGCTTACATTCTAAAGGGAGGAGGGGGCAGACAGACAGGGGTGACACAGATGGGGTACACATGAGTGCGAGACATAGGGTTAGAATGAAAGTTGGTTCCCTCCTTTTGCATCATGCCCTGCTTATGAAGGTATGGGTGTACTAAGAAGCAGCCCAGGTGGCAACTGCATACAAAGAAAATACAAATTCATACTTTTAAATTTTCATTTAACAGGTATAGGGCCGGATGCACTGAGCTTCAAAAGTGATAAAATGGAGAGTGATAAACAACCAACCAATCAGCTCCTGCCTGACATTTTTCAAACACAGCCTGTGACATGACAAGTAGGAGCTGATTGGCTGGATGTTTATCACTCTCCATTTTATCTCTTTTGAAGCTTAGTGCATCTGGCCCATAATTTGCTAGGGAGGGGTGACCACACCACAGGCTGAGAAACCCTTTCTGTTGGTAGGAGACAGGAGTGAATGGCCCTGTATTACATATTATTATTGCATTATGTGTATGTCCTTTCTATTTCAGATTACTAGCAGTGCAAGCAGTGACCTTAAAATAACCGTTGATGGGCATATCACTGTGCGTGGCAATGAGGGCGTTCAGATCATGGGGAAGACCATAGATTTCCGAACAGGCGGAAACATTATTTTGAAAGCAGTGAGTTGATGTCACGCTAACCCTTTTATAGGAATACTTTGTTCTATGGTTACCTTGCTAATAGCAGCTAACAGTATCTCATTCATTAAGGTAACACAGGGCCTTATTCTAGTTCACTCTTTCTGACAAAATTCGGTACTTGTGAGTTATCTGGGCGCCCGATTTCTAAATCGGGTCGGATCGGGCACATCGCATCGCATCGCATGCGACCATCGGATGCGATGCGATGACCCGATTTTTCCATAGGAATCAATGTTAAAATGGACTGAGTCCATTTTAACATGGAATTCAATGGGAAAAAGGGGTCCTTTTCATACCCCTACTATCCAAGTGGGCATGGAGTTGGATATAAACCTGTGGCGAGCGTAGCGAGCCACCGAGCCCGAAGCGTGGCGAGCGTAGCGAGCCCCGCGAGGGGACACAGAATACCGGCCCCTCGCGGGGCTCGCTTCGCTCGCCACGCTTCGGGCTCGGTGGCTCGCTACGCTCGCCACAGGTTTATATCCAACTCCATGCCCACTTGGATAGTAGGGGTATGAAAAGGACCCCTTTTTCCCATTGAATTCCATGTTAAAATGGACTCCGTCCATTTTAACATTGATTCCTATGGAAAAATCGGGTCATCGCATCCGATGGTCGCATGCGATGCGATGCGATATCGCATCGCATCGCATCTGATTGTATGCCTTAACTTAAGGCATACAATCAAAAAATCGGGCGCCCAGATAACTCATAAGTACCCAAAATTCTTCTTAGATGGACAAAACCATGTGCACTGCAGGGGGGCAAATGTAAAACGTGCAGAGAGAATTAGATTTGGGTGAGTTATTTTGTTTCTGTGCATGGTAAATACTGTATGCTTTATTTTTACACTGCAATATAGATCTCACTTTGAAGTAAACCCCCACCCAAATCTAATTCTCTCTGCACAAGTAAAATCTGCCCCACCTGCAGTGCACATGGTTTTGTCCATCTAAGAAGGATTTTGTCAGAAAGAGTGAACTAGAATAAGGCCCTTAGTTACTTACCTAGTCCAATAGGCTTCCTTTTATTAGGCTAAATTTTATATGGTTTTGGAGTTTGGGTTGCACATAACGGAATGCAAAAATGTTACGTTTAGTTGAATTTCCATTGTACATTACATATACACCAGAATGTTAATACTTCTGCTGACACTTAGGATGCCAAGAAGCATTCTGGGGAACTTGGGAGACCGGCACCATTTCATGAGCTTCGGCATTACATCTGTACTTGCCGACATGCCGGCACTTTCCTTTCCGAGGTCCCCACAATAATTCCCAATACCCTGATTGACAAGCACACTACACCTCCCCTTCCTAGACATTCTGTCGCTACAGACTTTGGTAGGTTTCAGCAGTTATTATTTCCTGGTATCACTTATTGCTTTATGACTTTTATTAATGTTTTGTGTCTTATCTTAGTCTTATACTCTACATATGCCACATGCAAGTATCAGTAGATACTGATATAACAGGGTGGAGGCAGCCATTTTTGCTGTATTTCTGTCACCAGGCGTTGCAGTTTGGGCAAACTCTCATTTTCCCCTCTATTATGCATGCGCAGTCTGGTACCACGCCTGCGTTTTCACTCCCAGCATTTTTTCTGTCACTTCTAGAGTTTTTCTTGGCATTCCTATGAAACGGCCAGTTGCCACCCCAGACATGTGGCCCATACGCATGCACAATGTATTTGCAGTGGGAATTTGTGCCCGTGCGATTAGGTCTGAATCGTTCCCCATCAGAGCTAGCTTGGGATATACAGTCTCATGTGCACATAATATCCACTAACAAACACCGTCTGCACGTCTGATACCACAGGGAGGCTTTGTCTCATATTTGTACCCATGATCATAAATGAGACCCACAAAGTCCCAAACTTCACATGTGTTTCTCTCATTAGGAGAACAGTATCATTCTGAATGGCAGCGTGATGGTCACTCCTTCCCGACTACCTACCGCTACAGGGGAACTCATGTACGATGACGGGACGGAGCGGTACAAGCTGTGCATGTGCGCAGACGGAACTTTGTTCAGGGTACTGGTGGAGAGTCGAAATATGGGTTGCCAAACCTCAGTCAACCCTTGTGGAGCAATATACTAAGCAGTATTTTACTTACATCACTATTTGTGTTTTTCTTTTTTGTGTGTCTGTAGTTTGGGATAATGCTTTGCAGCCAATTTTCACAGTATTAACTTATTGCTACATGGGAACCTGCACTGTTACATTACCACCTACAGTATTTTAGTAGCATCAGATTATCTCATACCTCCCAACATGACCCATGCCGGGAGGGACACAATGCTCTGTTCCTGGACTTCTCTCTTATTTTATGATGTAAGAAAGGTGTCTCACCACAGGCGATGGTAATCATAATTGAGAAGTCCAGGAATAGGGCATTGTGTCTCTCCTGGAATGGGTCATGTTGGGAGGTATGTTATCACCTATGTTCTGGTCTCTGCTGACTCCTGTTCTATGATTGCTCTCCTAGCCTACAGGATTAGGATATTATTAGTGGTGCAGATGACTATATGATATACATGCCCCCCGCTGGGGAGCGCTGGCGGATAGGCGCTCCATCTGACTGGGACGCACGAGCGGCTCACAGGCATGCGCTTCCTAGTCACTTGGCATCAGGGAGCGGAAACCCTGCCCATCTCTGTTTCAGGGAGACAGGCAGGGTTTGGTGGGGGGGGGGGGGGGGGCGAGGAGGCGGCGGAGAGCTCCGTAGGAATAGGGGCGCGCAAGTGTCTCGTGCGCGCGCCCCCTTCTGGAGGCTGACGATTCTATCTTAATCTGACTAAACTCAGCTAAAGCTGGCTACACACCTACAGATTTATCTGTCCAATCTATCTGGTGAGAACTTCTGGTAATGTTTGGGAGCAAATGACAGTCAACAATTTACTCCCAAATAGTGGGAAACAGGCAGCGGTCGTTTAGACAAATTGGTTACATTTGTCTGATTTAACAAATTTATCCAACCAATCGTTTTTGTCCATTTTCCAGATATGGGATCAAATGGTTGATCATCATTTGCTCCCATACACGACCAGATTTTTGTTCCCACCAGAGATTGGACAGATAAATCTTTGGAAAATAGTCAATAAACGTCAGTCAGACAAATTGGTTAAATACATTTGATTTAACAAATGTATCCAAACAATTGATTGCCGTTTGGTCCCATGCATTACCAGCTTTTTGTAGACAGATTGGACAGATAAATCTATAGGTGTGTACCCAGATTTATTTTGACTAAGGAAGCATTTGCTATAGCAAAGTCATATACTTATTTTTCTGTATTTGTGTGGCCTACATTAGCTTCTGCACACGGAACCACTAGTATTGCCGTGTCCTTATATACAGTACATTGGACATAGTCCATGTATTTATGAGTTTGGAAAGACTGCACAGGTACTGTATGGCAAAATATATCAGGTTGTTCTCTTTGGTGTTTGTATTTTTTGCTTTTAACTTGTGTTAATATAGTTTTTAAAAAAAGTTTTTTGATTACTAGTATTATCGCCAATTAATATGATTTGTTATAGCCGATTTGCACAAGTCCATTATCTACCGAATTGCCAACATGTCTTCATCTTTTGCCATCCAGTGTTATCCCAGAAGCCCACTTCTCCTTCTGCCATTGAGTTCACATGTAGGGATACCGCTCAACACAAAGGGGGAGGGGTATCAAACCTTACAGAGTGATAAAGTGGAGACGTTGACACTCAGCTAGCTTCTAAAGCCGGGTACACATGAGACAATATTGTCTATGAACGATATCGTCAACAATTTCCCTTGAACTTCCAGGTGAAGAGCATAGAGCAGCGGTAGCCAACTCCAGTCCTCAAGAGCTACCAACAGTTCACATTTTCCAGAGCACATAGCTTGTGCACAGGTGCACTCATTACGCAATGAAACATTTTAAAATATCCACAGGTGGGGCTAACTACTTCATTTGTGATTCTATGAGGAAACCTGGAAAACAGTAACGGTAGCTCCCGAGGACTGGAGTTGGCTACCCCTGGTACATGCTCTTCACCTGGAAGTTCAAGGGAAATTGTTGATGATATCATTAATGATATTGACCGGCCCCCGCTCCATACATGCAGTCATTGATGATATGATCAAATTGAGCTGCATGTACAGACGACTCATGGGAGCATTCTTCATTCATGACATTGGGCATACACACTAGACAATATTACAAACGGTATTGCGCAGAAGGGCCAAAATGAGCAATATCGTTGAAAATATCGCTTATTGTGTATGGGGCTTTACTGTTATTTAGAGAGCACAGTCTGATTGGTTGCAAAGGGCAATTGATCCACTGTATCACACTACAAAGGTTTAATATATCTCTCCCCTAAAATGTTTTCAGCTTACTGGCCTGGTGGTAGCTGTCCAATAAAGTAGACACAAAGGAGACACAAGAGGTTGTGAAGACAAGCAGGTTACCATTGTGTATTCTGTTCAAGCTGCTAATTGTCATCATACAGTATCTATACAAGTTTGTATTCAGTCTTATAGTCGACATTCAGAATGTCTACTGCCATAATGTCGACATACAATATAAGGTTAGGCTTAGGCTGCGGTTAAAGATATTCAAAGTCAAAGTAATACCGAATTGTCGACTTGCCGAATCTCGAAATTTTGTCGATATCCACATTTCATCCAGTGTTTACATTTAACATGTCAACATTCTGTCTGTGTCGACATTCTGCAGGTGCACTTTTGTTAGCACACTCTATTCAGTTGAACCAGGACACTACACATTTCACAATCTGCCCTTGTACATTCTTACATGATATGTGCGGAATGTACTTACCTACGTGTAACAAAATGATTCATTGTTTCTCCCAGGTTATTCCTATATGATGATTAATCCTCAAGTGCGTCCTTTGACCCCGTATTGCTAATGTGATTTTTAGATTTCTTGGCTCAGAGGAGTTTTATAATCTACTACAGGCCGTGCTCCAGCCAATCTGTTGCCGAATACTTGTGTCAAAGCAGGGGGTTTCATTGTGCGATTGCATGGGATCCTGCATCACCTTGCAAAGCAGGATCGCACCGTGTGTATGGGCACCATCCCAAAGATGAGTAGCAACTTTCAGTGTACTATGGATTTACTAAGATGAATTTTGCCATTCTGTGGAATTTCTGTTTGTGGTCTATCCTCATGTACTATTATACCTAGCCAACCTAAATGACTTAGAAAGGTGTCTACAAATATTAAATAGGACTAAAGCTATAATTGTGCTCTGGTGAGAAAACACTAATACAGGTATGACCCTAACCATAAGGTATTAATCACGAATGTGTGTGCCGCAAATATTAAAATATTTATTTTTGCATATATATCAGAATTGTTTTTTCAATTGTTGTACATTAAAAACATCATAAGAAATAAAAAATTTAAAAACTTGTACATGAATGTGTGTTTCGATATGGGACGGTGTCTTTTTTTGTGCTCTCATTAGGATATTCCTATTTACCATGCTGCGCCAGGACCTGTCCATCTGCGCTAGGCATATTACAGAATCTCAGCAGCAGTCTCTACACTTAGGAGGTTATTCTGATTTGTTCGCTCCCCAGCACCTTCGCACGGGGGAGCGATGTTTATTGCTAATGTGCACTTGGTGCGAGCGGGCACGGCAAGTTGCTTATTTGCCGCCCTATTCCCACCTAGAAGTATGGGCAGGGGACTTGGGTCTGCGCCCATGAGAACACCCAGCGTTTCATGGGTGTTCCCATGGTGATTTGGCAATGACGCGGGTGCCGGTGGCAGGCAGCTGACGTCAATGGATGTCAGCTGCCCGCCCTCTTCACGTACAAGGTAGCCGCAACTCTTAAGACACCGAAGAGTGTTTTAGATTTCCGTGCACCTTAGAAATCATTCGATGGTCTGCGACCATGAAATGATTTCCTCCCCGACCGCAAGCTGCGAATGGATGTTTATGCTAAACATTCATTTGCAAGTGTGCGGGGGAACTCAGCTTGCGAGGGGGGGGGGGGGGGCTTTTCTGAATGCCCACAACTGTCATAAATAGCAAGGATATCAAAGTTAATAAATGACTGAGGAAACCACCTCTTGAAGTCAGTCATAAATATGTTATCATGTGTCCTCTCCTGCAGCAATACATTAGGGATTGCTACACACCGATATTTATCAATAAAGAATGTAAGGAATTTGACTGATATACTCATTGTACATTTACTATATAGGAAATACATGGCACTATTGCCACTCAGATGGGGGGAAGCGGTTGAAAGGTATACAGGGACTATTAATACCTTACTCCAGGGGTTCCCAAACTTTTTTGAATCACGGCACCCTAGAGCATCAAAATGTTTTCAAGGCACCCCTAGGCCAAATGTTTCTTATTGAAAAATTCAGGAAAAAATATAAAATTCAGTGCATTGTGTGTATATGTCACAGTTATCTGGTGAGGGGCAGGATTTGCTTCTGTTTGTCCACATATATTATGATTGGCAGCCACCGGCACTGCTTTTGCCTGGTACATTGACCATAAATAATATGAATTGATCCTGGTCCACCAACCCAAGGCACCCCTGCAAGTGTCCTGAGGCACCCCAGGGTGCCTAGGCACACAGTTTGGGAACCACTGCCTTACTCCATCACACATAGCTGACACTCCTGATACTTGTATAGAGCTCTGAGACAGGCATCACTGAGAACCCTAGCGCTTGAGTTTAGCTACAGTAAGCTCTCACTACACAATTATAGGGCCAATTTTTCAGTGATGGTTAGTGAGTAGCCATGTGCGTTATGGACAGATTCCAATAAAATCGTGTAAAAACTGACAGAAACGCTCAGCTTTGATAATCCAATCTGTCTGCATTGACATTGTGTGTGTGTGTGTAGTCTCAGCCAAAACAATAGCATATTGTGTACCTTTGCTGTGACATCCCTTAGGCCCTTGTGTATCAGTCAGCCAATCCGTACAGTGCTGCATTGACAAGCAGCTACCCACCCAGTCGAGCCAATCTTTAATATTTTGCTCAGTAATGCCCAGTATTGAATATATATCCTCGTCAGTATCCGATCGATTGGTCAACCACATATGGTCAACAGGCAATAGGTCGACATCTACAAAATGTTGACACAAGCAAAAGGTTGACATGAGTTTTTCACTTTAAACCATTTTAATTCAAGTGGGCATAGTTACAGCCCATACACACTGGGCGAATTTGAGCTGAAAGCAGCTCAGTTTACTCGTCTGACCTCAGAAGTCGCCCAGTGTAGATGGGGCAGCGATGGGCGCTGATGCGTGCTCCCGCATTATCGCTGGTCATCTCCACTCATCTGCTGGTATTACCGGCAGATGATCGGCAGAGTGGATGGCTTTCCATAGCGTCCTGCTTGTGTCGACCTTTTGGCACAATAAACTTAGGCTGTGTTGACCTTTTTGATGTGTCGACCTTTTGACATAATTACTGTGACTTAATGATCCACACCTATTCTCATCAAATAATGCCTTTACTTGCTATTAACAATCTCAAATGATTGATTCATAGAAAGTGTTGATGTTTTATCTGTTGATTTTTCTATTTATTAACAGTTTCTTATATAGCGCACACATATTCAGCAGCGCTTTACAGAGAATATTTGAACATTCACATCAGACCCTGCCCCAGTGGAGCTTACAATCTATATTCCCTACCACATGTACAGGCACATGTACACACAGACATTCTAGGGTTAATTTTGTTGGGAGCCAATTAGCCTATCAGTATATTTTTGGATTGTTGGAGGAAATCGGAGTACCCGGAGGAAACCCACGCAAGTACAGGGAGTATATACAAACTCCGCACAGTTAGACCCATGACCTCAGTGCTATGAGGCAGTAATGCTAACCATTACACCATCCATACTGCCCATGTAGCTATGTAGCTTTGAGCGTAATTTGGATTTCTATGCAAACCTGATGGCTTAATATACAATTGTCATGTTTGTGGGTCTGTGCATGTGCAGAATGGGTCTTGTGATAATGCTTTCAGACCTGCTCTTAGGCGCGGCATGATTGACATGCTGTGGCACTTGGGGGGCAGAGTATTTTTTGCCCCTGCATTGTAGGCAATGCAGGGTCTGGTCGCGGTCTGCTGCTACGGCTAGTTATGGACAATGGTTGTGCAGGTGATCCGATGCTGCATCCACTGACGCAGCACTCTGATCATGCAGATCCATGACAGAACCATCTATCTCCTACAGATGGGTGCCGGATGAGTGACCGACAGGTGGGAGTCCAACGGTTGTTTCTCCGACATTAGAATCCCGACTTACACAGGCTATTTTTCGTGGACACCCGTAGAGGGAGAACAGAATAGGTGGCGAGCCCAGAGAGCCACAGAGCCTGCAGCGTGGTGAGCGCAGTGAGCCCGTACGGGGCTTCAATGCGCTCGCCCCCTTGTTGGGCTCCTGACAGGAGCCCAACAGGGCTCCTGTCAGAATCAGGCCCTATATAATGGCATCTTCCAATCTGAGTATGCAGAGTCTACATTACACACTTCGGTACTTGTGTAATATCTGGGCGCCCGATTTTCTTCATCGCATGTCACTATGTAAGTACATGCGATGCGATGTACCCGGTTGTTCCCTTGAAATGTTCTTTTACTGCTAATTAAGGTAAAATCGCATCGCACCCTGTACAATTGTGACGTGATGCGATGCGATGCGATTTTAATCCATCCCGCCCAATTGTAATCCCGCCCTCTGTCACCCCTGGCAGAATGTCACTCTGAGGGTGTTTTGTGAGGAGAGAAGGAGTGTGTTGGTGAGCTGCTGTTGTTATTCTGAGGAGAATTTGACTGAATTTCTATCCGATTCCTGTCGATATTGGTCTATATATTTGGATATTACTCCATTGATTGGATATTGGTCCATTTCGCTGGATATTTATCATTTGGAGTATGGCTTCAGCGTCCTTGTTCAGCCTTCCCCAGACAGAGGAGGCCATGGATGTGCGGTGAGGTAAATGGCTCAAGAGTCCCTGGCAAGTACCAGAGCCAGATATGCACACAATATATGAGCCATGGGGTACATACCAGCATTATACACATGTGCAGCGGTGTGTATTGCTGAAGATTCGCTGAGTTTTGATAAGAGATGCACAGAAAAGGTAGCCAGGTGAGGCACTGCCTCACCTGCCATAGACTTTTTACTCCTTCGTTTTGACTATAAAAATGATTAGTATGTCATATGCACTAGTATGACAGGACAGGCTGTGCCTCACCTGCCTCACCCCACCGCACGCCACTGGAGGAGGCAGCTGTGGTGTTCCTACAGGAACATTCGTTGCTGCCAGCGACAGTCACCTGTCCAAATGGGCACGTGATGCGGCTGTCGACAAAGGAGCAGAAGTGGCGCTGCTACATTAAAAGCTGCTCCAAGAAGGTGAGTCTGCGAGCCTCACTATTTCATCCAGGATGCAGGCTCCCATTTGTCAGGATAATCAGATTAATTTATTGTTGGAGCCAGCAATTGACCTCCATAGAATTCTGTGATAAGGAGCTGAACCTAAAACTAACCCTCCCACCCCATAGTTTAACATCAATCCCCTCTTCTAGGTGCCTAACCCTCCCTCCCACATCTAATCCCTAAATCTCTGAGCATTTTAGCTTCTCTCAGCCTCCCCCGATGCCTTTCGATCTCTTTCAGCTTCCTCTCTGTGTCAGCCTCCCCCTCTGTGTCTTCCAGACCCTCCCTCTATATATTCAGCTTCTCTCATTTTTTTCCTGGTATTAATACATGTATTACTTAAATCCTGTTGTCATTAATGTGTCAGATATGAATGATATGATATGAATGATTTAGCATGTTCTGAATGTGTCTACAAGGCCCACAACCAGGCCACTATCAATGTGAACCTGAAGCGTGGCGAGCGCAGCGAGCCCGCGAGGGGCGGCGGTACGCATCCTCCAACCTTTTCATACCCCCACTAGTATATAGTGTGGTGAGCGCAGCTCGCCACCGAGCCCGAAGCGTGGCGAGCGCAGCGAGGGGGGGTCTGGGGGGCCATTTCACATATGAAACAGGCATCTGGGTGCCTGTACATATAAAAATTGCATCAAATCACGTCGCATCGCATGCAATATGATTGTATGCGATGCGATACAACGTGATTTTAAGGTGCGATGAAGAAAATCGGGCGCCCAGATAATACACAAGTACCCACACTTCCCATTAGCTCACAGGTGATTGTGCAATTTTTTTGCCTTCTGACAAATCCATATTGCTCGTAATATAGTATTTTAATCTTTTTTTCCCAACACCTCACACCACCATGGTCTCAAATGCCTATTTCTGTGAAGTAATAATGACCTTTGTAACGATTGAGTTATTTTTTATTAATATACTTGGGATAACAGCCTCTAATATTAGCCAATGTGATTTATTATCTTTACAAGACTTTGACCCTTGGCTTTTAACTTAATGGGCTCTAAATTGTATAAAATATAATACTGCATCACATATAAAACCAGAAGATAATACACTAGTATACAACAGCATGCTTACTATTGTAAGGATACAAGTCTGATAATCCCATATGATCATACTCTATTCTCTTTTCATCAGGCTGGGGGACACTGGAGCTTCGGGTTGCCGATTGATGTGTATGAGCTGACACTTAAACGATAAAAAATACTTTTACACATGAGCAACCCCCAAGGACGTTTTTTATGTGTGTGTAGGAATGGGGATGTTTTGTAGGGGCTGCTGTCCAGCTACGTTCTTAGGAAAGTTTTGTGACTTCTGTGGGCCAAGAAGGTCTGGCTGTGTTGGATGTGGTCCTGGCACTGCTAATGTACTTAGACAGGATGACTTCCATCTGTTGTACGGATTCTCATTTCGTTCTCTGCAACTCTCATAAACGGGGTTACTTTATTCCAAAGCAGAATTTTTTTTTAAAATGTTTGACGCAACAATAAAATAAGTGAGGGGTAGATGTATGAAGCAGTGATAAGGGAGGAGAAGTGATAAAGTGCCTGGTGCTTTATCACTTCCCCTCCCATATTACTGCTTCATACATCTACCCCACATTTCTAAATTGATAATGGAACCAGCAAGGAGTCAAACTAAAAATGTCTACACTGTGTGCAAGGACTTTCCCCACTAGGCTAATCTGTCATGGGTAATTTATTGAACAGGGATAAAACTGTTTGGAAACATAATATAATGACGTCTATAAAGTAACACTAGCTGACAATACTGTAGGACACCAGACGTATGTTTAGAACAGATAAGTTACACTAACAAACTCATACCTTACTCACTGTAATCAAGGTGAAAGGGTTCAATATACAAACAACGACTAAAAACTGGAATCGATTAATTCAACCCATGTGGTTTCAAGGTCTATCATTTGTTAAACTTGTCACCGCCACCACTAGGTCTGTCTGAATACATACAGATGACTAACGGATGGGATGACAACGGTGAGAATAGCGATACCGACATCTGGATGGAGGGAATCTCAATAGGTGACGGTTAGTATACTAACCTTCTCCCTGGCTCCCCCTAACCCTCCCTTCGTGCAGCCTATCCCTAACCCCCCCTCCTTTGTAGCCTAGCCCAAACTTTCCTACCCTGCAGCCTAAAACTAACCCTCCCACCCCATAGCTTAACATCAATCCCCTCTTCTAGGTGCCTAACCCTCCCTCCCACATCTAATCCCTAAATCTCTGAGCATTTTAGCTTCTCTCAGCCTCCCCCGATGCCTTTCGATCTCTTTCAGCTTCCTCTCTGTGTCAGCCTCCCCCTCTGTGTCTTCCAGACCCTCCCTCTATATATTCAGCTTCTCCCCTCCTCCCTGTGTGTTTCAGCCTCCTCCTCTGTGTCTCTCAGTCTACCCCTCTGTCTTATCAGTTTCTCCCTCTACAGCAGGGGTCCTCAAACTATTTTGCTCTTGGACCCCATCAGACAATAAAAATAATTACAGGACCCCAGCAAGTTCCTGCAGAAGGCCATCACATCACATGTGTAGGCAGCAGACAGCACATACATGGCAGCATTGTGGAGGCACAAAGTGATGGGAGGAGTCTGAAAAATCTGTTGAATTGTCTGTTATTTTAGACTCATTGAATCACTGACTGAGATTGGAAAAGTCATCAGCCTGATGGTCAGCAACATGGAGTCGCGACCCCATGCAGAGAAGGTCGGGACCCACTTTGGGGTCAGAACCCACAGTTTGAGAACCGCTGCTCTACAGTGTCTCAACAGCCTCTTCCTAAGTCTCTTATCAGCCTGTCCTTATGAATGATTTCCCCTCTGTCTCATCGGCTCCCCTTGTGTCTCTCATTAGCCTACCTCTCTTTCATTCATCAGCTCTTCTTCTGTTTCCCATCAGCCTCGTGCTCTGTCTCTCATCAGCTTCCCCCTCTTTCTCTCATCTGCCTACTTCTGAGGGCCTACCTAGCATATGTGGGCCATACAGCAGACCAACGTTCCTCCAAACTTCCAACTTGTTGGTCCAAGATACCATGATAAGTTATTATGGCACTGGAGAATGCAGAGCCACCATGTATGCTCACATCCAGAAAGCACTGTACCAGGACCAGAAGGGCATTTTATCTGCCTGCTGTGATTATTCCCATTTAAATGTCATTATTAGGGACAGTTCTCGCTGGTTCAAGCCATGCTTTGGCACCATGGGTGCTGTGCGAAGAACTGATTATGTCTTCAGGACAGACTGGCACAGTGTTCACCTGGCTGCAGATGCTACCCAGGGAGCGAAGAAACATGTAGATACTACTTAGTACTTACCAATCTCCCTGGGGACTAAGAACTCAGAAGAACCCTTATGCATCCTCCAAAGCAATTTTGCAGAGAGGGGAAATATATGAGGTGCTATCCTGTGTGCTATTACGTGGGGAAAGGGGGGAGTGGGCACTGGAAAATAAAGTGCTACTGTCAGTTGTTGGTCGTTGGTGATTGCAGGGGCTGTGGACACTATGAAGCAAAGTGCTACTTTTATATGTTGGTCATGGTGAGGCACTGCAGAATGAACTGCTGCTGTTTGTTGGTGAGTATGGGGTGTAGGCAATGAGAAAACAGAGGCAGGACAGGTGATGTGTCTACTTATCACTGGCATATCTATAATGGGTGCAAGGTGTGTGGTGTCCTTGGTGCAGCAGCACAGGTGCCATGTTCCTGGAGACTTGTGCATGCGCAGTAAACACTGACACAATGTTAGGATCTACTGCACCACCGGAGAGGAGGAAGCCCAATCATAGCCTGCACACAGGCCTCCTCCTCTCTTAAAGTGCCTCTTCTTCCTATCATTTAGTTTGGGGAAACTTTCCTCCTACACTAGAATGACTGGTTAGGAAAAAATAATCAGGTTTGATTTTCCAAACAAGTTGGATTTTTTTTGCAGTTTTTCAGCATTTGGAAAAACAGTTGACAATTATATGCTCTCACACACTACCAGATTATCACTCCAACCAGCCAATGAGTTGGCTGGTTGGAATGATATTGTTCTGATGTAGGGTCCGCTTATGTCCTCTTTAGTTGAATGCAGTAGTTTTATATTTTACTGATATTTCTGTAATAGAGTATATTTGTTTACTTTGGTTTTTATCATTTAGTTACAATCTTGTGTTCTAGATACAAGCGTTGGTACTTCACTTTATGCGTAATAAGAAACACCCATTTCATTAGCATCTTCTCTCTCTCTCTCGATCTCCCTATGACTAATTTTTTTGGGCAATCTGGCAATCAACAAAATCTTTTCTCAGTCTAGACCAGGCATGTCCAACCTGCGGCCCTCCAGCTGTTGTGAAACTACACATCCCAGCATGCCTAGTAGTTTTAGCAGTAGTTTTAGCATTTCCCCATAACTATGGCAAGGCATGATGGGATGTTTAGTTTCACAACAGCTGGAGGGCCACAGGTTGGAAATGCCTGTTCTAGACTATCTAACATAGTTTAAAGCTGGAAATGAAAGATATCATTTTGGATTCAATGGTGAGCTGGATCCTCTTCATGACTTCAGGAGAAATATGGCCCAACATATGTACTCTGCTCAAATTCCTCTGGATCTAGAACAGGCATGTCCAATGTTGGCCCTTCAGATGTTGTGAAACTACACATCCCAGCATGATTTGCCACAATTTTGCAATTAGAGAATGCTAAAACTATTGCAAAGCATGCTGGGATGTGTAGTTTCAAAACATCTGGAGGGCCAACGTTGGACATGCCTGATCTAGAACTTGGGACTCTTGAAGCAGAACATGGAAAACTCTGGGTGTATTATTTAATTAGTTTAAAGATGTCTGAGGAGTCCACTGTAGCAAATTTAGATTTACTTCTATCTTTATAATATTCTTTTATCTTTTTATTCAATATTTTTTATTGATGTTTCCAAAACATAAAACTTTAAAAACATAAATACAGACATATTGGCATAACAAATCTGGTACAGTGTCGTTGGTTACAAGAATATTATATTCTTGCATACATTTTCATTTCCCCTTTCTCATTTGTACTGTATAATAGTGAGTTGGATGCAACCTTATTAAGTTCAGTGATATATTGGCTAATAATTGCCTACTAGAACATTTTATTGTCTGAAAATATGCATTTGATTACACATTCACTATTTGTATTCTCAGTAATTAGTGCTGTAGACTTTGTCCAGTAATAAAATGCGCAGGAGTTGAAATGGTATCTGGCAGAACATACAGTATTATATCATTTCTGATGCTCCCAGAGCAGTGGACTGTGTACAGGCAGTAGAGACGCACTTTGCTGTTGTGTATTTTACTTTAAGTGAGGGCTCCTTCCACTGGGTCTCCAGTTACAGGGAATCGGAAAAAGGAAAGATGGCTGACCAAAAGTGAGTGATCAGGATTTCCTGTTCTGCATGCCAAAGGCGGACGGAGACAGAACACACAGGTATTACTTATTAGCTCCAGCTTTTAACACCAAATAAGAGGAGATAGATATTGCATTTGTCACAATGAAAAATAACCAGGGACACAGCTGGAAAGGACGGGTGACTGTCAACATATTTGGGGGACACTGTATACAGCTACAGGACACTACACCTAATAAACATGATCTGTCTGCTATATATTGACTCTACTCAACTGAGACATAGCTTCAATGGGACTGTCCCTCATAGTCAGGGATAATTGGTAACTGTGACACATACATGAATTTACCACTTATTCATAGCTATATTCTTATACATCTATATGAAACTGCAAATAGTCTTTGGCTCTCCTGCCTGTCAGTAGTGGATGCTAGTCCATGCCTGCAGTTGGATATTGAGATAGCAAAAAAGTAGAATTGTGCAACCCTGGCGAAAAACACAACAAACTTACACAATATAGGTTCTGTCAATAATTTTCACTGCCAAGTCGCCCTAGAAAATTGGAAACAGAGAACAGACCATAGTGCAAATATTGCCATTCACAAAAACCAATTTATTGGTGTTTAGTTAAACTCACATGGAGCTGTATTTTTGATAGCATGTAATAAGGGTCTTTTTTGAGATCGAAGCCAAGTTTCAGAAGAACCCTGAAAAGATGTGTGCACAGGTGATGGGCGAGCGCACGGCCGGCGGTGTACAGTAGCCGCGTCCTCAGCCAACAGCAGTCAGAGCTCCATGTGCTCCAAATACAGCTCCATGTGAGTTTAACTAAACACCAATAAATTGGTTTTTGTGAATGGCAATATTTGCACTATGGTCTGTTCTCTGTTTCCAAGTTTCTAGGGCGACTTGGCAGTGAAAATTATTGACAGAACCTATATTGTGTAAGTTTGTTGTGTTTTTCGCCAGGGTTGCACAATTCTACTTTTTTGCTATCTCTATTTCACGAATCCATCTGGTGAGGGTTCAATTTTGTGTCAACCTAGGCTGAAATCACTGGTGCGCCTGAGGCATACAAACCCCTTTGTTTTGCAGTTGGATATTAATTGTTGTCTAATTTGTTCTGGAGCATTAGCTGCAGAGACACTGATTGTTGTACATTGAGGTAAAGTAGTGTCAGAATGTGGGTCTAATTTATATGGATCGTTAGTTAGAGAATTAGCAAATTGAGAATAGGAAATTGCGACTGGAAAATTCGTATGGATCGTAAACGCAATGAAGCTGCAGTTTGACTGAGAGGAAGACAACTTTTGGGGGGTGTTTACCTGCTGTTTTCAGGGTGTGTTTGAGAAAACGCAGGCGTGCCCATGCCTTTTTGAGGTGTATCTGTGGCGTCCAGCGCTGGCCACTTCCAGCCTGTCTCAGTCGCAGATCAGTGGCAGCCTCAGAGTTACTTACATTTGCAGAGACGGCAAAGTGTCTTCGATGTGGTTATGAATGGATTGTGGTTAGCGATCCACTTGCACGGGACAGTTTTTATTTCTGTTTTGGTGGTGACTTTCTCCCCCAGTCCACTGCCATTTCTCTGATTAGCGATCCATCCTGAATTAGGCCCCTGTATTTGCTATCTATCGCTTATTACATCTTTGCTCAGTTTAAGGCATCATGGGAAGCTTCTGTCTGTTTGTGGTGATCTCCTCTCTTGCCGCTGGAAGTCTCAGAGGACAGGAACCTGACTCTCCTTATTCTGGATGTCGGTGGGACAACATGCACTCTCTGAACTGTACTTCAATTGGGATCACCACTCTTGGAAATGTTTTACCTCTAGAGAAGAGACATGTGCCACCCTGGCCCCGTTTACCACTAAGGGTACTGAGGACTATGAAACACATCAATCTCAGTTATAACAAGATGACTTCATTGCAATTAAATGTTCTCTACAAGTTCTCTTCCCTGGAAACGCTAAATGTCAGTAATAACCAGATCTTCAGGGTTTCACTGATCATGAATGGTCAACAGAGTGAGAAATACACAGTTCTGAACTCTCTACAGACCCTTGTGATTGACAGAAACAGACTTACCGGTATTCCAAAAGGTAAGATACTATGGCATTATGAGGTGCATTAATCCTTTAGTCAGGGGTGTATGTACTACCATAGAAACACACAAGGCAACTATGGGAGGTGAGGTGGGGCATTGCATCACAAGGAGGACTCTGGTCACTCATGAGTAGCGTTGTGTTTAAGCGCAGACATTGCCTCAATGTACTGTAATTCCACCTCTACTTTCCATGTTCCCATTGTATTAATTTTACCCTTAACTATGTATCATAAGTAATTGTGTATATTTCTGTATTTTTTGAATGAAACAGAATGGAAATAGGCAGCTTATCTACTTAGAACTATTAAATAGCAGATCTCTTGGCTACTATGCTATTAAACACCAATAAGTACAGTAAATGGGTATAAATATAAACCTTATACTAAAGTTGACTTTTTTTTATGCTCATTTTTTGTACTTATTGTACTTTTTTGATATTTATAGTCAAAATAATTACAAAATTATTTATTTGACATTCATTTTATTTCCAAGCTATCTGTTTATCTTCGAGTCTGTTGCAATTTTTGAAGCAGCACAATTCTTGTTACTGTATATTTTCTGGTTAACTATATTAGTAAACATAAAGATAAAAATAATAATAAAGTGGACCTTATAGTAGACTGTGTGTATGGGCCAGCTAAGGGAGGCTCTCCCTCACATCCCCACTCCCACTAATGGGGATAACGAGTCACGGTGGCAAGCAAGACGAGGTACTGAGGGCCTGGTGCATGCTGGGAGGCTGAGGGTTTAGCAGCACAAATTCCGATTATTGCAGTGGCAAGATCATAGTGGCCCTGGTCTCACCAGCAGCCTTGGCTGGGTCTGCATCCGTGGAGGTCTGAGACTGGGACTGCAGCCTGGGGGTTCATCACTGACTCTGGGGCAAATCTGGTTTGTCTTGGGGGTCCAGTTTAGAGGAAATGCTAGGCCTCTGAGTGGAGAGCTTACTAGAGTGTGACTTCTCTATACTGTGACCATAACCCAATGATGAGTATAGTGCCATGCAAGGTCCTGACCAGTAACTCAGTGATGAGTATAGTGCCACTCGAGGCTTTGACCAATAACCCAGTGATGAGTATAGTGTAATTTCAGTTCCTGAAACAGTAACAGTAACAGTAACCAAGTGATGAGTATAGTGCCATATGAGGTCCTGATCAATAACATAGTAAGGAGTATAGTGCCGTGTGAAATCAATAACATAGTGATGAGTATAGTGCCGTGTGAGGTCCTGATCAGTAACATAATGATGAGTATAGTGCCACGTGAGGTCCTGATCAGTAATCTAGTGATGAGTATAGTGCCACGTGAGGTCCTGTTCAGTAACCTAGTGATGAGTATAGTGCCATGTGAGGTGATGAGTACAGTGCCATGTGAGGTCCTGATCAGTAACATAGTGATGAGTATAGTGCCATGTGAAGTCCTGATCAGTAACATAGTGATGAGTATAGTGCCACGTGAGGTCCTGATCAGTAACTTAGTGATGAGTATAGTGCCACGTGAGGTCCTGACCAGTAATCTAGTGATGAGTATAGTGCCATGTGAGGTCCTGGCCAGTACCCTAGTGATGAGTATAGTGCCACGTGAGGTCCTGGCCAGTACCCTAGTGATGAGTATAGTGCCATTTGAGGTCCTGATCAGTAACCTAGTGATGAGTATATTGCCATGTGAGGTCCTGAACAGTAACCTAATGATGAGTATAGTGCCATGTGAGGTCCCGACCAGTAATCTAGTGATGAGTATAGTGCCATGTGAGGTCCCGACCAGTAACCTAGTCATGAGTATAGTGCCATGTGAGGTCCCGACCAGTAACCTAATGATTAGTATAGTGCCATGTGAGGTCCTGACCAGTAACCTAGTGATGAGTATATTGCCATGTGAGGTCCTGATCAGTAACCTAGTGATGAGTATAGTGCCATGTGAGGTCCATACCAGTAACCTAGTGATGAGTATATTGCCACGTGAGGTCCTGTTCAGTAACCTAATGATGAGTATATTGCCATGTGAGGTCCCGACCAGTAATCTAGTGATGAGTATAGTGCCATGTGAGGTCCCGACCAGTAATCTAGTGATGAGTATAGTGCCATGTGAGGTCCTTAACAGTAAACCAGTAATCAGTATAGTGCAACATGAGTTTCTGATTGGTAACGGTAAACCAGTAATGAGTATAGTGCCATGTTTATGGCATTTCCTTGGTTACAAACAAAGAATGTGTTTATGGTACATTTCTACATATCAAATTGACTCTGAAGAATAGTTTAATAGGATATGTAGGCATCTAAATGGAGATTAGTTTTTATTATAATATTCCTTGTAGACCATGTTGTCATATATGTGCAACGCATAGATTGTTGTGGGCTGTGCCTTCCCCTCCTACTTTCCACAAGGCCATGTGGTCCTGCCTACAATTAGATGTGTTGATTACTACTGACCCCCAGGGTGCCGGACGACTCACCGATAGGTGGGATTCCGACAGTCATTACTCCGTCGTCGGAATCCCGACTGCGCCCTCGTGGGGGTCCACGACCCCCATAGCGGGAGAATAAAATAGGTGGCGAGTGCAGCGAGCCACCGTACCCGCAACGTGGCGAGCGCAGCGAGCCCAGCAAAGGGCTTCATTGCGCTCCCCCCACTGTGCAATCGGGATTCCGACATCAGGCTAATGACTGTCGGAATCCTGAGAATCCCCAAGAGTACAGCGTGTCAGTGCCATGATATATAGCCCACAGCAGCACATCTAAATACGGTCCTGCAGGTAGGGTAATAGTGTACTCTCAACTACAATCAAAGCAGATATTGGAAAACACTTGAGAATAGGAAGCTGTAAAATCATGGCACCCAGCCATCTGCTTTAGTCATTTTTTGATATTTTTGGAAAAAGGAAAGCAAATATTTATTAGTTGAATGGGTAGTGCGCCAGTTTTCATTAGTGCCCACTATTGTTTTTTTGTTTTTTTTAAGAGAGATATATTTTTCTGCAATGTTCCTTTACCAGCTTGGTACTTGTTAAGCACTTTGAGTCCTCTTGGAGAAAATATCTCTCATTATTATTATTATTATTAATAATAATTATAAGTATTATAAATTATTATTATTGTTATTATTATTATTATACGGTATCCGCTATCGCTGGTAAAGCAGGCTTGCCTACCCTCCCGAAATGCCCAACCAGTGAAAAGTGCAGGTTAAAATAAGGAAATTAGCCTGTACCCCAGGGTTGCCTACACTTCGGGAATGGCCAGGAGTCTCCCGAATATCGGCCCCCTGGAAAGGTGGGCAACCCTCCCGGATTCAGGGGGACCCCACTGCGCCCCCGATCGCGGCCGTCTTCCCCCGACCTCTGCATTTAAATGCCACAATCCGCAGGTCCCAGAGGAGGGGCGGAGCTAAAATGTCACAATCGCGTCATTTTAGCCCCGCCCCCTCCACCGAGATTCATGAATTTGGCTATTTTACATCATGGGGGCGGGGCTTAATGACGCCACTCTCAAGCCCTGTCCCCCGAACTGCTGCTGAAGGTCTCCTCTCAGGGCTTCTCCTGGAGAGGAGATTCTTAAAGTCGGCAACCCTGCTGTACCCCCAAAAATGACAAAGTAGCATAGAAAATAGTTTAGAAGTATATTAGAGGGCACTTAAAATGTGTTAAATGGCTGCAATTTTGCTATGGGCAACCAATCAGATTCTATTATCTTCTAGAAGTTGCTAAATACATCAGAAGTACATTCTGATTTATTCTCCCTCTGTGGGTGCCGTGGACACCCACAGAGGGACAAAGTGCCAGGATTTCGGCGGTCGGGATTCCGGCGTCGGGATTTCGACTGCTGGGATTTCAACTGCATCCCTCCATAATTTCCCAATATATAGCATGGCATTTTATTACATTTAAAGAACCATATTTTATTTTATTACACTAAGATTTTTCCCAAAGCAAAGATAAATGAATAAACATTAATAAAACAGTGCCACCTAGTGGAGCCATTGTTCTGGACATAGCCAATTGCTTGGATGACATTACCGATTGTTGAAAATGTTTTTCACAAGAAATAAAATAGATAAAATACATTGTCAAGAAATCAAATGTACACAGCATTTAGCACAGATAAAGGAAATAAGTGTATGTTATTTTTACTAACACCTTCCCTTCCATCTAAGGAATGGGGACTCTGACATCTCTGCAAACACTTAGTTTATTGGGCAACGGAATTCTGGAAATACAGCGGGATGACTTTACAGACTGTACACAGCTTCAGACAATAGATCTGCGCAACAATAGAATCAGGACAATACACCAAGAAGCCTTCAGAGACCTCCGGAATCTCCAGGTGATTCGATTTGTGTGTCATTATATTTCAAGTTATTATTAAGCTTCATACACTATGAAAACTACAAAAAGTAACTTCACAGCAATCAAGTTTGTTTTCCTATGTGTAGATCGGACTCATTGGGGGAAATTTACTAAGCTAAATACGCATAAAATATGCGTATTTGTATAAAAAAAATATGCCTATTTTATGTGCATTGGTCTTTTTGGCATTTACTATGCCGAAAATACGGCAATTCATATTTCTGGCAGATTCATATTTATGAATACGAATGTATACGCCATTAAAAGAATAAGAATAGGAATCACCATTCAAAAGACTGGTGATTCCTAATTTACTAAACGGCCGTATATAATATACGGAAGGTAATTAGCAGGATACGGCTGGAAAATACACTTCATTTTCCAGGCATATTTTGCAGAAGCTTGCACAGATCAGTCAAAAAAAAAAGAAAATTAAATAATAAAAAGAGAAACGGCGTGGGGTCCCCCCCACGGCCATAACCAGCTCCAGGCCCAATGAAGGGGTCCCCCCTCCACAATTTACATGTTGGTACCAGGCTGACAAATGTGTAAAAGAAAGAATAATCTATTGTATATTGATCTGGAACTATGAGTCCAAGCAAGCCTCCCCCGCATGCAGGGACTTGGAAACCACAAGTCCCAGCATGCGAGGGATTAAAGGGCCTGCTGGAACTTGTAGTTCCACAGCAATACAAATAGTGAAATAAACACACTGACACACAATTAAAATAAAACTTTATTACACCCAGAGCACACACATACAGATACTTACCTACCTAGGTGCGGTATCGGTGCGTCCGTCTGATGGTCCTGAAGAAATCCATATGGGTACCTGTGGAAGTAATCCATACTTACCAGGGTCCTCCAGGAATAGATCAAGTCCTCTTCGTTCCAAGTAGGTATCCAACGGTCTTGGCAAAACAAAAAGGACAACCCGACACCAGTACTAACCGCAGGATGTCTGTGTTTACATCCTGCGGCTCCTCCTCCAGAATACCGTTATTGGCCGACTAGCGGTGACTAGTGGCCAATCAGGAGTCGCTAGGCCACTAGTAATAGGGTGTGGTGATTTTTAGATGTACGATTTTTGGTCAAAAACTGACGAATTTGCAAGTGTTCAGAATTACACATGTAATAGGATGCGAATTGCACACTTTTTGCAGCTAAATTTGCACATTTTGACCTGCTGATTTTTTGTCACACTTCAATTCACATCCAGATGTTATCCCATTATAAAGTATACACCTCTTAAATGTAATAGGGTGCAATTTTTGGTAAATGTTACCAAAAATTGCAAAACAAATAGACCAGGCTGAGTTTGACAGAACCATGCACAGATCAGTGAGATCTGTGCATGGTTCTGTCCAAAGAAAGTGTGTTAAAGGGAAAATTAAAAAAAACAAAAACGTATTTTGCAGGCCACTATACAGGTATCATACCCCCAATCGTCCTGCTTTGAGGAGGAAAGTTCCACTTTTCAGGGCCTGTCCATCAGGGGGAAAAGTTAGAGGAAGCACTCTGACACTGCTGCTCGGCATAGAGTACGGGGCCAGCCAATAGTGATGGAAACGTGGGCATCCGCTCCTGTTTCTTGTGGGTTCCGAATGTTCTCTTCCATGTGTAGGGAAGTATCCTGTAAAGATGTGAAGTTAACAATAGAATACACTAGAGATGAGCGGGTCCGGATCCCCGAGATCTGACAGATCCGAATATCGGGGATCCGGGCCAGATCCGAGCCGGCTCGGGAGTTCCCGCCTGAATTCCGGACCAATAACGAGGCCGAACGTCATCATCACGCTGTCGGATTCTCGCGGGAGCGGGATCTTATAAAAGACGCACGCGCACCCCGCCATCTTCACTCCAATCTTGGAGAGGGAAGAGGGTGGTTGGGAAGCTCCGTGTGCTCCGTGCTGTGCTCTGTGCCATGTGCTCCGTGCTGTGCTCTGTGACCTGCCCTGTGCCCTCACTGCCCTGTGCTGTGCTCCGTGACCTGCCCTGTGCCCTCACTGCCCTGTGCTGTGCTGTGCTCCGTGACCTGCTCTGTGCCCTCACTGCCCTGTGCCCTCACTGCCCTGTGCTGTGCTCCGTGACCTGCCCTGTGCCCTCACTGCCCTGTGCTGTGCTCCGTGACCTGCCCTGTGCCCTCACTGCCCTGTGCTGTGCTGTGCTCCGTGACCTGCCCTGGGCCCTCACTGCCCTGTGCTGTGCTGTGCTCCGTGACCTGCCCTGTGCCCTCACTGCCCTGTGCTGTGCTGTGCTCCGTGACCTGCCCTGTGCCCTCACTGCCCTGTGTTGTAGACTTGAGAGTCAGTGACTGTTTATAGGCCTGAGCCCTGTAGTCTGATTTAACTAACTAGGTGCTGCAGTGCTCACACGCAGGGGCTGCAGTGTCCACTGTCCAGGGGCTGTCCTGTGGCCCGTGCCCTGTTGTGATTTATTTAGCCCTAAGCCCTGTGTTGTGATTTATTTAGCCCTGAACCCTGTGTTTTTTGTGATTTAACTAACTAACTCAGTGCTGCAGTGCTCACACGCAGGGGCTGCAGTGCTGCTGAGTAGTACACTGTGTACAGGGGCTGCAGTAATACAAGGGGCTGTGTCCAGTGTGATGGCCTATATCTTATCCATTGTCCAGTGTCACGAGTTACTCACGACATATATACTGTGTCCTGTCCTGTGTGACGACATATGCTGTGTCCAGTGTGACTACATATATCCTGTGTCCAGTGTGACGACATCTATCCAGTGTCCAGTGTGACGACAATATATCCTGTGTCCAGTGTGACATGTAATGTGTGCGGGCATATATCCTGTGTCCAGCGTGATATATATCTATTGTCCAGTGTGACGACATATATCCAGTGTCCAGTGTGACGACATATATCCAGTGTCCAGTGTGACGACATATACCCTGTGTCCAGTGTGACGACATATATCCTGTGTCCACTGTGACGACATATATCCAGTGTCCAGTGTGACATGTAATGTGTGTCGGCATATATCCTGTGTCCAGCGTGACATATATCCATTGTCCAGTGTGACGACATATATCCAGTGTCCAGTGTGATTACATATATCCAGTGTCCAGTGTGACGACATATATCCTGTGTCCAGTGTGACGACATATATTCTGTGTCCAGTGGGATGACATATATCCAGTGTCCGGTGTGACAACATATATCCAGTGTCCAGTGTGACATATATCCATTGTCCAGTGTGACTACATATATCCAGTGTCCAGTGTGACAGGGGCTGTGTCCAGTGTGACATGTAATGTGTGCCGGCATATATCCTGTGTCCAGCGTGACATATATCCATTGTCCAGTGTGACGACATATATCCAGTGTCCAGTGTGATGACATATATCCAGTGTCCAGTGTGATGACATATATCCTGTGTCCAGTGTGACGACATCTATCCAGTGTCCAGTGTGATGACAATATATCCTGTGTCCAGTGTCACAAGTCACAACATATATCCTGTGTCCAGTGTGACATGTAATGTGTGCCGGCATATATCCTGTGTCCAGCGTGATATATATCTATTGTCCAGTGTGACCACATATATCCAGTGTCCAGTGGGATGACATATATCCAGTGTCCAGTGTGACGACATATATCCAGTGTCCAGTGTGACATATATCCATTGTCCAGTGTGACTACATATATCCAGTGTCCAGTGTGACAGGGGCTGTGTCCAGTGTACAGGGGCTGTGTACAGGGGTTGTGTCCAGTGTACAGGGGTTGTGTCCAGTATACAGGAGCTGTGTACAGGAGCTGTGTCCAGTGTCCAGGGGCTGTGTCCAGGGGCAGTGTCCAGTGTGACGGCTGTGTCCAGTGTACAGGAGCTGTGTCCCGGGGCGGTGTCCAGAGGCTGTGTCCATTGTCCAGGGGCCGTGTCCAGGGGCTGTGTCCAGGGTAACGGGCTGTGTCCATTGTCCAGGGGCTGTGTCCAGGGTAACGGGCTGTGTCCATTGTCCAGGGGCTGTGTCCAGGGTGACGGGCTGTGTCCAGTGTCCAGGGGCAGTGTCCAGTGTGAAGGCAATGTCCAGTGTACAGGAGCTGTGTCCAGAGGCTGTGTCCAGTGTGACGGCTGTGTCCATTGTCCAGGGGCTGTGTCCAGTGTGACGGCTGTGTCCAGTGTACAAGAGCTGTGTCCAGAGGCTGTGTCCATTGTCCAGGGGCTGTGTCCAGGGTGACGTGCTGTGTCCAGTGTACAAGAGCTGTATCCAGAGGCTGTGTCCATTGTCCAGGGGCTGTGTTAAGGGTGACGGGCTGTGTCCAGTGTCCAGGGGCAGTGTCCAGGGGCTGTGTCCAGTGTGACAGGCTGTGTCCAGTGTAAAGTAAGAAAAATAAATAAAAGTAATAAATAAAATAAAAACACATTTTTGGAGGATGATGGAGGAGGAAATAGTGGGAGATCAGCAACCTGATAGAAGTGCTGAAGCTTCTACCACCAGTCATGACAAGGCCGATACCTCTTTGTATTTGCTCTTTGGAGCATTTCTCTTTTTTTGGGATAGTTTATTAAACTGCCTAGGACGTTCCCACGTTTAACGGGACAGTTGGGAGGTATGCTTTATATGATGACAATTATTTAATACATAATTATTTGTATTCCCACAGATTTTGCGACTCAGTAGCAATGAACTAGTCAGCATTACACCACTGGTTTTCCTGTACAGCCATGTTTTAAGAGCAGACATCCATTTATCAGACAATCTGTGGGCTTGTGACTGTAGAATTCTGCCGCTGAAACATTTACTCTCATCCATGGGTGCAACGAAAGTGTGGAATATTACATGCAGCACACCTCCCTCCAGAGCAGGACATCACCTACTTTCTACAGAGCATTTCCTGGAGTCCTGCCACGCAGATGTGCACAAGTCTATCTATGCCAGGAGTCTTGTAATCACAGCAGGAGAAAGGACTTCTCTGCGCTGTGACACCTCAGACAGACGTGGTAGGTATTATCTTATCTGAAGAATCCATCTGTCTATCTACTCACCCAATCCATGAAATACAGAAAGAAAGGCTAGATTTAAAGGGTGCATACATGTGCGGGAGGCAGTGTGATTTTGACTAAGCCGATTTTGTCTTATCCGCTAACAGCGACCGTTTTTTTGGGGGTGCAAAATGTAACGAAACTTCAGTTAATTGACTTCAGATCATTTGCCGGCAATAACTTAAGTGATTCATATTCCTTAAATACGACCCTGGCATTTTTAGCCGATATTTTGCGCATCTCTCACAGCGATGTTGGCACTGAAAGGGCAAAGGCAGAAATGGATTATGTTGGTTAAAACTTTCTTCTATCGTCATCATCACAACAGTGAGTGTCGGTCTTTTAGTACTGTCTGTATTGCACGGATTGGATGAGTGTATTATATTATTTATGGATCTTGGCATCGGGTGTGGTATAGGGTTCCGACAGTCGGGATCCAGACAGTCATTAGCCCGATGTCGGGATCCCGACTGCCCGGACTCAGACAGCATGGTAAGCGCAACAAAGCCCCTTGCGGGCTCGCTGCACTCCCCACACTGCGGGCACGGTGGCTCGCTATGGTCGCCACCTATTCTATTCTCCCTCTATGGGGGTCATGGACCCCCATGAGGGAAAATAGCGGGTGGCCGTCGGGCACCCGTCTGTCAGCGTTTTGACAGTCAGGATCCCGACGTCGGGTAAATGACTGTCGGGATCCCGTCCGGCACCCCTTGGCATCACATTGAAATACTGCATGTTTTGAGTATTATTTGGAGCTGGAATGTTACTCTGAAATAACAATCCACCACAATAATCCTCGCAATCCGGTAATAAGGTTTTTTTGTTTTTGTTTTTTTTTAATAGAATTTTTGGTACTCTTTACCTAGAAGGGCGCCCACGATTTTCATCATGGGCATCGCAAGTAAAAAAAATGCGTCGGTCGCATCGCATGCGACCAAAAAATCGCATGCGACCAAAAAATGGGCTGCGATGCGATCGACGCGATTACCGCGATTTTACATAGGGAACAATGTTAAATGGGTCAATTGAGCCGATTTAACATTGGGAACAATGTTAAATGGCCCACAGACCCCAAATAGCCACCCTGTGCCCCCCCAATTGTTAACGTCACCCCACGATCAACGTGAACCCGAAGAGTGGCGAGCGGCGGCGGTACGCGTCCTTCCGACCTTTTCATACCCCCTACTATACACGTCGGCGTGGAGTTGAGAATATATAGTGTGGCGAGCGCAGCGAGCCACCGAGCCCGAAGCGTGGCGAGCGCAGCGAGCCCTGCGAGGGGACGCGGATACCTGTGAAACCCGCAAAGGGACGCGTATACCTGTGAAGGTATCCGCGTCCGCTCGCCACGCTTCGGGCTCGGTGGCTCGCTGTGCTCGCAACACTATCTATTCTCAACTCCACGCCGACGTGGATAGTGGGGGCACTACGCCATTCTCAACTCCATTCTCTATTCTCAACTCCACGCCGACGTGGATAGTGGGGGCGGTACGCGTGGGGACGCGTACCGCCGCCCTTTGCGGGCTCGCTGCGCTCGCCACGCTTTGGGTTCATGTTGATCTGGGGTGGCGTTAACAATTGGGGGGGCCCAGGGTGGCTATTTGGGGTCTGTGGCCCATTTAACATTGTTCCCTATGTAAAATCGCGGGCATCGCATCGGTCGCATCGCATGCCATTATAATGGCATGCGATGCACATGCGATGCCCACGATGGGCGCCCTTCTAGGTAAAGAGTACCGAATTTTTCTTTATTAAAGTACCAAAGTAATAAGAGTTTATTTCAAGTAAAACGCAAGATTAAAAACGTGTACATAAAATAAACCTTAATCAAGCATATCCCACGTCCGGTTGGATTGTTTTCTGGAACTCCTGGGGGTAAATTTACAAAAAGTTCTAAAAATGAAAAGAATAGATGTTGCCCATAGCAACAAATCAGATTCTCTCTCTCATTTTCTAGGGTGCAATACATTTTTAGAAGCTTTAGTAAATGTTCCCACTGGAATCAAGCCCTCATGTTGTTGTCGAAGTTTTCAAGTATAGAGTTGCCCTTTGGAGGAATCCGCATTTTTTCCCCCCTGCGGACACAGGTGTGTCGATGCCTACTTGGGGCAGGAGCTGTGAGGTCAAGGGTGTTCGGCGGGTAGGTGTTTATGGGCGTTTCGGCAGGGCGGCGTTTACCTGTTTGCTAGGCTGAGAACAGGTCTGAATCAGGCCCTTTATGTACAAATCTTGTGTATATCGGTGGTAAATTGTGGTGGTGGATTCCAGCTCCTAATAAATTCAATAGAAAAGCTTTGAAAGAATATTTTTGAAGCACACATAATAGGCTGGAGATTGGGCTACAGACCTCATTTAAATGTGCACAACAAAAAGGGTTGGTGGTAACCCAGCAGAGATCCAGCCTTACACGATTCTTCTTTGGCTGGATCTGCCCTTGGTTACCACTAACTCCTTAGTGGATACTAAGCGGGAGATCTTAGTGCGCTGTTATACCAAGAATCTTGTTTATATAATAATTTAAACATGTGCTGACATTAATGGCCATCAAATCCCATGCCATCATCCATATCTGCTTATCCCAACTGATTTAATAAGGTATTTCAAATTCTCTAAAGAAGACAGGTGTTGTCTCTAGCAAAGTAGCACGATAAATGATAGAATGCAGTCTAATGTGGGGTACACACCAGAACAATTTGGCCCAAAATGAGCCAATTTACATACAATCTCAACCGATTTCAAAGCATTTCTGATCCGATCCGATGTGCGGCCCCGCGGGTCATTAGGTCGTTTCTCAGAACCTACCTGCAGCAGGATCTGAAAAACGACCATATTAGTGGTTACGGGTCGCGATTGGATCGGGATGAGATCGAATGCATCTCCTGAGCGAGTCGTAGGCTCCACTACATCGTGAGCGGGTCGTACGATCGTCTTATGACCCGCTCACGATGTGCATCGTCCTGGTGTGTACCCAGCATAAGGGGGAAATTTACTAAAATGGGTGATCTTTTGCTCATGGGATGTTGCTATGGGCAACCAATCAGAATCTACTTCCTATTTATTTAGCACCCTCTAGAAGATAATAGACAGGATCTGGTTGGTTGCCCATAGCAACATCCCATGTAAAACAGTACTCCCATCTTAGTAAAAGTCCACCTTAGTGTTACCATGTTAGAGCTCCACAAAGCATCAAATGTAGAAATTGACAATCATTTTTCCTACTTATTGAAATGCTGATATTTTATTGAGCACTTAGCTCATTTCCGTTGAAAACAAACTACAAAGTTGACTTTACTTATGGGAGTTGATAACGGAAAATAGTATCACAGAAGTTATGTCCATACTAAATATTCAACATATAGGTCATTTAAATTAAGTTTTGATGCTGTACACTGCTATGGATGCGCACCCTGCCATTCCTTTAGTCTACTGTGTGGGAGTTAAGTTATATGAGCCAATAACTGTTTTTTCGTGTTTCTAGGCATTACCAAAGTATTCTGGTGGACACCACGTGGAATAATCTTGGACAAGCCCCAAGTTCAGAGTCATGAAATTGATAGGATAAATGACTTAATTCTTACCCATCCAAATCATGCTGATGAAGGACTGTATATATGTGTTGCTGACGTGGAAAGGATTGCCTATCAAGTTCACGTACAAAGAAACGCAAAAACTTTAATCCGGAACCCACGAGATGTGCAACTGCTAAATTCCCGAATGCAGACAGAACAAAACTTTGCTCTTGCAGTTTCCCTTTCAGTCATTATCACATTCTTGTGTGCCTTTTGTCTGGGTGTGTTCCTCAGACCATACATTGAAACGTTATGGCGAAAACAATGCAAGTCAAAAGACAAGGAAGAAAATAATTCAGATGAGGTGTATGAAAATGAAGGATTTACAGAGGAACATGCTGGCACTGTGCTAAGCCGGAGAAATGATCTGCAAAGTAATGGTAACAATCAGCAATGTGTTATAGAGGTCCAAGCCCCCACACGTAGTGAAATGCTGGAGCAGAGACATTACATAAACGAAGGTATCGAAGAGGATCATCCACATTCCTATGACTCAGTGTATTACAGTGTGCCTGAAAGAAAGACAGTAAGATGGGCAAGCAATGCAACATCTAGTCCTAAAGTGAACCTGAAATATTTAATGTCTCTAATAAAACCCATTAATGTTATAGCTCCAGACACTACAATCACTGAAATAGTCAAGAGTCCTACGCGTAAGCAGTTTTTGCCAAGCACTCTCGCTAAACATCACAATAACAGCAAGGAAAATTTTGAGGATTCCTCTCATCATCATCATCATCATGATAAAGACATTGAACAAGATGAAGGACCAGGGGAAGATCAGTTAAATAATACAAATTTTGAAAGTTACTCAGATATCGCCAGCTACCCAGGGATGGAGAGAGAAGTAGCCCAGGATTTTGATGACACCAGTTCATCAGAAAGCGGGTCATATGAATTTGTTTTTGAGGAGGATGACAGTTCCGATGAGGATGCTACAAGGAAATCTGAATTTCTTAGAAGAACGTTAGTGAAATGGGAAAGCAGTGAAAACATTAGTCCTATAGTAAACCTTAAACAGGTCATGTCTCTCATAAAGCCCATTAATATCATAGCGCCAGACTCACCAATTACTGATGCACTAAGCAGACCTAAGCAAAACCAGTTATTCCCAAGTAGTAAATCTAAATATCAGCACAACAGAATTGAAAATATACGGAGTTGGCCTCATAATTACGATCAAGACACCAGGCTAACTGAAGGACAACTAGAAAAACAGTTACACGGCACAAATGTTAATAATAAATATCCAGATACCCTTGGCAGGCCCAGGACCAATAGTGAGACTGCCCAGATAGATTATGACAGCAGCTCATCCAATGAGGAGTTGAATGATGCTCTTGACGAGGATGCCCAAATGATATCTGGCATACTTAGAACAAATCTAATGACAACGAAATGTGATGAAAACATTAGTCCTGCAGCGAACCTTAAACATGTAATGGCTCTAATAAAACCCATTAATATCATAGCTCCAGATTCCACAATGACACCTGCTCCCAAGAGTCCTGAACAGAACCGTTTTCTCCAAACTACTACAGCTAGGTATCCAGATAACAGAATGGAAAATATCAATCAGTTCCCTCAACATTATGATCAAGACACCACATTAACTGAAGGACAAACAAAAAATCATAGCACAAAGTTTAGAAAGAATCATTCAGATAGCCTCAGCAGACCCAGGCCCAGTGTGGAAGCTGACCAGACTTTTCCTGACCACCGTTCATCTGATGAGGAGTGGAATAATGCACTTGAGGAGGATACCAAACTGAATACTGATTTACTTAGAACAAAGCTAGTAGAACGGGAAAGCAATGTTGACATTAGTTCTAAAGTGAACCTTAAACATAACATGGCTCTAATAAAACCCATTCATATCATAGCTCCAGATTTCAAAATGACTGACCTGCCAAACAACCCTAACCAGTTTCCCCTAGGCAGTATACATAGGTATCCAGATAACAGAATGGAAAACATAGATAATTGGCCTCGTAATCATGATCAAGATCCCAGATTAAGTGAAGGACAAGCAGAAAATTATCTACACAGTACAAATGTTCGCAATAATTATTTAGATACCCTAAGCAGCCCCATGCCCAGAAGAGAAAATGTCCAAATGATTTATGACCAAAGTTCCTCTAGTGACGAGTCCAGTGATCTTGAGGAAAATGCTGTTGTGAATTCTAACTTACTTCAAACAAAGCAAGTGACACGGGCAGGTGATGAAAACATTAGTCATACAGTGAACCTTAGACATGTAATGGCTTTATTAAAACCCATTAACATCATAGCTCCAGATTCCAGAATGACTGAGGTGTCCAAGAGTCCTAGCCAGTTTTTACGAGGTGGTATATCAAGAAAGCCGCATAGCAGAAAGTATAATTGGCCAAATAATCATGATCAAAACACCAGATCAACTGAAGGGCAAATAGAAAATAGTTTACATAGTACACATTATGGCAACAATTATTTAGATACTCTCAGCAGATCCGAGCACAAAAGAGAAGCTGACCAGTTATTTGATGATGACAGTTCATCTGATGAGGTATCAAATAATGCACTAGATAGGGACGCCAGAGTAAATTCTGACATACTTACAACAAAGCTACTTAGGTGGACTGATGATGAAAACAGTAGTCCTACAGTGAGCCTCAAGCATGTAATGGCTCTTATAAAACCCATTAATGTCATAGCTCCAGACTCCATAACGACTGATGTGCCAAAGGGTCCAAACCAGTTTTTCCAAAGCAGTGTATCTAGATATCCAGATAATAGAATGGAAAATATAGATACTTTGTCCCATCATCACGATGAAGACACCAGATTACCTGAAGACCAGTCAAAAGATCATTTAAACAATACAAATGTTGGCAATAGAGAAGCTGACCATATATTTTATGATCAAAGTTCCTCTAGTGACGAGTCCAGTGATCTTGGGGAAGATGCTGTGGTGAATTCTAACTTACTTGAAACAAAGCAAGTGACACGGACAGATGATGAAAACATTAGTCCTACAGTGAACCTTAGACATGTAATGGCTTTATTAAAACCCATTAACATCATAGCTCCAGATTCCAGAATGACTGACGTGTCCAAGAGTCCTAGCCAGTTTTTACTAGGTGGTATATCAAGAAAGGATAGTTGGACAAATAATCATGATCAGAACACCAGATCAACTGAAGGGCAAATAGAAAATAGTTTACATAGTTCACATTATGGCAACAATTATTTAGATACTCTCAGCAGATCTGAGCCCAAAAAAGAAGCTGACCAGTTATTTGATGATGACAGTTCATCTGATGAGGTATCAAATAATGCAATAGATAGAGACGCCAGTGTAAACTCTGACATACTTACAACAAAGCTACTTAGGTGGACTGATGATGAAAACAGTGGTCCTACAGTGAGCCTTAAGCATGTAATGGCTCTTATAAAACCCATTAATATCATAGCTCCAGACTCCATAACGACTGATGTGCCAAAGGGTCCAAACCAGTTTTTTCAAAGCAGTGTATCTAGATATCCAGATAATAGAATGCAAAATATAGATACTTTGTCTCATCATCACGATGAAGACACCAGATTACCTGAAGACCGGTCAGAAAATAATTTAAACAATACAAATGTTGGCAATAGAGAAGCTGACCATATATTTTATGATCAGCGTTCCTCTACTGACGACTCCAGTGATCTTGAGGAAGATGCTGTGGTTAATTCTAACTTACTTGAAACAAAGCAAGTGACACAGGCAGGTAATGAAAACAGTAGTCCTACAGTGAACCTTAGACATGTAATGGCTTTATTAAAACCCATTAATATCATAGCTCCAGAACCAAGAATGACTGAATTACCCAAGAGTCCTAGCCAGTTTTCTCTAGGGAGCATATCAAGAAATCCAGATACCAGAATGGAAAATATAGATAATTGGCCTCGAAATTATGACCAAGACACCAGATTAACTCAAGGACAAGCAGAAAATGATGTACATAGTGCACATTTTGGCAACAATTATTTAGATACTCTCAACAAACAGGAGCCCAAAAGAGAAGCTGACCAAATACTTTATGATTACAGTTCATCCTATGACGTGTCACATGATGCTTCCGATGATGACAGAGTGAATTCTGACATACTTAAATATACAGGAGAAGAAACCATTAGTCCTACAGTGAACCTTAAATATGTAATGGCTCTAATAAATCCTATCAATATCTCAGCCCCAGACTCCAGAATTACTGATGTGCCAAAGATGCCTAACCAGTTTTTCCAAAGCAGTATATCCAGATACCCAGATAACAGGATGGAAAATGTAAATATTTTATCTCATCAGCACAATGAAGACACCAGATTAAGTAAAGAGCAGTCAGAAAATGTAAACAATACAAACGTTGGGAATAATTACTCAGATGCCCTCAGCGGGCCGAAGTCTAATAGAGAAACTGATCAGATATTGTATGGCCACAGTTCCTCTAGTGACGAGTCCAGTGATTTTGATGAGGATGCTAAGGTGAATTCTGAATTACGTGAAACAAAGCTAATGACACATGCAGGTGATGAAAACAATAGTCCTAAAGTGAGCCTTAAACAGGTAATGGCTCTAATAAAACCCATTAATATCTTCGCTCCAGACTCTAGAATAACCAATGCACCAAAGAAAAGTCCAAACCATTTTTCCTTTGGCAGTATATCTAGGTATCCAGGTAGCAGTATGGAAAATATAGATAATTGGCCCCGTAATCATGATCAAGACACCAGATTAACTGAGGAACAAACAGAAAATCAATTACTTAGTAAAAATGTTGGAAATCATTTTTCAAAAACTCTCAGCAGTCCCAAGTCCAACAGAGAAGATGCCAAGCTATTTTTTGCAACCAGTTCATCTGATGAGGAGTCAACTGATGTTGTTGAAGATGCTGAGGAGAATTTTGACTCACTTGAAACAAAGCTTCTTACATTGACGGGTGACGAAATCATTAGTCCTAAAGTGAACCTTAAAAATATAATGACTTTAATAAGACCCATTAATATCATAGCTCCAGACACAAGAATGACTGATGAGCCAAAGAGTCCTAACCAGTTTATCCAAATCAGTACATCTAGGTATCCAGATATTGGAATGAAGAATATAGATCCTTCATCTAATTTTCGCGATGAAGAGACCGGATTAACTGAAGACCAGGCACAAAATCATTTAAACAGTATAAATGTTGGTGATAAATATTCCGATACCCTAAACAGGCCCGGGACCAAAAGAGAAGCTGACCAGATATTATATGATGACAGTTCATCTGATGAAGAGTCAAATGATGCTCTCGATGAGGATGCCAAAGTCAATTCTAACATAGTTTCAACAAAGCTACTTACATGGACAGATAATGAAAACATTAACCCTACAGTGAGCCTTAAACATGTAATGGGTCTAATAAAACCCATTAATATCTTAGCACCCGACTACACAAAAACTGATGTTCTGGACAGTCCTAAGCCAAACCATGTTTATCTAAGTAGCAAATCCAAATATCCACATAACAGAATGGAAAATATACAGAATTGGATTCATAATCAAGATCAAGACACAACTTTAACTCAAGGACAATCAGAAAATCAGTTTAACAAAACAGATGTTGGAAATAATGACTTAGATGCTCTCAGAAGGCCCAAGCTCAATAGAGAAGGCTATCAAAGTTTTTATGACATAGGGAATTCTGACTTACCTAATACAACGTCAGTGGTACAGGCAAGTGACGACAAATTAAGTTCAACAGTGAACCTAAGACATGTAATATCTTTAATAAAACCCATAAACATAGCTTCAGACTTTACAGACCAGTTGCATCATGCAAACTATTACCCAGACACCGCTGATAAGGAAGATGCAGAAATTTCCTATGACACTTTATCAGATGATGGATCAGTCTTCAGTTTCAGCAAGTCCAACTCATTATCAGATGACTATGAACACATAGACATTAATGATGAAGAGGCCGTCATGGACACGCAGTCAAGTTCTAATACAGAAATGCAGAGTGGTGTCCCTTTATATAGACCTGGTACTCCTGTTGTCACCATCCCAACAACAAATCATGATGAAATCAGTGTCACTGGGCAACACGGACCAAAAATAAATGTACCTTCTGGGTCGCAAGGATATTTGCCCAAAAAAGCTATTTCATTAGATCTGTACAAACAAGAATGGATAACAAAGCCCATTCTGGACACCAAAATATTGACAATGTATTATTTTAATGAGAGCAAAAGCTATTTACTGCCGGATTTTGGAGAAACAAGCACTGATGGAAATTTCATAGATTTTAATGTACAAAGCAATGACTCCTCTAAACCACCGCAGGTCGGGATGCAAAAAGGGGCATACGCTAGAGAAGACGCTATGTCAGACAATACAGGAAGTCACTTTGTAAAAAGGAAAAAAGTTATTGATGCATTTTCTGCGTCCCTGAAAACTGAAAAAAAATTGTAATTTATCAGCTAACTCCATTTTCCAAAATGTGAAATGTACAATATATTGGATTATTGCTGTTAGTCTGAGTTGTATATAGGATTATATGCTGTTAGTTTTGTGTGATATATGTATAAACCTAATTGATGGCTAGGGCCTGAAATAAAGTATATTTTGCAATTATAAGTATGGGGAGTGAATGGGTGTGTTCAGGGGAGCTGTACTGCATTGTAATATCAAGTGCTTTAGTGATTTGCACTGCGAATGCTAAGTAGTATAATGTAGCTGCCTTTAGAAAAGGGGCATATGCCATTGACATTACGAGGGTACAGACGTTACACATTTGTGCCAGACCATTTATTATATATGACCAACGTCTCCTCATACTTACCTACCCTCCTGGATTAGCCGGGAGGGTCCTGAAAATTGGGTCCCCTTTTCGGCCCCCCAGAAGGGTGGGCAAGCCTCCTGCATTTAGTGGGGCCTCTCCACCCGCAAGTCAGCTTTTCCTTAAAATCCAACATGCACGCATTATGTCCCGCATTGATTATTGCAATAGTTTTGTTACTAATCTCCTTACTAGAACAGACTCTCGTCACTGCAATCCAATTTGAATGTTGCTGCTAAGCTGATCTTCCTAGCAAGGCATTTGTCTGCTGATTCTAGCTCTGCCAGTCCCTCCATTGGTTGCCTGTATTTTGCCAAATTTTATTTAAAATACTTCTACTCACATATAAAGTTATTAACCATACTGCACTAATGTATATATCTAATTACTTATCTCTAAATCCCCCCCCCCCCATGGAATGCCCTTCCATGCACAATAAGACCCTCTACTAGCCTCCAAAATTTCAAGCGTTCCCTGAAAACTCACCTCTTCAGGCAAGCCTATCAAATTTAAGTACCACACATAACCCTCTGAGGCACTTACAGTATGTATTTTATAGCTTCCCTTCTGGACTTACTTGGTGGGACTGCTATGCTATTGCTGGTGCCTGTCCTTGTGTTTCCCTCCTATGTCCCTATAGATTGTAAGCTTGCAGCAGAGCCCTCCTACCACCATGTCTGTTGTTTCTGTACAGGCGAAATACTGGCTGCTTTATGAGTACACTGCAATTTAGATTTCAGTTTAAAATCACCCCACCCAAATCTAATGAGCATACACACTAGGCGATATGAGGGCTATTTCTAAGCGACCTGACTAGATCGCTTAGAAATGAAGCATGGATCGCTATGTGAACCAGGGTTGCCTACCCTCCCGGATTGGCCGGGAGGGTCCCGGAAATCGGGTCCCCCTCCTGCCCCCCCCCCCCCCCCCCCCCCCGGAATGGTGGGCAATCCTCCCGGATTCTGCCTCACCCCCCCATATCTCCCGTGCAGCTGCCGGTCGCCTCGTTCAATTACCACGATTCGCGGCTTTTCGTAATGAGGGGGCGGGGCTAAATATGCATATAGCATCATTTAGCCCCACCCCTCCTTGAGGTCCCGCAAATCGGGAGGGGATTTGCTGTGCTGGAGGCGGGGCTTGATGTCTTAATCAGGCCCCCGCCCCCAGAAATGATGTTGCCAGTCAGAGTTTAAATGTAGGCAAGTATGATGTGTATACCCCTGGCAATGCCATCGCCTGACTAGATTTATAATGCATGCAGCATTAAGACACTGGCTGTGACAGATCACTCAGCACACATCGCTGTATGCTGAGCAATCTGTGCTTAACTGTATCAGTAAGCAGAGGCTTGCTTGCCCCCTGTGTGCGGAGCTTAACTCTCTCTGCACAAGAAGCACGAAGATTCAATAGTGATGAAATGGAGAGTGATAAAAAACCAGCCAATCAGCTCCTGTCTGACATTTTTCAAACACAGCCTGCAACATAACAGGTAGGAGCTGATTGGCTGGCTGTTTATCACTTTTGAATGTTAGTGCATCTGGCCCTCTGCAGGTTAGATTAGCCCCATCTGCAGTGCAACATGACTTTGCACATTAGAGATTTTGCTTTGCAATCCTTACTGAATTACCCCCTTAGTGGTACAGTGCTGAATTACCCCCTTAGTGGTACAGTGCGTGCAATAAGAGTATGATTGTGCCAATTTGTGCATAATGCTTCACTGGCTCCTATTGGCCTTATTATATGAGCTTACTCACTTATTCAGCAGATACCTGAGGCAAGACATAAAATAGGAAAACAAACTGAAGAAACCCTTGGATGATGCCTGTTAGGTGTAGACACGGAGTGCCAGCAAAAGCTTCTGCTACACAGAAGTGGAAAAGAGAAATGAGAAACCCTTGTACATACTGTATATTTGGCAAACTCAAAATTAATGTATCCTGAAAGGCGTATATACACAACTCTTTAAACTTCCCTGACCTGAATGGCTCAGACTGTATGTGTAGACAGAGGAGGGGGGTCAGTGTGTGATGTCCCGCTCAAATCTTAATTATTTTTTCCCTGCATTTTCTATTTTCTCTTAATTTAAAGTTTACAGTTCCAGGAACATTTTATTAGACACTTCTCAACATGTAAGTGGATATATTCACAGGCCTAACATTCTCTTACATGCAAACTTAGAGATTCATAAACCAAATGTTTTGAAAGAATTCTGTAGAGATGATAGAAACATAGTGGGTGAGATTTAATAGGATGAGAGATTCAGAAAGTGAGATATTTGGTGAGAAATCTCCAGTTTTTTTAAAGCGGCAATCATTTACACTTCAAAATCAAACTGGTTTTACAGTGTAAATGATTGCCGCTTTAAAAAAAACCCTGGAGATTTCTCACCAAATCTCTCACTTTCTGAATCTCTCATCCTATTAAATCTCACCCATAGAATTTGACGGCAGATAAGAACCCATCTAGTCTGCCCCTTTTTTACCATTCAGGTAATCTTAACCCATTTTAATCCTTATTTCTTTTTAAGGATATTCATATGCCTATCCCAAGCATGTTTAAATTATTCTACTGTTTTAGGGCGAGATGTACTAAAGTGAAAATGCGGTAAAACCCCCGTTTTACCGCATTTTCCTATGTACTAAAACCCGTTCGCAGCCGTTTCGCAGGGCAGGGTATCGCCACCTTTGGGTGGCGATACCCTATAGAAGCCTATGGGCTTCTTTTCGCCGCCCGCCGCGTCGCCGCAACCCGCCGCCTCGCCGACCCCCCCTTTCCCCCCTCCCTTGGGCTTACCTTCTTGCAGGTCCTCCTGGACCCCGGAAGGTAAGCCCTTCCTCCCCCTAGCAACGCAGCCGGACGTCCTTCCGGCTGCAGGGGGAGGAGGAAGCGCCGGGGACAGCTTGCTTAGCTGTCCCCGGCGTGAAAGCTGCAGAAGCCGGCTGGGAGGTGACGGAGACCCCCCGCAGACCACAGTACAGGTATCGCAGGGGGCCTCCGTCACCGCATCGCGATGCCAGCCGCATATGTTAGTACATATGCGGCGGCATCGCGGCGGGGGGGCGCGAAGGGCGGCGATGTATTTTAATACATCCCGCCCCTAGCCTCTGCCACCTCTGATGGGAGGCTATTCCACTTATCCACTACCCTTTCTGTGAAGTAATTCTTTCTAACATTTCCCCTGAACCTACCTCCCTCCAGTTTCAGTGCATGTCCTCGTGTTCTATTACTTGTTTTCCTGTGAAGAAAATTTCCCTCCTGTACTATGTTAAATCCCTTGATATATTTGAAGATTTCTATCATGTCCCCCCTTTCCCTTCTCTGCTCCAAACTATACATGTTAAGATCTTTTAGTCTATCCAGGTAAGTTTTGTGATGTAGGCCATGCACCATTTTAGTTGCCCTTCTTTGTACACTCTCCAATGTATTTATATCTTTCTGAAGATATGGTCTCCAGAACTGGACACAGTATTCCAGATGAGGCTGTACCAATGACCTATAAAGTGGCATTATTACGTCTTTTTTTCTGCTACTGATTCCTCTCCCTATGCAACCAAGCATCCGACTAGCCTTCCTCATTGCTTTGCTAAATTGCTTTCCTGCCTTTAAGTCACTTGAAATAGTGACTCCTAGATCTCTTTCCTCCTCAGTAGTTTCCATTATAGTACCCCTGATACTATATTGAGTATTGGGTTTTTGAGTCCCAAGTGCATAATTTTGCATTTTTTAGCATTAAACTGTAGTTGCCATTCTCTTGACCAATTCTCAAGTTTACTTAGATCATCAGTCATTTGATTTACCCCTCCTGGTGTGTCTACTCTGTTGCATATCTTTGTGTCATCTGCAAAAAGGCATACTTTCCCTTCAATACCATTTGCAATGTCACTAACAAAGATATTAAAGAGCACTGGTCTGTTAAAGTCGAGTTACACACACGCCATTTTAGGATAGTATGGCCGCCATTTTGGTTCGCAGAGTTGCGCAAATAAAGTATTATACACAGGTTCTGTGTAACGAAGCAAACCTTAAGAGCCGCCATACTAATGCACATAAATTCATTTCCCACAGTAGCACGGAATAAAGTATATTTAATTAAAGGTTTAGTGCACTACACATAGTTTAACCAATTAAACTGGTGCACTAAACTAAAGGTTTACATAGTTACATAGTTACATAGTTACATAGTAGGTAAGGCTGAAAAAAGACTTGCGTCCATCTAGTTCAACCTGGTATAGATATCCATTGCTGATTTGGTAGGTTCTGGTATTTTACAGACAAATTATATTTCTTATTTGTACCCATGGATGTTTTTCTCCAGTAAATGTTTGTCCAACTTTGCCTTGAACGCATTTAATGAGCCAGCCGTTACCACCTCTCTGGGAAGAGAGTTCCAGAGTTTGACTATTCTGACCGTAAAGAAATTCTTTCTACTAGCTGAATGAAATCTTTTTTCTTCTAATCTATACTTCTTTCTTCTATGCCCTCGCGTCCTAGATTCCTTTCTAGTAGAAAATAGGGTGTGTGACAGTTCCTTATATTGGCCCTTGATATACTTGTACATGTTGAGCATGTCCCCCCTTAAACGTCTCTTTTCTAATGTAAATAGTCCCAAATTGCTTAATCTCTCCCCGTAGTTTAAATTCTCCATTCCCCTAATAAGCTTTGTTGCTCGCCTTTGGACTTTTTCTAATTCTATGATGTCCTTTTTATAGTGTGGGGCTCAGAACTGCACTCCGTACTCGAGGTGAGGTCTCACCAATGCTTTATACAGTGGCATAATTACCCTCGAGTCCCTAGTTTCCATTCCCCTCTTAATACATGCCAGAATTTTGTTGGCCTTTTTTGTAGCTACATTACAATGGGCACTACATCCTAGTTTGCTGTCTATATGGACTCCTAGATCCTTTTCAAGTATGCAATTACCCAGGTTCTCTCCGCTAAGGTTGTAACTTGCACACTGGTTGTGTCTCCCAAGGTGCATAACCTTACATTTATCTACATTGAACCTCATCTTCCATTTTTTTGCCCACTCATCTAGAATTGCAAGATCATTTTGAAGCATGGTGACATCTTCTGGTGATTTGATGACTTTGCTAAGTTTTGTATCGTCCGCAAAGATGGATACATTGCTGAGTAACCCTATCCCAATATCGTTAATAAAAATGTTAAACAAAATGGGCCCCAAAACCGAACCCTGGGGCACTCCACTTAGTACCGGTATCATATCTGATACGGCACCATTCACAACCACTCTTTGTTCTCTATTACATAGCCAATTCCCTACCCATCTGCAGATATTTTCACCCAATCCTAGGTTCTCCATTTTATTAATCAATCTCTTGTGTGGGACAGTATCAAATGCTTTAGCGAAATCTAGGAAAATCACATCTACAGCATTTCCATTATCAAGGTTTTTGCTAACCTCTTCATAGAACCCTAGTAGATTAGTTTGGCATGAACGATTTTTCACGAACCCATGTTGGTTAGTACTGAGTAGACGGTGATGATCTAAATATTCCTGGATACCATCCCTTAAAAATCCTTCAAATAGTTTACCCACAATTGATGTTAAACTAACGGGTCTGTAATTAGCTGGATCTTCCTTTTTTCCTTTTTTGAATATTGGCACTACCTCTGCTATTCTTCAATCTTTTGGTACTATACCTGACGATAGTGACTTGCTAAAGATATAATGTAGTTTAGTGCACTACACGATTGTTTCTGTACATGTTTGGTATCTTTATGTTCCGTGTCCAGTGCGCAGCATTCCGGTCGCAGCTAAATATTCGCAAGTCCTATGGTCTGATAACTACGGACAAAATGCTTATTATATGTACTTTTGCCATGTGTCCTGGGGAGACAAAGGAATCAGGATGTAGCCAGTTCTTTCTGTTGATTTACGACCCTGACGATGATGCCAACAAAGGACCCTGAAGTACACCGCCCCTGCACCAATCCTTATTGGGTGCAGTATTTTGCTCCAATCCCTGAGGACTTGATATTTGAACCTGTGACCAATGGAAATGGCCTTTGACCCCCCTTTGTTTGTAAACTATAAAGATAGCTATCCCTGAGCTGGCTGACTCTCTCTCACTTTGGCACTGCATCTATCTCTTCACCATTGACTGGGCTAAAGTTCTATTTGAACATAGCGAGCTGCGACCGGACTGCGCTGCGATATTTCTACAGTATATGACGGTAACATTTGTATTCCTGTTTGTGTAATGTGGCTGATTATATTCTGTATCTGTAGCTGTTCCCGTTAGTTTAAAGTGTACTTAGTATTGTTAATTAACTGTATCACGTGTAACACTGTGTTCTTTCTTTCTGTAACCCCCTTTTGTCCGCTAGGGACAAAATACACTATTTGGAGAATCTATCTCCTCACTTTGAGTTATATTCTGGTCTCGTCTATTATTCGCATCTAGCGATAAGGTGTACTACGGAAATTGTCCATAAGAGGTATTCGCAGTTTAGGTACTAAATACTGCGAAGGGATACTCAATTACTGGTGTCGATTAAGCGTGTATAATACACAGAAAAGCTCCGCTACGCTGCGCTATGTTTTGTTCGCACGTAGCTAGGTATAAAGGGTAAGCAGGTTACGGAAAGAGTACGTAAACTGCGCACTTCACTTATTGTCCTTCTAGTTACTTTTATATCGATAGTAACAATCAAGTACAGATCCCTGGGGTACTCCACTGGTAACATTTCCCTCCATAGAATGCACTCCATTTACTACAACTGTCTGTTTCCTATCCTGCAACCAGGTTCTTATCCATTTAATTGTTTTATAATCCAATCCCACACTTTCAAGTTTATTTAGCAGCCTGCAATGTGGGACAGTGTCAAACGCCTTACTAAAGTCGGGATGCAGTTACCATCCCGGCGGTCGGGATCCCGGCGTTCAGAATCCCGCCGCCGGAATCCCGACCGCCGAAATGCCGACACTTTCTCCCTCCGTGGGTGTCCACGACACCCCTGGAGGGAGAATAAATTAGTGTGCCGAGCGTAGCGAGGCACCGGGCCCGCTGCGTGGCGAGCGCAGCGAGCCCGCAAGGGGGGGCGATCCACGTCCCCCCCTTGTCGGCATTTCGGCTGTCTGGATTCTGAACGCCGGGATCCCGACCGCCGGGATTCAATACTGAATCCCTAAAGTCTAGATATGCCACATCTACAGCCCCCCCCCCCCCCCTTTCATCTAGAATTTTGGTCACGGAGTCAAAAAAGTAAATGAGACTTGTTTGGCATGATCTCCCTGCAGTAAAACCATTCTGTTTTGGATCCTGTAAGTTGTTTAATTTAAGATATTTCACTATTCTTTCTTTTAATAGTGTTTCCGTTAATTTCCCTACTACTGATGTAAAGGTGCCCACAGACGCTACAATTGTACTGTGCTATGCGTTTTTGTCTGTACAATGGTTCTATACAATTTTTCTTCCAGCTTGCTATGAGATGTGCACTTGGATGCATGTGATGAACCCATGTTTGTAATGTTAAATTTCAGATGTAGTCTAAAAAGTACGTGCAGCACGTACTTTTTTAGACGTACAATTTTAGACATACAGCATCGCACAAGCCCATAAACACCATCCAATAATTGTACATAAGATGCAATTTGTGCTTAAAAAGTACAAAACGCATTCGATAATTGTAGCGTCTGTGGGCACCTTTAGGCTCACTGGTCTGTAGTTATTTGCTTCTTCTTTGCTTCCGCTTTTGTGCAGTGGAACTACATTTGCTCTTCTCCAGTCCTCTGGAACTGCACCTGTATCTAATGACTGGTTGAATAAATCTGTTAATGGTGCTACCAACACATCTTTTAGTATCCTTGGATGCACTCCGTCTGGCCCCATTGATTTATCCACTTTCAGTCTTGAAAGTTCTGTTAGGACTTTCTCCCTAGTAAATGTCCTTCCATCTATCTTATTTTTATGAATGTCCTTGCAACTTAACTGGATCTTCTACTCCTCTAAAATACTGAATGCACGTCACTGCTTCTCCCAGATTTATTCCTTTACTTGTTGCATTTTGCAATTCAATGTCCTTTTACCTTTCTCATATCATTCTTTATTTGATCTGGCCTCATTACATTTGATTATCCAGCTATTCAAGTTTAAAGCTGGCTATACACTAGTGCGATTTGGCCACTTTTCATGTGATTCCGAAGGATCTGGTTAAGAAATCGGATAAAAAAGTGTCAAAATCGCATGTGCTTGACATCCAGTTCGATAAGCAGTCCCGTGCACATCGGTTCAGAAATCGGACCTGCTGCAAGTTGGATTAATCGGAATCACAGGAGTCAGGTGCACATTGTGGCAGGTTTTTAGCACATGATATACAGTCAGGTCCATAAATATTGGGACATCACAATTCTCATATTTTGGGTTCTAATCACCACCACAATGGGTTTGAAATGGACCTTTAACTGCAGACTTTCAGCTTTAATTTGAGGGTATTTGCATCCAAATCAGGTGAACAGTGTAGGAATTACAAAGGTTTCTATATGTGCCTCCCACTTTTTAAGTAACCAAAAGTAATGGGAAATTGACTCAAAAGCTATTTCATGGACAGGTGTGGGCTATTCCTTTGTTAATTCAGCAGCAGGTAAAAGGTGTGGAGTGGATTCCAGGTGTGACATTTGCATTTGGAATCTGTTGCTGTCGACTCTCAATGGGGCAGATGTATTAAGCATTAACAAGAGATAAATGCAAGGGTGATAAGGAGAAATAAACGTCCAGCCAATCAGCTCCTTACTGACTTTTTTCAAACACATCCTGTAACATGGCAGTTAGCAGGTGATTGGCTGGACGTTTATCTCTCATCACACTTGCATTTATCTCTTGTTAAGGCTTAATACATCTGCCCCAGTGTGAGATCCAGAGAGCTGTCACTATCAGTGGAGCAAGCCTTAAGCCCCATACACACGGGGGAGATATATTGCTCAGTTTCTCCTTTTCATCAGCGACCAGAGATGGTCACTGATGAAAAGGAAACTGCCAGGGGGAACCCGGCAGTGGTAATCAGCTGGTCGCAGGAGCATGTTCCTGCGACTAGGGATCACTACAGGGGTAAAAACGGGAGCGAGCACCCGCCGATATATCGCCGGTGCACACTCCCATCGTGGGCAATACTGTCGCTTAGCGACCATATTTCCCTCGATAGTGTACAAAATTGCCCCCGTGTGTACGCACCTTTAGAGTGTGTTTACATATAGTCATTAGGTTTTTTTTGGTTTTTTTTTATTACCTGTATGGATCATGTTCTACATCAGTGATGGCTAACCTTGACACTCCAGCTGTTATTTAACTACACATCCCAGCATGCCCTACATCATTTTAGCATGGCCAAATAGCAAAACTGTAGCAGAGCATGCTGGGATGTGTAGTTCAACAACAGCTGGAGTATCAAGGTTAGCCATTACTGTTCTACATAGAGCTGCAAAAAAGAAAATATATAGCAATTCATCACTGGGATTACCCTTGAATACACAACATATAATGTACTTTTTGAGTACCATCCCCAACAGAGCATACGGGTGGAAAGAAACAAATCCCATACTACATACTGTAGATGTGGTGGTGTTGTAGGACAGACACTAAGGGATACATTTACTAAAATAGGAGTTCTATTGAACATATGATGTTGCCCATAGCAACCAATTAGATTCTACTTATTTAGTATTTATAAGGTATATTTTGTAGAAACTAACTGGTTGCTATGGCAACTTCTCCCCCCTTTAGAAGGCCGAATACCTCTCCCCTTTGTGAGATCTGGCTGACATCAGGATCTGTAACAGCTATAGAACTACATGTTCTAGCATGCCCTGCAAACCAACATCCATACAGCCACAGGCTGCCATAATATGTTGGTTAATAAGTTCCGTTCTGATGTCTAGAAGTTACTACAGAAACCATTCTCCACAATAAAACTGCACAAGGCCAGAAAAAAAAAAAAAAAAAAAAGACACGTGGTCATCACAAATATAGTTTATTTGTGGGTACAATTAAACATTTTTGGAAACAGAACTTAAGCTGCCAACATTAAATCAGGTGTTAGAACAGTCTTGGAGTCCAGGGACTTTGTACACAATGAGAGGTTCGCACAGAAGCTTTCGCAGACAAACTGCTTTCCACAGCGACAATGTAGCAGCTTTGGAAGAAATGATCATAGTTATAAAAGTCAACCAAAGATTTGGTACAATTTCAGACAGCTTTGCTGGTGGAAAATAAAATCCCATATTTACATTGGAAACAAATCTGTTTATAAGGCTAAAGTACTTCTAAGGCGTGTGGAGGTATTATAGCAGCTATTGGAATAACGGTAGCATGAGGAAAGAGTGAAATGAAAACAACTACACAGGGGCAGTGGACAGGAAAATGCAGGAGTACTATTTGCCACAGGAGTGATGGCCAACTTCAGCATTTACACACCAGCTGTACTGATGCTAACTGTGGCAGGGAGAGACTGGACATACATGAAACAACATGATCTGTCACTAATGTACACTGCAGGTGGAAAGTGTTGAGGTAGCCACATTATATCAATGGCCAATCATTCAACTCTAATCTATGCAAGGTTGTATCTATGGTCTATGTCGTGGCTACGTCCGATTAGGAGGTCATTGAATGTTGCTTATTGGCTGTGTCCAATCAGAGACCTTTGTCTGTTACTGGAACATCTGTCTTCTTACTGAAGTGATAAAATTTCTGTTTTTATCACTGGCCAATCAGCTCCTACCTGTCATTTTTCAAACCAAGCCTGTAACTTCATTCAAAGTTAGGAGATGATTGGCCGGTGATAAAACGGACACGTTATCACTTCACCGAGCTTGATAAATCTGCCCCTGTATATCTGAGTAACTGCACATGTATAATAAGCCCTGATGCCTGCAGTATCCAGATATTACACAGCATTGGAGAGGGGAGGTCTAGATAAAGAAGTTTATATAAGTGCTAACTAGGCGACATAACGCCTTACTTAAAATTGCCTAGATTAAAGGCTGTCAAGTGAGTGCCCTACGTTGTATACCAAAGTGATTAAACAAAAATAAAAAGCGCACACATTTTAAAATGGTCTCGTCCACTTACACATACATCCAGCAACATATGATACCAACTGATTTCACCTGTTAGTGAGGGGAGTTAAAGAACATATTAAGAGGCACAAAAATGTTATAGCAAATTGCTTAGTGGGCGATTCTGCATAAGAAAATCGCATCGCATAATTTATTCACTGGTCTCTGGCCGCGGTTTTATAGGGTGCGATGCCATTTACTTTACTATACACTTCTATGAGATGCAACGAGTTTTAGGCCCACACTCTATCCACGCTACCCCGAAGCATGTTGAGCGGCGGCGGAACGCGTCCTCTCAAACTTTTCATACCCCCACTATCCACGTCAGCGTGGAGTTGATTCTATATAGTGTGGCGAGCGCAGCGCAGGGACGCGGAATACTTGTAACGTAATCCGCATCCGCTCGCCACACTATATAAAGGCATCGCATCGCCCGCGGCAAGAGAGCAGTGAATTAATGACATAGGAAAATCGCATCACATGCAAAAACCCGAATGCGATGTGATTTTCCTACGGTGCCATACGTATGCAAATAGGGCGCCGTGATAATACACAAGTACCCTTTTTTTTTTTAAATAAAACTTTGTTGTATTCTATGACTAGTCTTACGACTAGCCTGACGGACGGGCGAAAGTTTATGCTTATGCAATTCTCAAAAGTTTTTGTAAAGTGAAATATTCTTAATTTAATGGACCCTTGTAGGCCTTTAACCCCTTTGGTCCAGTGGTGCATCACCATACACCCCCTGCCGCTGATCTCACCCGGATCCCCCCCCCATTTCGGATAGAACCAGACCAACACTGCAGGATACACACATTGGCGAGTACAACTTGATAACTCACAACTACTTAAGCCCCGTACACACGGGGGAGATATATTGCTCAGCCATATATTGCTGGGCAATATATGGCTGAGCAATATATTGCTCAGCTTCTCCTTTTCATCAGCGACCAGAGATGGTCGCTGATGAAAAAGAAACTGCCGGGGGAGCCCGGCAGTGGTAATCAGCTGGTCGCAGGAACATGTTCCTACGACCACTACAGTGGTAAAAACGGGAGCGCGCACCCGGCGATATATCGCCGGTGCACACTCCCATCGTGGGCAATATGGTCGCTTAGCGACCATATTTCCTGCGATATTGTACAAAATCGCCCCCGTGTGTACGCACCTTTACAGTTGCCTAAAATAACCTGGAGGATCTCAGACTGAGAAGCAGGTTGTATTCAATCACAGTTATACTCTCATAAGAAGTGTTAAGTTGTGCTAATCATTTACACATTTAACCCTTTGAGTGCCAACGTTGATGTGAGAGATGCACAAAATATCCACTAAGGGTCGGAGTCGAGGAATATGAATCACTTTAGTTATTGCCGGCAAATGATCTGAATTAAACGAATTGCAGTTTTGTGCCAAAAATAAATAAATAAATAACAGTCTCTGTGTGTGAAACTTGCAATTAGCAGATATTTTGCACATCTCACAAAGCAACATTGACAGTCAAAGGGTTAAAAGGAGTCTAGAGCGCCATTATATACAGCCTGTTTCCTTATGTAATTACATGTCAAAATTGGATTAAATGTCACACAAATTTTTGAAAGACTCTTTAATGAGACTTTAGAATATATTGATCAAGACACTATATATCAGTGGTACCAAAACTATTAGGATTATCCCATTAGTAGTGGCGCTTCACCACTACTAAGAAGTTTGCCGGGAGCCATCAGACTAGCCACAAAACCGGAGTCCCTAAGCCCCGATACCCGCTATTATGCTTCCCATGGCATAATCCCTGATAAGCAGCAGTCGGGGCCATTTTTAGCCAATAAAAACAGCCGCTATCTGGATACCGTGATAATGACCAAAGGTCAATCACAATATTCGGCTGTTTTTATTGTCCGAAACAACATTGGGGTTAATAGGATAGTATGATAATTATTATGGTCCATTTCATGTGTATTTTATTAGATGATAAAATACAGCTGACTTAGAAGAAATATTTTCCGAGTTCTCATTTTTTGGTGCTTAATTTCTTAAACAAAATATTATGGCTTATTCTCAAAACCATTGTAAGAGGTGATGGAACGGTGAAGCATTCTGAATAATTTAAAGAAACATCATGAAAAACCAAGTGCTTAAAAAAAATTAAAAAAAAAGGATTAAAAAGTAGCATATATATTTAATACACCCGGTTGAACATTTAAAGTGAAATCATCATGAAAACTGCCCTTATTATCAAAGCAGACTAGGTATTGTAGCAGTCATATCATGGGTTCTAGAATTCAGTGAAAAATGACACAAATTTTCCAAAAATCCCCACAGCATGTAGAAGGTCATTGCGTAATGCAATCATAAGGGCCCCATACATCAGCAATTAATTGTGACAATTTTCAGATATGGAGATGATTGCCACAATTAATTTTAGATGTGTGGGCTCCCCCTTTTGGCAATCCCAATCGCCAATCGATTGCTTAATCAGGTTTTTAAACATGTTTAATAATCTGGTATTATCTGCAGATCTTTTTTAGATGTGTGGGCATTCCCAATTAGTTTTCTCCATCTATTTACATTATGAACAGCTGAAATGACAATCGATTGGGGCAATTTCCAGATATGAAGATGCAATCTTTAGATGGAAAAATCTGCCGATCACTGAAAAAATCTGTAATGTGTGGGCAAAGTCAGATAGATCTGAAAATCCATTTATCTGGCCAAAATATCCCAATATCTGAAAATCCATAAATTGTGATTGCTGATGTATGGGCCCAATAGTTTCTACTGTGGAAATATACTCAACTGACAACTTCTGGTGAAATGACTCAGTAGCAATGGTTTCTGCCACCTTTACAGCATAATTCTACCCTTTAACACATAAGAGCCGCAAATTTCATAGCTCCAACCAAGGGCTTCAACCCTGGTCTCAGTTACAAACCCCCTTTGGTGGTCGAACATAGGTTCTTCCTAGGTCATCGCCTTCACACCAATCCCAAGTCTACCAGTGACCTGGATCTTCCGTAAGGTAATGCACATTTGGAGAGGATCATTTCCTGAGCTTCTCTTTGGCTACATGATCAGTGTCAGTCTCCTCTATACAGTACTTCAGCCAGGTGCTGAATGTTGATAAGAATGCAGCGGGACAGGCGGACAGGCCCCATCACTGCTTTCCAGTGGCTCTACACCAGTGGACATAAACAATGGCAGCGTTCCAGTCCGCTAGCCTTTCCTGCAATTTGTGCCATTTTATTTGCTCCAGTGTTTAGCCCACAGAAGGATTCTTACCACATGGTGCAGGTGACGAGTTGGATACAGGATTTGTTAAATGTTTACCTCTTAAATTGAATTAATGATCTTTATGTATCCAAAACCAAGGTACAGTGCACCTCATCGACATTGATATGTGTAAGTAGCTGAACTTGGCTTTTAAAAAGATATATAAATGGGAGTTGCATCTACTGGGTACTGAAGCCATGTATGCCATGAGTTACCTACAATTTTTAGATCATACATTAAATATCTGTTCTTTCCTTCACACTACATCCCAGAGCCAGGTCATACTCCCCTCAATGCTCCATCCAGTTCATGGAATTCCATAACTGTGATAGAACACATTTCTCAGCCAAGTTAAGAATTAAATTAAACTTTTCCATGAAGTGTCCCCAAAGGAGTGATAACCACAATAACATGGTAAGTGTAGAATCCCTTCTAGGGTTCAGACAAATCTCCAGCCATACCATATTAGAGTTAGAAGGAATACAAACACCCTACAACTGCTTTGTAAGCTACTGTAGCCAAAAAGAACATATAATATGATTATGTATTAACTAACATCGATGTCACCGTTGCCCACAGGAGTGGCTGGAGCTGGGGTATCCAGGCATAATAGCAGTATTAATTTACAGAAGCAGCGACACGGCTGAAATTCTCACAATGGCTGACCTGGCATGATTTGCTGAGGGATGGAGAACATCAAAATGTCCAGCCCCTCTATGTAAGCATGCCATAGTGAGATTTGTGCCAATCGCTCAGTACTCTGTGAGGGGAAAGGAATGAATAATTACACCAGGCCGGGATTCGTTCTGTTAGAATGCAAAAAAATAACTCTGGATTCAACAAGATCCTATCCATTACATTTATCTAGCATAATAAAAATATTAATACTGAATTGCTAAAACAGCATGTAAAAATACAGAAGACCTGATATTTACAGACTTATTTGTCAAAATGAACAGAAATACAGATGGGAGAGGTACCAAAAGCAATTTATCCATGTAGTATCCCATTTTAGTTAGCTCCACTTTATATAAACCCATGAGGAAATAAACTAGGAATATCCATAAACATTGTTAATGTGAGGATAAAATCTAGGAATAAACTAGTACACTAGGAAAAAAACACATCAACCTAGTTTGTATCGAATGTAAAGTTTAAGTGTACCTCTGTCATCTACAAAGGTGCAGGCAGCCATTTTGTGGCCTAATGCAACCATCATGAGATTGTAGTCCATCACTGACACACTTAATTATCTAGTACACAAAATGGCTGTCTTCACAATCTGTAGGAGACCTATACATTTTAGGTGGATCACACTTTTTCTTCATCGGGTACAGGACAAAAGAAGATTATTAAATATCAGAATAACTATTGCTCTTTTTTTTCACTACTTCAATCAATCATTTTTATTGCTTTAGCTTGGGAAGAAGTGGGCATATTCCTGAATGCAACGTGGGGGGTGGGCGTAGTTCTGCCACAAGAGGGCTGAATGTTGCTCGACCCGAAGTGTTAAACTAAAAATACAAAACAAGACTTAATATCATAGACTAACAAGAGCTGAAGCGATCAGACATTTACATAGTAGTACTTACAATCATTGAAAAACAGTAAATCAGGTTTAAGGCTAGGAATGTACAGCTAGATAAAAATACTTAGCAAAAGCATGGAAGACCGGAGAAGTTAACTTGTCAGTTACGCTGACCGTGTTTGAGGGATGTACAGACAAGAGAGTCATTATCTATTAAAGTGCCAGGTGCAGCACTGGTTGCCTTTGTAATACAATTACTACACAACACACTTTTCCACAGAACGGAGCCAGTCTGCACAATGAAATTTCAAAATGGCACCTAAACTGTTTGTGTGACTTACATGTAGCAGCCAATTCGTGGACTGAACCATGCCTTAGTGATATTACTGTAGTTAATTTTAGGATGTATAGGTTCAGCCTACAAAACGGGTGCCTCCATTACGTGTAAGGGACACATGTATTAATGCCACTCAATGCAGGACAATAACTGTACGGGAACTAGTTTACATGCACCCACATACCGAGGCAGCAAAAACCTCAAACACTCATTTTGATTAACAACTCGCATAATATCAATATCGCCTTAAGATGCACTTTTATTAAACGGTTTTATCACCTGAGAGGTTCACTAAAAGGGGGAGAAATGTGATGGATTAGCCTACCTGTCAGCAGTATTCTGATGAGCATTTGTTGACTGCAGTGAATTGTGGATTTTTTTCCATAAAAGGATCAGTTTATGGCTTACGCCTTAGCGATGCCGCTAGATCAGGGCTGGGCAACACCGGCCCTCCAGATGTTAATGAACTACACATCCCAGGATGCTTTGCATTAGTTTTGCTATGTGGCCATGCTGAAACTGATGCAAGGCATGCTGGGATGTGTAGTTCATCAACATCTGGAAGGCCGGTGTTGCCCAGCCCTGCGCTAGAATCCTAATGCAGTGGTTCTCAACCTCAGTCCGCAACCCGCCAACAGTTCAGGTTTACCCGGTCCACCCTGCAAGTGCACAGGTGCCCTGATTATTTACTGACACATTTTAAAAGATCCACAGGTGGGGGTAATTACTTCACTTGTGATTCTGTGTGGAGACCTGGAAAACTAACTGTTTTGGGGGGGTCCTGAGGACCGAGATTGAGAACCACTGTCCTAATGGATTGAAAGGCTGACCAGCCTCCAATGTTTGTAAGTAACACATACACTTTAACAAGATCCTTTCAAAATACAACACAGGGGCAGATTTATTAAGCTCGGTGAAGTGATAAAGTGTCTTGTTTTTATCACTGGCCAATCAGCTCCTACCTGTCATTTTTCAAACCAAGCCTGTAACTTCACAGTTAGGAGCTGATAAAAACCAGACACTTTATCACTTCACCAAGCTTAATAAATCTGCCCCTCACTAACTAAAAGTTCTACAGATTGAGTGTCACTTTGTGCCACAAGAAAAAACTATACATAGTGTCATCCACCTAGATCGTGACTTTAAGATTCTAAAAAAATACCCACATGAAGTTCTCATAACTAACCCAGAGGGTTTGTTTTTTTCCTTCAGTTTTGTTCATCAAAAAGACCAGGTGACTAGAAATATGGCAGAGGGTAATTTTTACCTTACATTTCAGCATATGAACTATGAGAGAAGCATTTATGTACAAGCATATACAAAAGAAATAAAAAAATAACAGCAATATACACAGTATCACAGTGAGGACATTGGCAAATTCACCAATCTGTAGTGTTAATACGCAATGCAAAGCAGCCTGTAAAGAGGACAATGCCACACAGAAGAACGGGCCTTTCGGACAGCTAGCGTGCCGGGTACCCGGCCGGAGGGGTCTACGGTGCAAAAAAAGCAACATGCATTGTGATACAAACAGCAATTTATGGCTAATGGCTGACACAAGTGTGGTAACAATGACTCTTCCGCTGCAATGCATAGTGAGTGTGTTATGCCATCTGTTTTTCCTTATACCATTCAACAAACTCATCCAACAATACTGGCCCTGTGGAAGAAAAAGAATAGAGAATTGAGGTGTCATGGAGAACAGAGTACGTCTACTCTATTTGTCAGGGATCATGTACTCACAGGCGCCGTCCTCATCGTAATTGCTGAGGTCAAGGTTAATTGTGCGGCTGAATTCTAGAACATTGCACCATTGGTCCTTGTTGATAACTTTGTATTTTGATTGCTGAAAATAAATATTTTTAAGTAGTCAGTGGCGTAATGGGAGGAACCCTTCTCGACAATGAACCTTGCAATGTATGTGTGTGGGACCTTCTCCCCCCTCTCTTCAGCCACCATTTGTTACCGTTGAGTGTCTTAAATATAAAGAGAAACTCTTCCCCATAGTTTATATGCAGTACTCCCTGTACATTGTAAACCGTAACACAGCACAGCATATGGCAGGCCTTGCCAACCTGTGGCTCTTCAGCTGTTGTGAAATACAAGTCCTAGCATGCATTGCCACAGTTTTGCTAGAAGTGAATGCTAAAACTGTAGCAATGCATGATGGGATTTGTAGTTTCATAACATCTGTAGAGCCACAGGTTGCGCAGGCCTGGCATATGGAATAGCACAGTTCCTGACCTGCCTGCATTATCAGCTGCATTCCTACTGATATTAAATACACAGTTTTGAAATCCTTACTGTAACCAATTAAGCTCAAAATCCTGGCGGGGTACAAAATGGTGACTTTCAGAATGCCGACAATACAATGTCAACATGGCCATTATTTTGTCAGCAATTCGCATAATGTTTTTTGTGTATTCAAGCCCCAATCCTAAATCTTACACTAAAATGGATTGAAATTTTGACTGTTGACATAAGAACCGCATATCTACAATACAAGTTCTGGCATCGTCCTTACCTATTCTTTCTAATCAAGACGAAGAAGGTACAGAAACTCTCTTAGGATTTAAACATGAAATATAGCTGTATCTTAGAACTGTATCCGCTTTCACCAAGATCAAATCAAGAACTGCAATAATGATTTTGTCGGCACAAATCAGCGATATCGCTTTGTTACTACAGGATACAATGATAGCCTAGATAAAGCTTTTACAGGTGGTGACTGAACAAGTAAACGTGGAAGAGATATAATGTAAACTAAAAGTTTTAAAAGAATACCAAAAAGTGTTAATACCTCTATACCCTCTGTGCCACTTTGGGTAAAACATCTGATGAAATTTGCACCCCTCAAACTGAAAAGTCCCATATAGGAGTCCCTTAGACCCGTGGTCTTCTCCCCTACTTAGGAGTCCTATATACCGGGGTGGGCCCAATCTTAGGGGGTGTGGCTTAGCAGTAAGGGGCATGGTCTAGAAATAGCATCATTCACGCAAGGCCACGCCCCATTTTCGCCACTGTGGGGTCCTGACCAGCGGCTCTGTAAGCTGCTGGCCAGCTCCAAGCCTCTCTGCTGTGGGAATAGACTCTGTGAGAATGCACACACCGTCTATTCACGAGATAACAGGGGGGACTCCCAACTGCCCCCCAGCCCGCTGCAGGACAATTCCCAAAAACTGGGTCGTTCCCGCAAAAAGCAGACAGTTGGGAGGTATGCTTTAATATAATTGCCAATAATTTAACATTAATAACCACTATGGAAGAAGAAATAAGCATATTGTAACACGTACCTCTAGAAACTGATGAAACACAGGAAATAAGGGCCATGTTTTTCCTAATAAGAGTCCTAACATGCACTTTGCTGTTGTCATATCTAGGCTTCGCTGATCTTTTTCCTAGTGGAGTGTAAAGCACAAAGCAACATTAAAACCCACAGCAAACTTATAATACAAGCAAGGTATAAAACATTTGCATCTGTTGCTACTAGTCACAGCGAATTCCAAAATGGACCGGATTCTGGGAGCAAAGCAAGAGAGCACTGCAGGTGGGGCAGATGTAAAATGTGTTGGGTGATTAAATTTTGCAAAGCGATTTACATGTGTACACGCCCCTTCCAAATGTAACTTGCCAGCTTCTGTATTTTCTTCAGCTAACTGGTGGTGGGAATGGGCCACTTCAATAAATAGGGTGTGGGGCCAAAAATAAGGCGTTGCTAATAGTAACACTTGGAAAATGGCCCCGTCCCTTCCATACCAAGAACTTATGGATAGCCGACATTGTCCTCCCCATTGCTAGTAAGGTAGGCAGAGAAAAGGCCACCTACTCTTCTGGGAGAGTATTAGGAAAACTAAGGAAGAGCCTGGATGTTCCAGGAGAGTAGGCATGTATGGTATAAAAATAAAGCTGCCCAGGGCTACATGCAAAAGCAGCCAGTATGTACCCTGCATAGAAAAAATAAAATAAATAAAAGGTCCCAACAGTAGAGATGTTCTGCCAGTAATACCCCTTTCACACATGCAGCTATATCCCCGATTTTTGCACAACACCACGCATCAACCTGGGATTTCTGCACGTGTGAAAGGAAACAATCTGGGAGTAAGCCCCGGGTCCATGACCCTGTTCCCGACAAATGGCATGGAGCGGAGGACCAGGGAATTTGCAGTCTTGCTAGACCCAGCAAATTCTAGAGTCGCGCGCCTGAAAGTGGCATCAATGATCGATACAAAACACTGATCAACAGAAAACATTGGGATGGAAGCATGGCAGCCTAGAACATGGCTCTGAATCCAACTGGTTAAAAAAAAGACAACATAAAAAAAGCCTGCAGAAACCCATTGAAGAAAATCAGGAAAATTCAATAAGCTAGGAGCTGTGTCGTTCAGTCTCGTCTCCTGGATGAAGTGTCCAGAGCTATTCAATGAGAGCTATAATCAATTTATAAGCTGCCCTGAGGAGGCAGCAGCAGTTGTTATCACTTATTTCTGAGGTGCGAGCAGGAAAGCATTTCCTACTTTGGGACTGCTCACTGGTCTCTAATGAAACAGCTCTGGGCACGTTACCCAGACTTCACGACACAACCCCAGAATAAATCAAACTGCTTCAGCCCTAAAGCTGCAACCACTCAGACTTTTAAACAGCAAATTGGTAGCTTTGTAATACTGAGTACTTTTTTCTACCCCTTTCAGACGGCAGCAATAACCCAGGTTATTGCGTGGTCGAGGTGTGATGTGAACGCACCAAACTGAATAACCCGGTCGACCATCCCGGTAATTCAACCCAAGTTATAAGAAGGTTTAAACCCAGGTTGCCATGTGTATAATGGGTGACCAGGGTTTAGTGTGAAAGGGTCGGACTCAGGATCAAAATCTTGGGTCCGATCCGGCTATGGATTCTGAAAGAGGTATAACTGGGAATGTTTTTCTTATTTTAAAATTGCTATGTGATACTGGGCAGGATTCTTTAACATCCTCCGCCACACAATCGCCGGCATTCTCATTGTTAATAATCGCATATGCACCAACATATGCGATTATTAACGCAAAGGACAGCTCTTGCGTTAAGAGCTGTCCTTTGTGTTGTAGCCGGCGATGTGCAGTGGGGGTCCCCCCTCCCTCCCTGGACCCTAACCCAGCTGCCATTGCTCCGCTTCCTGCTCTCGGCATCCGGAAGCGGTACAGGGAGGAGGTGGTCACTGGTCCAGGCACCACAGAAGGCGGCTGCCCGGATACAGGTGAGGGGGGTGTGGTGCAGATTGGCGGGGAGCGCGGTGTAGATGCAGAGGGAAGCCCATAGGCTTCTATGAGGTTACGCCATCTAGAACTACATAACCCCCGCAGCGAAGCCCCGGCGGTGGGGCTTTGCTGCATATGAAAATGCAGGGTTTTTAACGGAATTTTTTTTTGTGCATCTCGCCCACTCTATTAATTGGCTCCCACCACAAAATATAGTTTTTCAAATAGAGACATTTAGTTTCAGCATTTCATGTTGAATACTGAGCCAGTCAGTCAGAAATCTCCTCAGCGGGCAGAGGATGGAGGGCCTGGGGGATTCTGCTAAGAAAAGGGGGAGCACCATAGGATCTCAGCTCATTGCACCATCGGTTAGTAATGTTTTTTTTATCATTGCACAAACTGGAAATCTGGAAATAACCAATAGTAACTTAAATAGATACTTGTTTCCTAGCATGGCCACACCGATGTTGATCTGGTCGGTCGCATCGAATGCGACCAAATCGCATGCGATGCGACCGACGCGTTGGTCCCGATTTTTACATTGATTGAAATGTGAATAGGGTCCCTGGGACCCTATTTTACATTGGATTCAATGTAAAAGTCTCCCCAGACCCCAATTTTAACCCCCTCAACGGCACCCCACGATTGACGCCAACCCGAAGCGTGGCAAGCGTAGCGCCCGCGAGGGGCGGCGGTACGCGTCCTCCGACCTTTTCATACCCCTACTATCCACATTGGCGTGGAGTTGAGAATATAAAGTGTGGCGAGCGCAGCGAGCCACCGAGCCCGAAGCGTGGCGAGCGCAGCGAGGGGACGCGTATAACTTCACACTTTATATTCTCAACTCCACGCCGACGTGGATAGTAGGGGTATGAAAAGGTCGGAGGATGCGCACCGCCGCCGCTCGCCACGCTTCGGGTTGGCGTCAATCATGGGGTGACATTCACAATGGGGGCATATACAATGAGAAATGGGCTATATTGGCCCATTTCCCATTGTTAGCTATGTAAAATGTGCTTAATCGCGTCCATCGCATCTTGTGCCATTATAATGGCACAAGATCGACGCGATGAACGCGATTACAATGTTAAAAATATTTTAACATTGAACCCTATGGGAAAATCGGGTGCATCGCGTCGGTCGTGTCGAGTGCCATGTTAATGCACCCGACCGACGCGATGGACCCGATTTTGCCTTTGACCTGATTTCAAAGGAAATCGGGTCCATTGGGGGTAATCGTGTACCTTAAGTTAAGGTACACGATTACCCCCGATGGTGGCCATGCTAGGAAACAAGTACCCTTAAATAGAAAATAATAAAAAAGGGGAAAAACTACTTAAAAGTTAACAGCAGTGATTTAGTTTTTTTCTTAATAAAGCTCTTTAATATTTTCCCATGAATAAAATAGAAAGCACTTACCCCCCACACTCTTAGTGAAGGATCCAGACCAGCACACAAACGTAGGTGAAGAAAAAGAAGTTTTATTCCATGCTGCCTTATCAGACAGTACGTCACAGTGCTGATGACGCTTCAGGACCAACCCCGGGATTCCCCGTGACGCGCCCATCCACACGCCCCCTGTCAAGCGGCCAGAGTGAGGCTGCTGTCAGTTAGATTTTTGAAAGTCTTGGCGCAATTTATTACCTTTATAAGTGCCTAGCACCCTTTGTGAGGTGACCCCTGACGAAGACTGGCTGAGTCCAGTTGAAACGGCCGTCGGGCCAAGTAGCTGTTCATTGTACTGCACAGCATGGAATAAAACTTATTTTTCTTCACCTACGTTTGTGTGCTGGTCTGGATCCTTCACTAAGAGTGTGGGGGGTAAGTGCTTTCTATTTAAAAACCTTATGGACCTTGCACCAATTTTGTTTCTTGTGGAGTGCCGCCCTGCAGAACTTTGTGTATGTATATATATATATATATATATATATATATAGTAGGAAAGAAGGAAGGCACTCAGGAGACTTTAAAACTCGTGCTGTATTTGAAGTGCATTTGACCAACGTTTCGGGGTATGTACCCCTTTGTCAAGGTGCTAGTGAGAACTAGCACCTTGACAAAGGGGTACATACCCCGAAACTGTGGTCTTCTTGTTTGCACTTCAAATACAGCACGAGTTTTAAAGTCTCCTGAGTGCCATGCCGCAGACCCCCTCTATATATATATATATACACATATACACACGTGTGTGTGTGTGTGTGTGTGTGTGTATGTGTGTGTGTATATGTGTATGTGTATGTGTATGTGTATATATATATATATATATATATATATATATATATATATATATATATATATATATATATATATATATATACATATATACACACACATATACATACATACACACACACACACACACACACACACACACACATATATACTAGGGTTACCACCTAGTCCCTTTAATTCCGGACACATGTTAATTACACAGGTTCTGTGGCAGTTTAAAATCAGGTGAAGTGGAGTATTGAAGTCAGCCAGCCACAGAACCTGTGTAATTAATATGTGTCCGGAATTAAAGGGACTAGGTGGTAACCCTAATATATACATATACATATATATATATATATATGTAGGAGAAAAAACCAGAAAGCGCACGATGTGATTATAAATGTAAAGAACACTTTTACTGTAGTAATATAGTCACATACATGTAAGGTTTAAAACAGCAGGCATGCAGAGGTATATTAACCCGGAGAAGCAGTTCAGGCATCAACACGCTGACACGAATAGCGCGGCGGCAGCTGAGAACTCCAAGCCGGGACCAAGAACAGATCAGACAACGTCACAGCGTCAACACGTCATCCAGGACCGCCCCAACGCGTTTCGTCATGGGATGACTTCGTCAGGAGGCGTATCCCAACATAATCATGGATGCATTTAAATACCTTCAGCTAGCTAATTGACATGAGGTAAAATTTACATTTAAAGTGACCATGCATAAAAATAACATAAAAATAACAAATAATGTGCAACATACTGCGATACAATAATACATGAATGGTATCAAACAATATATCAGAATAATTCGCAAAACATTTAGATACCGTATATCGGAATAATTCACAAAATATATAAATACAATATATCGGAATAATTCGCTAAGTATATAAATACAATATATCAGAATGGTTCGCAGAATACAAAAATACATAAATACATATAAAAAGTACAAAAATATACAGATATACAAATATATAAAAATACAAAAATACAAAAATATCGAAATACACACAAAAAAAGATATATGCATAAAATCCAGCTAGGGTAAAAACGAAGGATGTCGACACAGAAACCACACGCCAAAAGTCACCATCTACAGACTATAGCAAAGATAAAGGGGTAACAACCCAACAACAGTATCCCGCCAATCTATAGAAGGCTTCAGATGGTTCAGTGTAGAAAAGGGACTATGTCGACACCCTCATTAAGACCGGCTGGGGACATGGTGTTCATAGTAAAAATCCAATAGGTCTCCCTACGACTTAATTTATTTAAAACATCACCACCTCTTTCGTCGAGGGTGACATGTTCCAACGCTTTAAAAGAAAAGAAATCAAGATTAGAATCACAACAAGATGCAAAGTGTCTAGGAACACTATGTAACAAAGATTTGTTTCGAATACTCCTAGTATGTTCAAGTATTCTAAGCTTAAGAGGACGCTTAGTCTTCCCAATATATCGCTTGCCACATCTACAGGACAACATGTAGACAACACAAGGTGTCAAACATGTCATTCTGCTTTTAATGACCCAATTCTTATTACCATCATTGCTAAAAAATTTGTAATGATCCTTATCAACATATTGGCACATCTTGCACTTATTGCAAGGAAAAAAACCATTACAATTTCTTAACCAACCATTATTAACATCAGTAATCTCTTTTATCCTACTGGGAGCCAACATAGATCTCAAAGAATTGGCTTTCCGAAAAACAACTTGGGGTTTAGGGGGTAACAGATCTTTTAAAAGGGGATCTAACAATAAGATATCCCAATGTTTGACAAGAATATCTTTAATGGCAGAACTTTTAGAATTAAATTTCGTCACAAATGGCACAAAATTATCAGTTCTTGTTTCACGATTCTTATACTGTAGGAGATCATTACGATCTCTGTCACGAGCTTTCTTTTGACAGTTTTCAACCAGTCTGGGAGGGTATTTCTTATCGATGAACCGCCTACTATAAATAGCAGATTGTTCATCGAATTTTTCCAGACTGGCACAGTTCCTCCGAACTCTGACAAATTGGGAATATGGGATGTTGTTAACCCATTTCCCGAAATGGCAGCTATTAAAATGTACATAACTGTTACTATCGACCTGTTTGATGAAAGTAGAGGTCTCTATTCTATTAGTAACAGGCCAATCAGAGGAATCTAAAAGCAAATCTAGAAATTCAATTTTATTTTCATGAATTTTAGAAGTGAAGCGGAGGTTATAAGAATTAATGTTGATTTCAAACATAAATTGATTGAATGTATCCTCATCGCCATCCCAGACGATAAGAATATCGTCGATGTATCTATGGAATGATACGATGTTATCGCGATATTTATGATTGATCTCATTATTGAGTTCCTCCCATTTCCCAAGGTATAGATTCGCTAAGCTAGGTGCGTATGGGGTCCCCATTGCGACCCCACACTGCTGGATGAAAAATTCACCTTGGAAAGTAAACACATTGTTATACATCACCACCTTAATGCAATTGATAAAAAATTCTTTATAGTCAGACTGGATGTTAACGTCTTTATCCAAAAAATATCTAATGGATTCGAGGCCCCCCTCATGGGGGATAGACGTGTACAACGCCTCCACATCAATGGTACACCATTTGTATGTAGGGCGCCATTGAAAGTCCTTCAAAAAAAGCAAAATCTGCGTAGAATCTTTAGTGTATGATTTTAAATTAACGACAAATTTTTGTATGAATAAATCAATATATTCTGAAAGTCGTGAGGTAGCAGAATTAATACCAGCAATGATTGGCCGACCTGGTGGTCGGTCCAATCGTTTATGTATCTTAGGAAGATAATGAAAAATTGCTAAAGGTGGAAACTCATTAACAATGTATTTACTCTCATTGATGGTGACAAAGTTTTTTAACACTCCCTCATTCATGAGGGTTTTAACCTTTTCAACAATTAGTAAAGTCGGGTCTACTTTGACCCGTGTGTACGTGACAGAATCATTCAACAAACGAAAAGCTTCATCAAAATAATCATCACGATTTAAAACAACAATCCCCCCCCTTATCAGCCATCCTTATTATTATTTGATGGTTATCTTCAAGATTTTTAAGAGCCTTTCTCTCGATGTTACTGAGGTTATCAACACTATGATTTTTTTCAGAACACATTTTATCAAAATCGGTTCTAATAAGATTAAAAAAGGTATCTACATAATTTCCCCTAGATTCAATGGGGTAAAATATCGATTTCGGCTTGAGGTTGGTTTTATTAATTGGCTCATTTAGAGTGTTATGTTCAAATTTATTTTTATTTTTAGCAAAGTGGCGTTTTAATGTTAGTGATCTAACAAACTTATTACTATCGATAAATAAATCGAAAGCATTAGGGCCATTTTTAGGAGCGAAAGATAAACCTTTCCTTAAAAGAGAAATTTCATCACTGGACAGTTGATAATTAGAGAGATTAAAAATCCCTAACTCTTTCAAAGTCGGTATTTTCTTATTTTTTCTCTTCCCTCCTCTTTTTCCACGTCTAGTATGTTTTGTTTCCTTTTGGTGGAAATCACAGGACTGTCTGCTGATGTGGGGTTCGGTTTTCTCCGTTCTCTCCACTGGGGTCTCTCTAAAAAATCCTCCCGATTAGGTCTATTAGGGGTATTCAACATTTGATACCTATTCGATACAGGTACTTCGTATCTGGATCGATTATCATGTGGCATATTAGATCTGTTGTAATTATTGCGTGGTTGGTGATTTCTATATGGAACGGTCTGCCACTCATTCCGATTATGGTAGTTGTTAAAGGACTTCTGTTTGTTATTGGTATAACCCGTGTTCCTGTCTCTGTTATTACCATTAGAAGACCATTTGTGGATGTTACCATCCCTATAGTCTTGTAAGTCTCTTTTAAATTTTTTAACTTTAATATCAACCACTTCATCCTCAATTTTGTCTATTTTAATATCACTAAGTTTTTTGAGTTCTAAGAAATCTTTTGTGTCTTTAACAGGTCTTAATTTTAATTCTAGATTTTCAATCTCAGTACCCAAATCTTTTATATCCTGTTTCCTTTCTTTAATTATAAGCAACATCAATTGAAATGAACTGTCGTCCAAAATTTTAAACCATGCATCAATGAATTCTTTTTTATCATTCCCAAAAGTAGGGGTCTTAATTAGTCTTAATCCTCTGGGTATACGCTTGGAATCAACATAATTCTCCAGCGTAGTTACTTCCCAAGTGTATTTCATTTCTTTAATGAGAAGTTTTTCAAGTTGTGCACACATGCTATCTAGATCGTTATCATTAGCACCATCTGGCAATTTACTATTTGGCTCACTGAGACCAGTCTCAAAGACTTTGTTAAATCTCATATGGCATTCTTCAAAACGTTTGTTTCTTTTATCCATGATTATCCGAGATACAAGATCCAAAGATGACAAAATAATATCAAATATAATGACAAATACACAAACTTTCAAAAGGAATATGCAGCAAAACCGGGAAAAGGAGCAAAATTGGTATACATACAGAAGGATCCGGTTAATGAGCGCAAATAATCCCTTATAGCAATAGGAGAACTGTCCATATGTTGGTAGGTCATGTAGTGCAGCTGAATTCTGGCGAGAGGTAACACCAAGACCTCAAGAAGCAGCACATGTAGGAGAAAAAACCAGAAAGCGCACGATGTGATTATAAATGTAAAGAACACTTTTACTGTAGTAATATAGTCACATACATGTAAGGTTTAAAACAGCAGGCATGCAGAGGTATATTAACCCGGAGAAGCAGTTCAGGCATCAACACGCTGACACGAATAGCGCGGCGGCAGCTGAGAACTCCAAGCCGGGACCAAGAACAGATCAGACAACGTCACAGCGTCAACACGTCATCCAGGACCGCCCCAACGCGTTTCGTCATGGGATGACTTCGTCAGGAGGCGTATCCCAACATAATCATGGATGCATTTAAATACCTTCAGCTAGCTAATTGACATGAGGTAAAATTTACATTTAAAGTGACCATGCATAAAAATAACATAAAAATAACAAATAATGTGCAACATACTGCGATACAATAATACATGAATGGTATCAAACAATATATCAGAATAATTCGCAAAACATTTAGATACCGTATATCGGAATAATTCACAAAATATATAAATACAATATATCGGAATAATTCGCTAAGTATATAAATACAATATATCAGAATGGTTCGCAGAATACAAAAATACATAAATACATATAAAAAGTACAAAAATATACAGATATACAAATATATAAAAATACAAAAATACAAAAATATCGAAATACACACAAAAAAAGATATATGCATAAAATCCAGCTAGGGTAAAAACGAAGGATGTCGACACAGAAACCACACGCCAAAAGTCACCATCTACAGACTATAGCAAAGATAAAGGGGTAACAACCCAACAACAGTATCCCGCCAATCTATAGAAGGCTTCAGATGGTTCAGTGTAGAAAAGGGACTATGTCGACACCCTCATTAAGACCGGCTGGGGACATGGTGTTCATAGTAAAAATCCAATAGGTCTCCCTACGACTTAATTTATTTAAAACATCACCACCTCTTTCGTCGAGGGTGACATGTTCCAACGCTTTAAAAGAAAAGAAATCAAGATTAGAATCACAACAAGATGCAAAGTGTCTAGGAACACTATGTAACAAAGATTTGTTTCGAATACTCCTAGTATGTTCAAGTATTCTAAGCTTAAGAGGGCGCTTAGTCTTCCCAATATATCGCTTGCCACATCTACAGGACAACATGTAGACAACACAAGGTGTCAAACATGTCATTCTGCTTTTAATGACCCAATTCTTATTACCATCATTGCTAAAAAATTTGTAATGATCCTTATCAACATATTGGCACATCTTGCACTTATTGCAAGGAAAGAAACCATTACAATTTCTTAACCAACCATTATTAACATCAGTAATCTCTTTTATCCTACTGGGAGCCAACATAGATCTCAAAGAATTGGCTTTCCGAAAAACAACTTGGGGTTTAGGGGGTAACAGATCTTTTAAAAGGGGATCTAACAATAAGATATCCCAATGTTTGACAAGAATATCTTTAATGGCAGAACTTTTAGAATTAAATTTCGTCACAAATGGCACAAAAATTTGTCAGAGTTCGGAGGAACTGTGCCAGTCTGGAAAAATTCGATGAACAATCTGCTATTTATAGTAGGCGGTTCATCGATAAGAAATACCCTCCCAGACTGGTTGAAAACTGTCAAAAGAAAGCTCGTGACAGAGATCGTAATGATCTCCTACAGTATAAGAATCGTGAAACAAGAACTGATAATTTTGTGCCATTTGTGACGAAATTTAATTCTAAAAGTTCTGCCATTAAAGATATTCTTGTCAAACATTGGGATATCTTATTGTTAGATCCCCTTTTAAAAGATCTGTTACCCCCTAAACCCCAAGTTGTTTTTCGGAAAGCCAATTCTTTGAGATCTATGTTGGCTCCCAGTAGGATAAAAGAGATTACTGATGTTAATAATGGTTGGTTAAGAAATTGTAATGGTTTCTTTCCTTGCAATAAGTGCAAGATGTGCCAATATGTTGATAAGGATCATTACAAATTTTTTAGCAATGATGGTAATAAGAATTGGGTCATTAAAAGCAGAATGACATGTTTGACACCTTGTGTTGTCTACATGTTGTCCTGTAGATGTGGCAAGCGATATATTGGGAAGACTAAGCGCCCTCTTAAGCTTAGAATACTTGAACATACTAGGAGTATTCGAAACAAATCTTTGTTACATAGTGTTCCTAGACACTTTGCATCTTGTTGTGATTCTAATCTTGATTTCTTTTCTTTTAAAGCGTTGGAACATGTCACCCTCGACGAAAGAGGTGGTGATGTTTTAAATAAATTAAGTCGTAGGGAGACCTATTGGATTTTTACTATGAACACCATGTCCCCAGCCGGTCTTAATGAGGGTGTCGACATAGTCCCTTTTCTACACTGAACCATCTGAAGCCTTCTATAGATTGGCGGGATACTGTTGTTGGGTTGTTACCCCTTTATCTTTGCTATAGTCTGTAGATGGTGACTTTTGGCGTGTGGTTTCTGTGTCGACATCCTTCGTTTTTACCCTAGCTGGATTTTATGCATATATCTTTTTTTGTGTGTATTTCGATATTTTTGTATTTTTGTATTTTTATATATTTGTATATCTGTATATTTTTGTACTTTTTATATGTATTTATGTATTTTTGTATTCTGCGAACCATTCTGATATATTGTATTTATATACTTAGCGAATTATTCCGATATATTGTATTTATATATTTTGTGAATTATTCCGATATACGGTATCTAAATGTTTTGCGAATTATTCTGATATATTGTTTGATACCATTCATGTATTATTGTATCGCAGTATGTTGCACATTATTTGTTATTTTTATGTTATTTTTATGCATGGTCACTTTAAATGTAAATTTTACCTCATGTCAATTAGCTAGCTGAAGGTATTTAAATGCATCCATGATTATGTTGGGATACGCCTCCTGACGAAGTCATCCCATGACGAAACGCGTTGGGGCGGTCCTGGATGACGTGTTGACGCTGTGACGTTGTCTGATCTGTTCTTGGTCCCGGCTTGGAGTTCTCAGCTGCCGCCGCGCTATTCGTGTCAGCGTGTTGATGCCTGAACTGCTTCTCCGGGTTAATATACCTCTGCATGCCTGCTGTTTTAAACCTTACATGTATGTGACTATATTACTACAGTAAAAGTGTTCTTTACATTTATAATCACATCGTGCGCTTTCTGGTTTTTTCTCCTACATGTGCTGCTTCTTGAGGTCTTGGTGTTACCTCTCGCCAGAATTCAGCTGCACTACATGACCTACCAACATATGGACAGTTCTCCTATTGCTATAAGGGATTATTTGCGCTCATTAACCGGATCCTTCTGTATGTATACCAATTTTGCTCCTTTTCCCGGTTTTGCTGCATATTCCTTTTGAAAGTTTGTGTATTTGTCATTATATTTGATATTATTTTGTCATCTTTGGATCTTGTATCTCGGATAATCATGGATAAAAGAAACAAACGTTTTGAAGAATGCCATATGAGATTTAACAAAGTCTTTGAGACTGGTCTCAGTGAGCCAAATAGTAAATTGCCAGATGGTGCTAATGATAACGATCTAGATAGCATGTGTGCACAACTTGAAAAACTTCTCATTAAAGAAATGAAATACACTTGGGAAGTAACTACGCTGGAGAATTATGTTGATTCCAAGCGTATACCCAGAGGATTAAGACTAATTAAGACCCCTACTTTTGGGAATGATAAAAAAGAATTCATTGATGCATGGTTTAAAATTTTGGACGACAGTTCATTTCAATTGATGTTGCTTATAATTAAAGAAAGGAAACAGGATATAAAAGATTTGGGTACTGAGATTGAAAATCTAGAATTAAAATTAAGACCTGTTAAAGACACAAAAGATTTCTTAGAACTCAAAAAACTTAGTGATATTAAAATAGACAAAATTGAGGATGAAGTGGTTGATATTAAAGTTAAAAAATTTAAAAGAGACTTACAAGACTATAGGGATGGTAACATCCACAAATGGTCTTCTAATGGTAATAACAGAGACAGGAACACGGGTTATACCAATAACAAACAGAAGTCCTTTAACAACTACCATAATCGGAATGAGTGGCAGACCGTTCCATATAGAAATCACCAACCACGCAATAATTACAACAGATCTAATATGCCACATGATAATCGATCCAGATACGAAGTACCTGTATCGAATAGGTATCAAATGTTGAATACCCCTAATAGACCTAATCGGGAGGATTTTTTAGAGAGACCCCAGTGGAGAGAACGGAGAAAACCGAACCCCACATCAGCAGACAGTCCTGTGATTTCCACCAAAAGGAAACAAAACATACTAGACGTGGAAAAAGAGGAGGGAAGAGAAAAAATAAGAAAATACCGACTTTGAAAGAGTTAGGGATTTTTAATCTCTCTAATTATCAACTGTCCAGTGATGAAATTTCTCTTTTAAGGAAAGGTTTATCTTTCGCTCCTAAAAATGGCCCTAATGCTTTCGATTTATTTATCGATAGTAATAAGTTTGTTAGATCACTAACATTAAAACGCCACTTTGCTAAAAATAAAAATAAATTTGAACATAACACTCTAAATGAGCCAATTAATAAAACCAACCTCAAGCCGAAATCGATATTTTACCCCATTGAATCTAGGGGAAATTATGTAGATACCTTTTTTAATCTTATTAGAACCGATTTTGATAAAATGTGTTCTGAAAAAAATCATAGTGTTGATAACCTCAGTAACATCGAGAGAAAGGCTCTTAAAAATCTTGAAGATAACCATCAAATAATAATAAGGATGGCTGATAAGGGGGGGGATTGTTGTTTTAAATCGTGATGATTATTTTGATGAAGCTTTTCGTTTGTTGAATGATTCTGTCACGTACACACGGGTCAAAGTAGACCCGACTTTACTAATTGTTGAAAAGGTTAAAACCCTCATGAATGAGGGAGTGTTAAAAAACTTTGTCACCATCAATGAGAGTAAATACATTGTTAATGAGTTTCCACCTTTAGCAATTTTTCATTATCTTCCTAAGATACATAAACGATTGGACCGACCACCAGGTCGGCCAATCATTGCTGGTATTAATTCTGCTACCTCACGACTTTCAGAATATATTGATTTATTCATACAAAAATTTGTCGTTAATTTAAAATCATACACTAAAGATTCTACGCAGATTTTGCTTTTTTTGAAGGACTTTCAATGGCGCCCTACATACAAATGGTGTACCATTGATGTGGAGGCGTTGTACACGTCTATCCCCCATGAGGGGGGCCTCGAATCCATTAGATATTTTTTGGATAAAGACGTTAACATCCAGTCTGACTATAAAGAATTTTTTATCAATTGCATTAAGGTGGTGATGTATAACAATGTGTTTACTTTCCAAGGTGAATTTTTCATCCAGCAGTGTGGGGTCGCAATGGGGACCCCATACGCACCTAGCTTAGCGAATCTATACCTTGGGAAATGGGAGGAACTCAATAATGAGATCAATCATAAATATCGCGATAACATCGTATCATTCCATAGATACATCGACGATATTCTTATCGTCTGGGATGGCGATGAGGATACATTCAATCAATTTATGTTTGAAATCAACATTAATTCTTATAACCTCCGCTTCACTTCTAAAATTCATGAAAATAAAATTGAATTTCTAGATTTGCTTTTAGATTCCTCTGATTGGCCTGTTACTAATAGAATAGAGACCTCTACTTTCATCAAACAGGTCGATAGTAACAGTTATGTACATTTTAATAGCTGCCATTTCGGGAAATGGGTTAACAACATCCCATATTCCCAATTTGTCAGAGTTCGGAGGAACTGTGCCAGTCTGGAAAAATTCGATGAACAATCTGCTATTTATAGTAGGCGGTTCATCGATAAGAAATACCCTCCCAGACTGGTTGAAAACTGTCAAAAGAAAGCTCGTGACAGAGATCGTAATGATCTCCTACAGTATAAGAATCGTGAAACAAGAACTGATAATTTTGTGCCATTTGTGACGAAATTTAATTCTAAAAGTTCTGCCATTAAAGATATTCTTGTCAAACATTGGGATATCTTATTGTTAGATCCCCTTTTAAAAGATCTGTTACCCCCTAAACCCCAAGTTGTTTTTCGGAAAGCCAATTCTTTGAGATCTATGTTGGCTCCCAGTAGGATAAAAGAGATTACTGATGTTAATAATGGTTGGTTAAGAAATTGTAATGGTTTCTTTCCTTGCAATAAGTGCAAGATGTGCCAATATGTTGATAAGGATCATTACAAATTTTTTAGCAATGATGGTAATAAGAATTGGGTCATTAAAAGCAGAATGACATGTTTGACACCTTGTGTTGTCTACATGTTGTCCTGTAGATGTGGCAAGCGATATATTGGGAAGACTAAGCGCCCTCTTAAGCTTAGAATACTTGAACATACTAGGAGTATTCGAAACAAATCTTTGTTACATAGTGTTCCTAGACACTTTGCATCTTGTTGTGATTCTAATCTTGATTTCTTTTCTTTTAAAGCGTTGGAACATGTCACCCTCGACGAAAGAGGTGGTGATGTTTTAAATAAATTAAGTCGTAGGGAGACCTATTGGATTTTTACTATGAACACCATGTCCCCAGCCGGTCTTAATGAGGGTGTCGACATAGTCCCTTTTCTACACTGAACCATCTGAAGCCTTCTATAGATTGGCGGGATACTGTTGTTGGGTTGTTACCCCTTTATCTTTGCTATAGTCTGTAGATGGTGACTTTTGGCGTGTGGTTTCTGTGTCGACATCCTTCGTTTTTACCCTAGCTGGATTTTATGCATATATCTTTTTTTGTGTGTATTTCGATATTTTTGTATTTTTGTATTTTTATATATTTGTATATCTGTATATTTTTGTACTTTTTATATGTATTTATGTATTTTTGTATTCTGCGAACCATTCTGATATATTGTATTTATATACTTAGCGAATTATTCCGATATATTGTATTTATATATTTTGTGAATTATTCCGATATACGGTATCTAAATGTTTTGCGAATTATTCTGATATATTGTTTGATACCATTCATGTATTATTGTATCGCAGTATGTTGCACATTATTTGTTATTTTTATGTTATTTTTATGCATGGTCACTTTAAATGTAAATTTTACCTCATGTCAATTAGCTAGCTGAAGGTATTTAAATGCATCCATGATTATGTTGGGATACGCCTCCTGACGAAGTCATCCCATGACGAAACGCGTTGGGGCGGTCCTGGATGACGTGTTGACGCTGTGACGTTGTCTGATCTGTTCTTGGTCCCGGCTTGGAGTTCTCAGCTGCCGCCGCGCTATTCGTGTCAGCGTGTTGATGCCTGAACTGCTTCTCCGGGTTAATATACCTCTGCATGCCTGCTGTTTTAAACCTTACATGTATGTGACTATATTACTACAGTAAAAGTGTTCTTTACATTTATAATCACATCGTGCGCTTTCTGGTTTTTTCTCCTACATGTGCTGCTTCTTGAGGTCTTGGTGTTACCTCTCGCCAGAATTCAGCTGCACTACATGACCTACCAACATATGGACAGTTCTCCTATTGCTATAAGGGATTATTTGCGCTCATTAACCGGATCCTTCTGTATGTATACCAATTTTGCTCCTTTTCCCGGTTTTGCTGCATATTCCTTTTGAAAGTTTGTGTATTTGTCATTATATTTGATATTATTTTGTCATCTTTGGATCTTGTATCTCGGATAATCATGGATAAAAGAAACAAACGTTTTGAAGAATGCCATATGAGATTTAACAAAGTCTTTGAGACTGGTCTCAGTGAGCCAAATAGTAAATTGCCAGATGGTGCTAATGATAACGATCTAGATAGCATGTGTGCACAACTTGAAAAACTTCTCATTAAAGAAATGAAATACACTTGGGAAGTAACTACGCTGGAGAATTATGTTGATTCCAAGCGTATACCCAGAGGATTAAGACTAATTAAGACCCCTACTTTTGGGAATGATAAAAAAGAATTCATTGATGCATGGTTTAAAATTTTGGACGACAGTTCATTTCAATTGATGTTGCTTATAATTAAAGAAAGGAAACAGGATATAAAAGATTTGGGTACTGAGATTGAAAATCTAGAATTAAAATTAAGACCTGTTAAAGACACAAAAGATTTCTTAGAACTCAAAAAACTTAGTGATATTAAAATAGACAAAATTGAGGATGAAGTGGTTGATATTAAAGTTAAAAAATTTAAAAGAGACTTACAAGACTATAGGGATGGTAACATCCACAAATGGTCTTCTAATGGTAATAACAGAGACAGGAACACGGGTTATACCAATAACAAACAGAAGTCCTTTAACAACTACCATAATCGGAATGAGTGGCAGACCGTTCCATATAGAAATCACCAACCACGCAATAATTACAACAGATCTAATATGCCACATGATAATCGATCCAGATACGAAGTACCTGTATCGAATAGGTATCAAATGTTGAATACCCCTAATAGACCTAATCGGGAGGATTTTTTAGAGAGACCCCAGTGGAGAGAACGGAGAAAACCGAACCCCACATCAGCAGACAGTCCTGTGATTTCCACCAAAAGGAAACAAAACATACTAGACGTGGAAAAAGAGGAGGGAAGAGAAAAAATAAGAAAATACCGACTTTGAAAGAGTTAGGGATTTTTAATCTCTCTAATTATCAACTGTCCAGTGATGAAATTTCTCTTTTAAGGAAAGGTTTATCTTTCGCTCCTAAAAATGGCCCTAATGCTTTCGATTTATTTATCGATAGTAATAAGTTTGTTAGATCACTAACATTAAAACGCCACTTTGCTAAAAATAAAAATAAATTTGAACATAACACTCTAAATGAGCCAATTAATAAAACCAACCTCAAGCCGAAATCGATATTTTACCCCATTGAATCTAGGGGAAATTATGTAGATACCTTTTTTAATCTTATTAGAACCGATTTTGATAAAATGTGTTCTGAAAAAAATCATAGTGTTGATAACCTCAGTAACATCGAGAGAAAGGCTCTTAAAAATCTTGAAGATAACCATCAAATAATAATAAGGATGGCTGATAAGGGGGGGGATTGTTGTTTTAAATCGTGATGATTATTTTGATGAAGCTTTTCGTTTGTTGAATGATTCTGTCACGTACACACGGGTCAAAGTAGACCCGACTTTACTAATTGTTGAAAAGGTTAAAACCCTCATGAATGAGGGAGTGTTAAAAAACTTTGTCACCATCAATGAGAGTAAATACATTGTTAATGAGTTTCCACCTTTAGCAATTTTTCATTATCTTCCTAAGATACATAAACGATTGGACCGACCACCAGGTCGGCCAATCATTGCTGGTATTAATTCTGCTACCTCACGACTTTCAGAATATATTGATTTATTCATACAAAAATTTGTCGTTAATTTAAAATCATACACTAAAGATTCTACGCAGATTTTGCTTTTTTTGAAGGACTTTCAATGGCGCCCTACATACAAATGGTGTACCATTGATGTGGAGGCGTTGTACACGTCTATCCCCCATGAGGGGGGCCTCGAATCCATTAGATATTTTTTGGATAAAGACGTTAACATCCAGTCTGACTATAAAGAATTTTTTATCAATTGCATTAAGGTGGTGATGTATAACAATGTGTTTACTTTCCAAGGTGAATTTTTCATCCAGCAGTGTGGGGTCGCAATGGGGACCCCATACGCACCTAGCTTAGCGAATCTATACCTTGGGAAATGGGAGGAACTCAATAATGAGATCAATCATAAATATCGCGATAACATCGTATCATTCCATAGATACATCGACGATATTCTTATCGTCTGGGATGGCGATGAGGATACATTCAATCAATTTATGTTTGAAATCAACATTAATTCTTATAACCTCCGCTTCACTTCTAAAATTCATGAAAATAAAATTGAATTTCTAGATTTGCTTTTAGATTCCTCTGATTGGCCTGTTACTAATAGAATAGAGACCTCTACTTTCATCAAACAGGTCGATAGTAACAGTTATGTACATTTTAATAGCTGCCATTTCGGGAAATGGGTTAACAACATCCCATATTCCCAATTTGTCAGAGTTCGGAGGAACTGTGCCAGTCTGGAAAAATTCGATGAACAATCTGCTATTTATAGTAGGCGGTTCATCGATAAGAAATACCCTCCCAGACTGGTTGAAAACTGTCAAAAGAAAGCTCGTGACAGAGATCGTAATGATCTCCTACAGTATAAGAATCGTGAAACAAGAACTGATAATTTTGTGCCATTTGTGACGAAATTTAATTCTAAAAGTTCTGCCATTAAAGATATTCTTGTCAAACATTGGGATATCTTATTGTTAGATCCCCTTTTAAAAGATCTGTTACCCCCTAAACCCCAAGTTGTTTTTCGGAAAGCCAATTCTTTGAGATCTATGTTGGCTCCCAGTAGGATAAAAGAGATTACTGATGTTAATAATGGTTGGTTAAGAAATTGTAATGGTTTTTTTCCTTGCAATAAGTGCAAGATGTGCCAATATGTTGATAAGGATCATTACAAATTTTTTAGCAATGATGGTAATAAGAATTGGGTCATTAAAAGCAGAATGACATGTTTGACACCTTGTGTTGTCTACATGTTGTCCTGTAGATGTGGCAAGCGATATATTGGGAAGACTAAGCGTCCTCTTAAGCTTAGAATACTTGAACATACTAGGAGTATTCGAAACAAATCTTTGTTACATAGTGTTCCTAGACACTTTGCATCTTGTTGTGATTCTAATCTTGATTTCTTTTCTTTTAAAGCGTTGGAACATGTCACCCTCGACGAAAGAGGTGGTGATGTTTTAAATAAATTAAGTCGTAGGGAGACCTATTGGATTTTTACTATGAACACCATGTCCCCAGCCGGTCTTAATGAGGGTGTCGACATAGTCCCTTTTCTACACTGAACCATCTGAAGCCTTCTATAGATTGGCGGGATACTGTTGTTGGGTTGTTACCCCTTTATCTTTGCTATAGTCTGTAGATGGTGACTTTTGGCGTGTGGTTTCTGTGTCGACATCCTTCGTTTTTACCCTAGCTGGATTTTATGCATATATCTTTTTTTGTGTGTATTTCGATATTTTTGTATTTTTGTATTTTTATATATTTGTATATCTGTATATTTTTGTACTTTTTATATGTATTTATGTATTTTTGTATTCTGCGAACCATTCTGATATATTGTATTTATATACTTAGCGAATTATTCCGATATATTGTATTTATATATTTTGTGAATTATTCCGATATACGGTATCTAAATGTTTTGCGAATTATTCTGATATATTGTTTGATACCATTCATGTATTATTGTATCGCAGTATGTTGCACATTATTTGTTATTTTTATGTTATTTTTATGCATGGTCACTTTAAATGTAAATTTTACCTCATGTCAATTAGCTAGCTGAAGGTATTTAAATGCATCCATGATTATGTTGGGATACGCCTCCTGACGAAGTCATCCCATGACGAAACGCGTTGGGGCGGTCCTGGATGACGTGTTGACGCTGTGACGTTGTCTGATCTGTTCTTGGTCCCGGCTTGGAGTTCTCAGCTGCCGCCGCGCTATTCGTGTCAGCGTGTTGATGCCTGAACTGCTTCTCCGGGTTAATATACCTCTGCATGCCTGCTGTTTTAAACCTTACATGTATGTGACTATATTACTACAGTAAAAGTGTTCTTTACATTTATAATCACATCGTGCGCTTTCTGGTTTTTTCTCCTACATGTGCTGCTTCTTGAGGTCTTGGTGTTACCTCTCGCCAGAATTCAGCTGCACTACATGACCTACCAACATATGGACAGTTCTCCTATTGCTATAAGGGATTATTTGCGCTCATTAACCGGATCCTTCTGTATGTATACCAATTTTGCTCCTTTTCCCGGTTTTGCTGCATATTCCTTTTGAAAGTTTGTGTATTTGTCATTATATTTGATATTATTTTGTCATCTTTGGATCTTGTATCTCGGATAATCATGGATAAAAGAAACAAACGTTTTGAAGAATGCCATATGAGATTTAACAAAGTCTTTGAGACTGGTCTCAGTGAGCCAAATAGTAAATTGCCAGATGGTGCTAATGATAACGATCTAGATAGCATGTGTGCACAACTTGAAAAACTTCTCATTAAAGAAATGAAATACACTTGGGAAGTAACTACGCTGGAGAATTATGTTGATTCCAAGCGTATACCCAGAGGATTAAGACTAATTAAGACCCCTACTTTTGGGAATGATAAAAAAGAATTCATTGATGCATGGTTTAAAATTTTGGACGACAGTTCATTTCAATTGATGTTGCTTATAATTAAAGAAAGGAAACAGGATATAAAAGATTTGGGTACTGAGATTGAAAATCTAGAATTAAAATTAAGACCTGTTAAAGACACAAAAGATTTCTTAGAACTCAAAAAACTTAGTGATATTAAAATAGACAAAATTGAGGATGAAGTGGTTGATATTAAAGTTAAAAAATTTAAAAGAGACTTACAAGACTATAGGGATGGTAACATCCACAAATGGTCTTCTAATGGTAATAACAGAGACAGGAACACGGGTTATACCAATAACAAACAGAAGTCCTTTAACAACTACCATAATCGGAATGAGTGGCAGACCGTTCCATATAGAAATCACCAACCACGCAATAATTACAACAGATCTAATATGCCACATGATAATCGATCCAGATACGAAGTACCTGTATCGAATAGGTATCAAATGTTGAATACCCCTAATAGACCTAATCGGGAGGATTTTTTAGAGAGACCCCAGTGGAGAGAACGGAGAAAACCGAACCCCACATCAGCAGACAGTCCTGTGATTTCCACCAAAAGGAAACAAAACATACTAGACGTGGAAAAAGAGGAGGGAAGAGAAAAAATAAGAAAATACCGACTTTGAAAGAGTTAGGGATTTTTAATCTCTCTAATTATCAACTGTCCAGTGATGAAATTTCTCTTTTAAGGAAAGGTTTATCTTTCGCTCCTAAAAATGGCCCTAATGCTTTCGATTTATTTATCGATAGTAATAAGTTTGTTAGATCACTAACATTAAAACGCCACTTTGCTAAAAATAAAAATAAATTTGAACATAACACTCTAAATGAGCCAATTAATAAAACCAACCTCAAGCCGAAATCGATATTTTACCCCATTGAATCTAGGGGAAATTATGTAGATACCTTTTTTAATCTTATTAGAACCGATTTTGATAAAATGTGTTCTGAAAAAAATCATAGTGTTGATAACCTCAGTAACATCGAGAGAAAGGCTCTTAAAAATCTTGAAGATAACCATCAAATAATAATAAGGATGGCTGATAAGGGGGGGGATTGTTGTTTTAAATCGTGATGATTATTTTGATGAAGCTTTTCGTTTGTTGAATGATTCTGTCACGTACACACGGGTCAAAGTAGACCCGACTTTACTAATTGTTGAAAAGGTTAAAACCCTCATGAATGAGGGAGTGTTAAAAAACTTTGTCACCATCAATGAGAGTAAATACATTGTTAATGAGTTTCCACCTTTAGCAATTTTTCATTATCTTCCTAAGATACATAAACGATTGGACCGACCACCAGGTCGGCCAATCATTGCTGGTATTAATTCTGCTACCTCACGACTTTCAGAATATATTGATTTATTCATACAAAAATTTGTCGTTAATTTAAAATCATACACTAAAGATTCTACGCAGATTTTGCTTTTTTTGAAGGACTTTCAATGGCGCCCTACATACAAATGGTGTACCATTGATGTGGAGGCGTTGTACACGTCTATCCCCCATGAGGGGGGCCTCGAATCCATTAGATATTTTTTGGATAAAGACGTTAACATCCAGTCTGACTATAAAGAATTTTTTATCAATTGCATTAAGGTGGTGATGTATAACAATGTGTTTACTTTCCAAGGTGAATTTTTCATCCAGCAGTGTGGGGTCGCAATGGGGACCCCATACGCACCTAGCTTAGCGAATCTATACCTTGGGAAATGGGAGGAACTCAATAATGAGATCAATCATAAATATCGCGATAACATCGTATCATTCCATAGATACATCGACGATATTCTTATCGTCTGGGATGGCGATGAGGATACATTCAATCAATTTATGTTTGAAATCAACATTAATTCTTATAACCTCCGCTTCACTTCTAAAATTCATGAAAATAAAATTGAATTTCTAGATTTGCTTTTAGATTCCTCTGATTGGCCTGTTACTAATAGAATAGAGACCTCTACTTTCATCAAACAGGTCGATAGTAACAGTTATGTACATTTTAATAGCTGCCATTTCGGGAAATGGGTTAACAACATCCCATATTCCCAATTTGTCAGAGTTCGGAGGAACTGTGCCAGTCTGGAAAAATTCGATGAACAATCTGCTATTTATAGTAGGCGGTTCATCGATAAGAAATACCCTCCCAGACTGGTTGAAAACTGTCAAAAGAAAGCTCGTGACAGAGATCGTAATGATCTCCTACAGTATAAGAATCGTGAAACAAGAACTGATAATTTTGTGCCATTTGTGACGAAATTTAATTCTAAAAGTTCTGCCATTAAAGATATTCTTGTCAAACATTGGGATATCTTATTGTTAGATCCCCTTTTAAAAGATCTGTTACCCCCTAAACCCCAAGTTGTTTTTCGGAAAGCCAATTCTTTGAGATCTATGTTGGCTCCCAGTAGGATAAAAGAGATTACTGATGTTAATAATGGTTGGTTAAGAAATTGTAATGGTTTTTTTCCTTGCAATAAGTGCAAGATGTGCCAATATGTTGATAAGGATCATTACAAATTTTTTAGCAATGATGGTAATAAGAATTGGGTCATTAAAAGCAGAATGACATGTTTGACACCTTGTGTTGTCTACATGTTGTCCTGTAGATGTGGCAAGCGATATATTGGGAAGACTAAGCGTCCTCTTAAGCTTAGAATACTTGAACATACTAGGAGTATTCGAAACAAATCTTTGTTACATAGTGTTCCTAGACACTTTGCATCTTGTTGTGATTCTAATCTTGATTTCTTTTCTTTTAAAGCGTTGGAACATGTCACCCTCGACGAAAGAGGTGGTGATGTTTTAAATAAATTAAGTCGTAGGGAGACCTATTGGATTTTTACTATGAACACCATGTCCCCAGCCGGTCTTAATGAGGGTGTCGACATAGTCCCTTTTCTACACTGAACCATCTGAAGCCTTCTATAGATTGGCGGGATACTGTTGTTGGGTTGTTACCCCTTTATCTTTGCTATAGTCTGTAGATGGTGACTTTTGGCGTGTGGTTTCTGTGTCGACATCCTTCGTTTTTACCCTAGCTGGATTTTATGCATATATCTTTTTTTGTGTGTATTTCGATATTTTTGTATTTTTGTATTTTTATATATTTGTATATCTGTATATTTTTGTACTTTTTATATGTATTTATGTATTTTTGTATTCTGCGAACCATTCTGATATATTGTATTTATATACTTAGCGAATTATTCCGATATATTGTATTTATATATTTTGTGAATTATTCCGATATACGGTATCTAAATGTTTTGCGAATTATTCTGATATATTGTTTGATACCATTCATGTATTATTGTATCGCAGTATGTTGCACATTATTTGTTATTTTTATGTTATTTTTATGCATGGTCACTTTAAATGTAAATTTTACCTCATGTCAATTAGCTAGCTGAAGGTATTTAAATGCATCCATGATTATGTTGGGATACGCCTCCTGACGAAGTCATCCCATGACGAAACGCGTTGGGGCGGTCCTGGATGACGTGTTGACGCTGTGACGTTGTCTGATCTGTTCTTGGTCCCGGCTTGGAGTTCTCAGCTGCCGCCGCGCTATTCGTGTCAGCGTGTTGATGCCTGAACTGCTTCTCCGGGTTAATATACCTCTGCATGCCTGCTGTTTTAAACCTTACATGTATGTGACTATATTACTACAGTAAAAGTGTTCTTTACATTTATAATCACATCGTGCGCTTTCTGGTTTTTTCTCCTACATGTGCTGCTTCTTGAGGTCTTGGTGTTACCTCTCGCCAGAATTCAGCTGCACTACATGACCTACCAACATATGGACAGTTCTCCTATTGCTATAAGGGATTATTTGCGCTCATTAACCGGATCCTTCTGTATGTATGTATATATATATATATATATATATATATATATATATATATATATATATATATATATATATATATATATATATATATATATATATATATATATATATATACACATACACACACACACACACACATATATACACATACATACATACATACATACATACATACATACACACACAGCATCGCCCCTCAGGGAAAAACACATTTTTAGTTACACACAGACTTTACTTACCCGTGCAAAATCAAAAGCGTATCTATAAATAAGTTTAAAATTGGTTGGCTCATTTAATAAAGACCTCAAATAGTCCAAAGTATTTCTAACTTTCTCAGTGGCGTCACATCTGGAAAAGAATGCATAATGCGTGAATCTAAATGAAACTGGAAGACAAAATGGTTATGCAGTAATGCCATATTCAGCAACAGCCCAGTCTGACAATGTGCACTTATGGGTGGTTTCAGAGCCAGCCCTAGGCATAGGCAAATGCTTAGGGGTACCCCAATGGCTGAGGACATCTAATTACCCATTTTGGGTGGTCATTTAACATAACATACATTTAATAAGTGCAGCACAAAAACTGGTTAGGCAGTAATGACAAGGACCAGAGACACTTTAAGGCACTTATTCCGGAACTTTTTTGAATAACGGCTCCCAATAGAAATCAGATATTTTGTTGTGGCACCTCTAGGACAAAAATGTCTTATTAAGCATTTTAGAAAAAAAATAATAAAATGAAGTAAAATGCATTTAAATGTCCTCCTGAGGGTGTTATGTGGTGAGGGTCAGGATTCACTTCTGTTCGTCCAGCCACCAGCACTGGTTTTGCATGTTACATTGACCATAAATAATTTGAAATTGGTCCTGGAGCACCAATCCAGGGCACCCTGCAAGTGCTCCGAGGCACACCAGAGTGCCATGGCACACAGTTTGGGAACCACTGCCTTAAGGCCCTTACTTCAGATGCCTGATTGACTTAAGAAGCACCTGGGTCCCAGCTCTCGGGTGTGGTATGTGACTCAGACAGTCGGGATCCCTACAGTCATTATCCCGACGTCGGGATCCCGACTGCCCGGAGTCAGACAGCGTGGTGAGCGCAACTAAGCCCCTTTAGGGCTCGCCACGCTGCGGGCACGGCTATTCTATTCTCCCTCTATGGGGGTCGTGGACCCCAACGAGGGAAAGTAGCGGGTGGCCGTCTGCGTTTTGACAGTCGGGATCCCGACATCGGGTAAATGACTGTCGGGATCCCAACTGTCGGGAACCCGTCCGGCACCCCCAGCTCTCTGGCAACTTCTGAGTATGTGCACATTAACAAGCCCAGAGATGGGGTGCTTCATAGTACACTGAAGAAAAGTGGAACACAATATAGAACATACAAATTGGGGGGGAGCAAGTAGTACATGGAAGAACCTGCAGAAAAGTGGACACAATATAGAACAAACAACAAAAAAAGTACATAGAAGAACTTAAAGATTGGAAGGTAAAGTGAATGGAATGTGGGAAGAAACATAGAATTTGACAGCAGATAAGAACCATTTTGCCCATTTAGTCTGCCCCTTTTCTACTCTAAAAGGTCCATACACACTGGGTGATTATGCCCACTGTGTATGGTGCACAATGATGGGGAAAATAGCTGGGCTGAAACATGCTCAGTACATACACACTGAGCGGTTTTTCCCCTGCCCAGCCATTTTCCCTGGGGTGGACCGCTTACCATAGCAGGAGGCTGCATATGCAATTACAGCCAAAACCATCAGACCAAATTTATTCTTCTGTTTTTTTTTCTTTTAAATGTCTGGGGAGAACAGATCCTGCACTTCTGTTTTATATATTATGCTAGCATGTGCTGACTTTACTACAGTAGTTGTGGTTTTACACTATAGAACGACTACTCCTGTAGTATGTGCACAAGTCCCTCTTTAACCTGTAGGGGTAACAGAATCATGAAGGAGGAGAGATTAACTTTTGCAAACGCATCAGTGGGACATTATTAGAAATATAGTAGGAACTTCTGTGAGGAAAAGTGAAACATTTTACAAACAAGATGACAGAACATACAGATGTGTCCTCATACATCCCGTCTTTTGACGCTGGGTGCAATACCCAAGATGTGCACTTTTTGCTCAAATTTGACATCTGTATTGAACCCGTCTTTCTCCTGTTTAACCTGGATTATGTCCTATTTCCTGCTACTTTCCCCCCAATTTTACATCTTTGTTCACTAATGGCAGGCATGGCCAAACAGTGGCCCTCCAGCTGTTGTGAAACTACACATCCCAGAATGCCTTGCCATAGTTTTAGCATTCCCTAACAGCAAAACTGTGGCAAATGAAAGAAGTAAAGATCACTGAGGCAGGGTAGTCATTTTCCAAGGCCATGATAACAGGCAATAACATAGTACATACCATGAATAACAACACGCACTTACTGTAGGGAGGTCATTCCTTTTAGCCATTCTTGTAATGTAAAGTAACCCATATTCTGTGCATCTAATTTCCAGGCTAGAACAAGCATAACCACCTGAGGGGAACACAGAGAGAACCATGACTATGATATATAGAGAAGTATTTCTTATATACAATCAGCGGCGTAACTATAGCACCGCAGCCCCCGCCACCGCGGGGGGGCGCTGTGCATGTGGGGGCGCCGGGAGCTGCGATGCTATAGTTACACCCCCCCCAATCCCCTGCAGACTTACCTATCTCGCTGGTCCCGGCGGCTCTGTTCTTCTGCTGAGGACCACCACAAAATGGCCGCCCCCATATAGCACACAGTTCTCTGAAACTGTCTGCTGTATGGGGGCGGTCATTTTGTGGTGGTCCTCAGCAGAAGAACGGAGCCGCCGGGACCAGCGCGATAGGTAAGGCTGCGGGGGATTGGTGGGGGGGTGCTTGGCGGGGCGGCAGCGCGCCCCCCCCCCCCCCCGCCGTACGGCGGGGGGGGGGGACTTAGCTACGCCACTGTATACAATACTGCACGTCTCATGCAGGTACGATACACATGTCCATATGTACAATGATTTACTAATAACCCCTAAACAAAACCCTACAAATGGAGAGTTACAGACACAGATGTAGTTTACCTGCTAAATACACAAAGTACATTACACATGAAAACTCCATGTTGGTGCTTTATGTAGCTGAGCTGTTAGTTACTAAATAAATCAAATTCAAAGTAATTTTTTGCCAGGATCTTACTGTAATGCGTGACTAATGTTTTACGATCACTTGTGTGTATGTCTGGTGATCATTGAGGATTTCTTTTTTATCTACCTGAATTGCAACCTAAAACTCCAATTAATGACAATGAATTAATAATGTTTATTGTAGTCATCCTTACAAGAGCTTTGCCCAAACAATCAGATACACTGTGTAAATGACACAGGGAGTAGGGCGTGGGTGCTGCATGACTCACCGACCATTGTGATTCCAATGGCCATTTCTCCAACATCGAAATCCCGACTGTCAGTATCCCGATGGGCTATTTACTCTTGTGGGGGTTTACGACCCACATAGAATGAGAACAAAATAGGTAGTGAGGAGCCAGCAAGGCTTGAATGTGCTCACCCCCCTGTCGGACTCCTGACAGTCAGGATTCTGATTGTTGATGAGTTATACCATACCCGTAGGGTGTATCATATAGAGGTTTGCTTAATGCTCAGTCTAACTCTAGGAGGTACATTTACCGAAGTTTGATTTTTTAAAAGTGAGAGAAGTTGCCCATAGCAACCAATCAGTATCTACTTATTAATCTAGCACCTCTAAAGGATAGAAGATAGAATCCGGATGGTTCCTTTAAGCAACATCTCACATTTCTTAACACTCACACTTTAGTGATGGTATGTGGACTGCTACTTGCCTACAAACCTTTCTCACAAAGGCACATTGCACAAAACAGGTAGTGGTGTGTTCTCTGACATACAGTAGTTCTACACAGAGACATACAGGGCAGATGCGCACTCCACAATATCAGGAGCTAGATATTAGATAGCAGAGCTTAATATTGTGGTGTGTGCATCAGCACTGTATGTCTGACTATCCACAAGATCAGCACTCTTATGCCCGGTACACACCAGGACGATGGTGCTCGTGAGCGGGTCGTCACAGGAACGTACGACCCGCTCACGAGCGGACATCGCCGCCGACCCGCCGCGAAAATGCCGCTGATGTGATCGCGATCTGATCACGACCCCCACCCACTGCAATGGTCAGTTCTGAGATCCTACCTGCAGCAGGGCCGCCCATCGGATCGAGATCGCATCAAAAGGACAGCGAAATGACCCAAAACATGGCCAATTTACATACAATCGGTCGAGATTGTATCTAAATTGACTCGTTTTGGGCCATATCGTCCTGGTGTGTACCCCACATTACAGACATTGTGCTACTGTGATGATTTCATGCAGATTCAGGCAGCTGGGTAGGGGTGCCAATTAACTGACAGTGATCAGGAAACATTGGGGGCAGAGCCACAGGTGATGCCTTTTGAGTAGCTGTACCGACGCTGGCAGTGATTGGTCTCTGGGCTCCCGAATGACTGCTTGTCAAAGTGATCGAGACACACTAAGGGGTTTATTTATGTTATTAATGTTTGGCTTAAATGTTTTCTGTCCTAACCCTGGAAGCCCAGCAGCGATCACGTCAAAATGGACTTTTAGATTTTCTTCCAGCAGCCATTCACTGAGCATTTTTTATTGGTAACATCAGATGCAACTTTTCCAGGGAAATAACTACACAGAAGCCATAATAAGGTGCTATGGGGGTTACGTGCTGCATTAGTGTACTGGGTTTTAGGTGTCTATAAAGTCCTGTCTGCAGGAAATTTAGGAATAAAGGGAAGCTAAAGAAAGATTTTACCTCATTCTGGCTGTTTAAAGCTTTACTATTATTTTATTTACAGTTTCTTATATAGCGCAGCATATTCCGTTGTGCTTTACTATGTTTTGAACGATAAAAATTTTGAATGTGAAATAAACAAGCCCCTTAAATAAAAGGTCCCTAGAAAAATATGATCCAAGGTTCAATTTCTCTTGTAATGGCGGAAGGGTCACTGAATGTTCCAATTCATGACAAAGCCTTTGTGGAATCTCTTTGGGATAAAAGTTGTAGAATCTCTGTACTTTTCTACTGGCAAATGGACAACACTCCTCAGGAAAGCTCTTATGTACTCAAAGTGTAAAGTGACGTTTAGGCTGACCTTATTGTGAGGGGTAGTTTCCTCTTCCTGACCAAAACTTTCCACTGAGGGCTCCCAGCACCTCTCCTATAGTTAAACACCACTACAAGTCATGACCTGGTCAGATAACATCCAGCCATTTCTGTAGCTCTCCACAGACTTCCGTATCATCAACAGCTCTCTGTAGTTTTCTAAATGCTTCATTCTCTTCTCTCTCCATGTCTTTGTATCCTTCCAGATATGCTCCCCACCCCCGGTGGTTTGTATCCGTGGTGATCACTATAAGGCCTTAAAGAATTTGGGGGATGTCTTTGTTCAGATTCTCCACCAATTTAAGAATAGTCTCACTTGTGGGGACAGCTAAAGTTCTGGCCCAGGGAATCACTGCCTCCATTCCATGAACGCAGCTCTGCCTCAAACAGTTATGGTATAAAACATCTACAGTGTCTACAATCATATACAAAGAAATAAGGATTAAAAAGGGTTGAGTTTACCTGAAGGGTAAAAAAAAGGGGCAGACTAGATGGGCCAAATGGTTCTTATCTGCCGTCAAATTCTATGTTTCTATATGGTCGACAATTAAAAGGCCGTCAGGGTCAAAAGGTCGACAGGGTCCAAAGGTCGACAGTCAAAAGATCGACAAAAAAGGTGGACATCAAAAAGGTCGACGTGAGTTTTTAATGTTTTTAGGGTGTCTATGTCGACATGGACACTGTCCAAGTGTTCCGCTGCGCTTGCCATGCTTCGGGCTCGGTGCCTCGCTGCGCTCGCCACACTTTTATTCTCCCTCCACACCCTAGAGGATGGTAGGGCATGAAATACCGCCTGTCGGCACATGTTGGCTGAAAATTTAGTAAAAAAATGCATGTCGACGTTTTCCATAACCCCTGCCGACATTTTGTCTGTCAACCTTTAGACCCTGTCGACCGTTTGACTGTTGATCATTAGTGGTCGACAATATGACTGTCTATCATGAGTCAGTCTATGATCAGTCCGGATACCCTCAAACACCTTGAAATGTGTTCTGCTCATTCTACTGCTGCCAACATAACTTCCCCGATAATAGTCTCTTCTAACCTCTAGCATGCAGATATCTTTATCCAGCAAGATGCTGAGAAATATTATGGACCATGGGGGCAATTCAATAAGCTGTTTTCATGCAAACTGCGACTCAGAAAAATAGATCTACCCAATAGTTAACAAAAAGTTGTGGAAAATCCCTTTTTAAAAGTGTGAACATGTTGCAACTTGGTTAAGGACCACTGGGACACCCGTACAGGGACAGATGTACTAAGCTTAAAAAGTGATAAACCACCAGCCAATCAGTTCCTTCCTGTCAGGTTACAAGCTGTGTTTGAAAAATGACAGGTAGGAGCTGATTGGCTGGTGGTTTATCACTCTTCATTTTATCACTTAAGCTTAGTACATCTGGCCCTTAATGAGTAAATAGAAAATTATAAATATTTAATACATTTTTATTTAGCCAATAATGACTTAATTTATTGGGTGAAAAAAATGCAGGAAATTGGGGTTCAAGCTATGGGACAGGTGTATGAGGGTACTTTATGGGTGGGGCAGGTGTTTTTAGGCTTGCAGGTGGGAGGTATTGTTTTTTTCCTGCAATTATCGAAAGCGTGGCTTAAAATAGAATATATATGATCCATTTAAATAAATGCATAAATAAAATTAATCCAGTAGGTGTTAAAGTAAAAAAACAATAAGAAAAAAAAAAAAAAGGAAGGTATTGTTGGGTTAGCATATTATTCCCATACAGTTTGTGAGCAGGTTCTGCCTGAGAAAATGTAGTGATACGGATGTTGGAATGTGGGCAGGCACAGGTGCGAAAAATCCACCAGCAGCAAAAGGGTTAAACGATTTATAGTTAATCTTTGAATATCAGGAATTTGCTTAGAAACCGGAGCCTGATGTCCTTTAGGAACCATTGTTTTATCCAGAGCCGGCCTTAGGCATAGGCAAACTAGGCAATTGCCTAGGGCATTTGGAATGCCTAGGGGCATCAGCAGCTTCTGCTGATTAAAATTATATGCAGCATGCCTATATTCTGTGTGTGAGTGAGGCTGTATCTGCATATGAAATAGTGTATTCATGGAAATTACTGTAACATAGCATTCCGTATGCAGGTACAGCTACAGTCGCACACAGAATATAGGCATGCCACATATCATTTTAATCATCGGAAGCTCCTTGTGTGTGCTGGTCATAACAATGCAAATAAGACTAATTTTCAGCAAAAAAGGCACCCAACGTTAGCAGAACTGGCCAGGAGCTGCATGGCTTATTGAGGCAAGATGTATGAGGAAACATCTGTATCCAAGCAGAGGCAGAGGTCACAGTGTTAGCGGCTGTGCGAGTGCTGTCTGTGGGTGGATTGGTTGTGCAATAGTGTTCGACATATGTGTAACAGGCGTTATGTGTGTCATGTGTATTAGGGCATAAATAATGTGCAATATATGTGTAAGGGGCATTATGTGTGTCATGTGTATAAGGGCATTAATAATGTGCAATATATGTGTAAGGGGCATTATGTGTGTCATGTGTATGAAGGGCATTAATAAAGGTTGGCATAATGTGTAAGGGGCATTATGGTTATAAGGACATTAATAATGTGTGTCATGTGTAAGGGGCAATACTGTGTGGTATTATCAGGGGTGCCGAGAGAAAGGGGTAGGGCGCACAAATTACCCAGGCCAAAGTCTGATGGAAGGGCCCGGTGGGGGCCCCGGGCCCCCTCCCCTTAAGTGACCGCAGTAGCTGCAGCTCTTCTCCTCTGCCCAGCTCATACTTCTTTGTGCTGGGTTGCAGTGTGGCCATGGAGGCGCTTAAAATACAATATTTTGGGAACAGGACCTGAATGAATCTATTAGCGAGGATAAGTGGCACCAAATCTTTCAAATCTGTCTAAATGTATCTCACACACCGAACAATACTATAAACTACTGCATCGTATGTATATGACTCCTGTATTACTGCATAAATTCAGCCCAGCTAACCCTAATCTTTGCTGGCGAAACTGTGGACGTGTGGGCTCCCTAATCCACATATTCTGGGAATGTCCATACATCTCCGGGCTCTGGTCTGCGGTCTTTGCACTTATCTCAACGGTATTGAAAATCCCCATCTCTCCGACCCCGAAAGTAGCTATTTTCCATTTGATTGGTGGAGGGCTTTCCAGCAATGATAGAAATATTATGGGTCACATTCTGATCACTTCGAAAACTTTAGTTGCGCAGTGCTGGCGCTCCACCGGAATCCCAACAATTCCTCAAATAGAACAAGCGGTTCAGTATCACTGCGAATACAAGACCGCAGCAGTACGCTACTCTTCCTCGACTACCAACCCACTAATCAAATGGCTTAGCTGGACCGAATACTGGTCCTCTAAAACATGACAGGCCATGACAGAATCTATGTTCTGACTACTGTCTATACGTAGCTTACTCTATGTATGCCAATTATTGTGTTTGAATAGTTTCTATAGTAATAGAAATATTGATTTGCTAATGAACGTTTGCTTCAATGTGTGCCCCCCTTTTATTTTCCCTCTCCCCCAATATTTGTACTACCCTACCCTTCTGCAATTTATCATTTGTCCAATATTGTGTAAAACTAATAAAAACTAATGTTTAAAAAAAAAAAAAAAATACAATATTTTCTCAGGATTTTTTTCTAAGGGTATAATGTGAATAATGTGAGGAGTAATGTACATAAGGTAAAGTGGTACTACTGTGTGATGTAACGTGAATAAGGGACACCATCGCATGATATAATGTGAATAAAGTTGCACTACTGTGTGGCATAATTTGAATTGGGGGTACTATTGGGTAGCCATGCCCCTTCCCAGCAAGAAGACACCCGTTTGGGCTGCGCACCAAATGTGTGCACTGTTTCTATTTAAAAGATTGCGGGTAGGAGCACCAAAATGATGACTGCTATGATGAGGGTTGATGGGGCTGGGAAAGGGGAGCAGGGTCAGAGGCGGAACTAGTGGCGGTGCTAGGGGGCACCAGTCAAAATCTTGCCTAGGGTGTCATTTAGGCTAGGGCCGGCTCTGGTTTTATCCACCAGGAGTACAGCTCCAACTTGTATCGCTCCTAAAGGAATCCGAAGATCCAGAATGGTTTCTGTAATCAGGCTGCGACTGCTTCAGATATGTCCCTAAGCATCATTGCTGTCTCAACATTAATTTATTCTCAGAGGTGTATCAAGTAGAAAGCATCTGACACTTCCCCTTGTCTTTAGAACCTAGGAAATATATTCTACACAAAAAAAAACACAAATTAAGCAAAAATTTTTCATTTTGATCCAGACCAAGACTAGCAACAAAGACGTTCTTATGCTGAGTCTTCACCACAATTCTGCCAGACTCTGTGTGTGCATCACAGGTAGATACATCAGCAGGGAGGAGATATTCTGTAGTTATCCAGAACCACCAGGCCTAGCGTGCTGTTGATCACCCAACAGTCTAGCCCAGTGGTAGCAAACCCTAGCCCTCGAGAGCTACCAACAGTTCACATTTTCCAGACAACCTAGCTTCTGCACAGCTGCACTCATTAATCACTGACACATTTTAAAAGATACACAGATGGAGCTAATTACTTCACTTGTGATTCTGTGAGGAGACCTGCAAAACATGCACTGTTGGTAGCTCTCGAGGACTAGGGTTGGCTACCCCAATGATAGATAACTCCAGTCCTCGAGAGCTACCCACAGTTCACGTTTTCTAGATCACCTAGCTGGGGCACAGGTGCACTCATTACTGACTGACACATTATAAAGGATCCACAGGTGGAGCTAATGACTTCACTTGTGATTCTATGAGGAGACCTGGAAAACCTTAACTGTTAGTAGCTCTCGAGGACTGGAGTTGGCTACCCCTGGTCTAGGCAATGCTGGAACTTCCCTGCTCCCTCTGGCGAGGGCTGGGATCAGTCTGCATGCAATAGGTGAGAGCTTGCCAGCAAAGTAAAGGAAGAAGGTAATCAGAGCACTAAACTTGAAACTGCCCATTTAGGGCAGTTGAGAGCACAGGACAATGCCAGCATGGTAGGTTGATTACATGTGTTCCAAGATCATTTTCTAATAAGGGAGGGGGGTGGAGATTGGGAGTACAGAGAATCCAATGTTTTCAGCATTCATGTGTTTTCTTTCAGAGATGAAGATTTTATTTTTGCAGCCCCTACCGATTCTGATATAAAAGTATCCTGAATCTCAGAACTCCAGGATACTAGACTTTTGTCCGTAGTACGGAGACATTTCTGGAGAGCCCCCGACATGCTACCTGCATCATTTTATTCTAGTTACTTTTGCACAAAGTCAGGGAGTTTGTAGGATTGTAGTCAGGTTTACGATTAACCAATCGTACCAAACAGATAATTACCATCATTCTATCCAACCCTTGGTCCCTGGTGCGGTTCTAAAAAATGTGTACAATCTCAGATATTTAAATCTATATAATTTAATAAAATTATCTAGTCATATCAGCTGATGCGTGTCTAGTGGAGCTTGCCACAGCTCTAATGGCAGAGTTTACAAAACAAGGGAACTATACACTGCGCGTCTGGCTTGACTCATGGGATTTTAATAAGCGTCTTATGCCATTCATTGATCTTATAATAAAAATAAATAACTTTATATAAAGACAAATAATATGAAACAACACTAAATTAATCAATACATAAAAATGAACGTCTAGAAATATATTGCCATGATCATAATAAATATATTCTATAATAATCCGAATAGTAGGAATCACGTCCACACAACGTGATGAAATATGCGCAGTGTATATTTCCCTGGTTTTGTAAACCATGGCAAGACTAAGGTGAGTATTCAATGCCGGTGCGAGCGGCCGGCGAGGGGGTTAAACTGCGAGGATCACAGAAAACCAGTGATCCTCGCAGTTTAACCCCCGCGCCGGCCGCTCGCACTATGCAACGTTCCGGGGGAATCCTCGCAGTCACAGAACGGCGAGGATTCCCCTAAACTCCGAGAGCCGCGGCTAATGCAGCAAACTCGCTGTAATTAGCCTCGGCTCTCGCAGTTTTTGGAGGCACATTCGCAAATTCCCCCTCGCTCAAAAAACGGAGCGAGGGGGAATTTGCGAATGAGGGGGGTCAGTTGAATACTGACAGGGTGAGCGGTGACTGCGAGCAAAAAGTCCTGCTCGCAGTCACCGCTCGCCCACGGCATTGAATATATGCCTAAGCATGCAAACAGACAAGGTAGTTATACTGTACTAGTAAACCCACTTGAAGCAAATGCTTCGAAGGCTAGTCTGCTACCTTGTAATAGCGTCAATGTCTGTGCATGTGTGAGAGAAAGATGTAGTTTCACTCGTGGTGTGGAGTTGCTCTTATATAGTGTGGCGAGAGCCGCGAGCCACCAAGCCCGAAGTGTGGCGAGGGGACGCGGAATACATGTAAAGTAATCTGCGTCCCTTCGCCACGCTTCGGCCTTGGTGGCTCGCTGCACTCGCCACACTATATAACATCAACTTCATGCCAACGTGGATAGTGGGGGTATGAAAAGGTTGGGACGATGCGTTCTGCTGCGCTCGCCACGATTAGGGGTGTCATGGATAGTGGGGGGGGGGGGGGGGGGGACGCCTAAAACCTCATTGCATGTCATACAAGTGTATAGTAAATTTAATGGCATCGCACCCTATAAAATTGCATGCGATCACATGCGATTTTGCGTGAGGTGCGATAGCATGCGATGCGATCCGCCGGGGCCAAGAGAGCAGTGAATAAATTACATAGGAAAATCGCATCGCACGGCACTAATACGGCCCATGCGATACAATGCGATTTCCCTAAGCTACTGTACGTATGCTAATTGGGCCCCCTGCAAATACACAAGCACCGTCACACCAAATACGAATTTGATTTAGATGTTTTGTTAATTGGTAAAAATAAACTATGAACACTTCTATTTATGAAAGCATTCTTACTTACTGCGGCATATTTTTCCACACCTGTCTAAAACGTTCACACTCACTCGGACTTTGGGAGAAAGCAGCCCCAATCTCCCCACAGCCATTGCAGTGCTGTGTAAGTCTGGGGGAGTGAGTGATTGTGACAATAATTTTTGCTATTCACATGGCTGTGCTGCCATTTGCAGCCGTGGACAGGTGCGGGATCCCACTCAGGCAGGGAGAGGGCTAACTGACTACAGATCATGTCTGAATGGGCCCCAAAGACTGGATACAACCACAGCTGGTAAAATAAAGCATTTAAAAAAACAAAAACTATAAAATATTGAAAATCAACGGAAATTATTGTAACCACAGTGCAAGGACCAACTACTGCATTACTTTGCTAATTTAAAATGACTTACATTTTCTGGTTCCACACCAATATCTTCACAGAATTTCTCCATTCCCTCTGGACCTACGACGTCATCGGTTCCTGCAAAGAGGTTTCAGACATTTTATGACATAGCCAAGTGACAGAACTGCAGTCATACCTTCACTCTGCTTAATTGTTCTCCAGGTTAACATCCTACAATAAAAAGCAGAATGCTGCTCCTCACCTCAGTGCTGCACTGTCAGCCACTAGATGGCGCACTGAGAAACGCCATTCAGGCACACACACACACGCATAAGAAAAGCACCGACTCCCAGCAGCTCTGTCATTTTGATGGGCTGGTAACTTCTATAGCATATAACGATTTACAGAAAGCAAAGCTCTCAAACAAATATTACTTTGGAAAAAAAAAAGGTTTTTGAAGCTCTGTTCTTTTGACAACGAACTATGGGCATTTTCCGGGCACCAAGATGCTTCCAATGCATATTCACTAATCATTAAGCTGTTTATTACATCAAAGTAGAGCATTTACCAAGGTGAATAATGCAACATAGAAATAGGGGGGGGAACACAGTGCTGACATACCGGCGTATTCATAGAACCACTCTAAGCACCTCTTGCTGGAGAAGGCTTCATCCTCCGCCCTTATTCTAGTAGACTCATATTTCTTGTACATTCTTAAAAAAAGTAACACATATGGAGGAATATCATTATTTGTTTTCCATCTGTTTGGCCAACAAGGTGGTATATCTGCATATATAACTTAGCAACAGCCAATCACTACTGAAGATCAGTAATAGCACAAAAACACCAGATTTTGTGCTGACAGGTGATGGTAGATGAACTGCAGAATGTCAGTAAAGTAATTGGTCCCACGACTTCACACAGACCAGAGAGACAGTATCTACGTATTAGTATACCAGCCACAATGTCTAACCACCATACTTTTATAAAAGTAACCACCACCTTTCCCTTATCCAAGAGCTACGGTCCTGCATTGCAAGGTCCTGCTGCATTAAAAGAAAAACTGGATTCAGTCTAGATTGGGATGGAGGAAGGTATCTCACTGACAGCGTCAGCCCTGGACGATGGACTTGCAGTAATGAGCCAAAACATCATGAGTATCTGCCTGGTGAGGTATTACTCCCCTATGTGCCACCAGAACAGCTAATTCAAATTGAGAGTATGCAGTCAGTGGCTAGACCATGTCTAGGTCGACACCTAAAAAGGGTAGACATACCTTAGTATGACACTGCTAAAGGGTCAACACAAGCTTACTGTATACATAGGCAAGCTCAGCAGTCTAAAGGTCATGTGTTTTTCATGATTTCTTAAAAAGAAAAACAAAAAGGTGGTATTCCCCAAGACACTGACGGTATCACATGTACTTTAACAATTTTCTATGCATTACAATTCGCTTTGGACTCTTAAGGTTCACGTCTTTCAGTAATTGTTCTGATGAAAAGAAGAATTTGCGAGTAATGTTTATACTTTGGCTCCGACGTCGGGATCCTCCTTCTGTTGATGTTATATTGTGTACCATTTTATCATACTGCTTACATATCTTTATTTAAAAATTTTCTATGTATATATGTGAAAATCTCAATAAAAACATTTAAAAAAAAAGAAAAAAAAAAAAAAAGTGGTATGCCCGAGCGAAGAGAGCCATGCAACGGCACGCGGTACAAACATACTGGGCCAAATGTAATAGGGTGAGAGTTTCAGAAAGTGAGAGATTTTGGGAGAGTTTACCCATGTTTTTTTAAAGCAGCAATCAATTACATGGCAAAATAAACCTGGTTTTGCAGTGTAATTGATTGCTGCTTTAAAAAACAGGGGAAACTCTCCCCAAATCTCTCACTTTCTGAAACACTCACCCTATTACATTTGGCCCACTGTGTCCATGTCGACGACGATTACATAGACATAAAAAAAAATCATGAAAAACTAATGTATACCTTTTGACTGTCAAGCTTGCCTATGCCGACCATAAGCTTGTGTCGACCATGTGACTTGACTGGGACATGGTATGTCTATCATCTATGCTGTAACCAAAATTGAGACATTGACTCTACTAGACCTGTGAGGTGCCCTATGGTATCAGGGCGTTTCCAGTACAAGCTTTAACTCCTTAAAGATGCGTACATGCTGTGCGATATTACAAATGATATCGCTCATTTTGGGGCTTCTGAACTATATAGTTTGTAATATTGTCAAGTGTGTGTATGCTCAACATCGTTAATGATGCACACTCCCACAGGTCGATAACGACCCTACCGGTGGCTGTACTAGCAGCTCTTTTTTACTGTATCGTCAAGGACTTCATGTGGCCGGGTGACAAGGACTTCGGTGGCCGGGTGACATCACTGAACAATCTTGTTAAGGATAACATTCACTGTTTATGCACTAAATTGTCTGCACAGATGTTCAAGGGGAAATCATTAATGATATTGGGGGTTATTCAGATCTGATCGTACGGCTGCAAATTCACAGGAGGGCTGTGATATTTTTGCAGCCGTTTCGCAGCCTTTTGAATGTCACTCATGTCTGGGTAGCGATTACCTTATCGCAGGGCTCTGCAAAATAGCAGCAGTGTGATCAGGTCTGAATAACCCCCATTGTCCATACACTTGCCCAGATCTTCTGCATTCAAAACTTTGACCACAAGTACAGTCAAATATATCTAGTCTACTTATATTGATAAATGGAAAAATTATCATTTTCGTGTTATGGGAGTGGTCATGATGATTTAGCTTATGGATCAATGCTGATCTGCTAGTTGGGGGAACCGGGGCTTTTTTTAACTCTTTAACCCCTTCCTGACAGAGCCAGTTTTTGCGTTCCTGACAGAGCCCTTTTTTTCAAATCTGACATGTCTCACTTAAGTGGGGATAACTTTTTTTTGCTTTTACTTGTTTTTTCGTGACACATTGTACTTCAAGTTAGTGGTAAATTTGGGTCGATGCAGTCTGTGTTTTTTTGTGAAAAATACCAAAATGTCGTAAAAAAATGGAAAATTTAGCAATTTGCAAAATGTTAAATTTTCTGCTTGTGAGACAAATAATCATACCACTCAAAATAGTTAATAACTAACAAAGACCATATGTCTACTTTATGTTGACATCATTATTTCAACTTCCTTTTAATTTTTTGGGACACTAGGAGGCTTACAATATGAATAGCAAATTCTCAAATTTTCAAGAAAATTTCAAACACTGATTTTTTTAGGGACCAGTTCAGTTCTGATGTGACTTTGAGGGACTTGTATGTGAGACACCCCCATAAATGATGCCATTTCAAAAACTGCACCCCTCACAGTATTCAAAACAGCATTTTGGAAGTTTGTTAACCCTTTAGGTGTTTCACAGGAATTAAAACAAAGTGTAGGTGAAATTTCAAAATTTCTTTTTTTTTGCAGATTTGCAATTTGAATACATTTTTCTAAGGGACACAGTACATTTTACTAGAGAAATGTGACTGAAAATTGATTCCCCCAATTCTTTTGTTTTCATAAATATCCTATATGTGGCCCTAGTGTGCACGGTGACCAAACCACAGGCTTCATAATAGAAGGAGCACCTACTTGATTTTGGAGCCTCCTTTTTATGAGATTATTTTTTAGGCACCATGTAGGTTTCTAGGCACCATAAGATGCTAAAAGTTAGGAACCCCCCCACAAGTGACCCCATTTTGCAAACTACACCCCTCAGGGAATTCATCTAGGGGTATAGTGTACATTTCAAACCCCCAGGGGTTTCACCAATTGTGGTACAACTGGGCAGTGAAAATGAAAAATTATTTTTTTTACACAAAAATGCAGTTCTGGCTCCAAATTTGTCATTTTCAGAAGGTATGAAGGAGACAAAGCACCCCAAAATCTGTGCCCCAATTTCTCCCGAGTACGGCAATGCCTCACATGTGACCAAAAAATACCATTTGGGTGCATGGCAGGACTCAGAAGGGAAGGAGTGATTTTTGGATTTTGCAGCTCAGATTCTGGTGGAATTTTGGTGGGTGCTATGTCGCATTAGCAAGACCCCCAAAGCACCAATACAGTGGAACCCCCCCACAAGTGACCCCATTTTGCAAACTACACCCCTCAGGGAATTCATCTAGGGGTATAGTGTACATTTCAAACCCCCAGGGGTTTCACCAATTTTGATACAAGTGGGCAGTGAAAATGAAAAATTACATTTTTTTACACAAAAATGCAGTTCTGGCTCCAAATTTGTCATTTTCAGAAGGTATGAAGGAGACAAAGCACCCCAAAATCTGTGCCCCAATTTCTCCCGAGTACGGCAATGCCTCACATGTGACCAAAAAATACCAGTTGGGTGCATGGCAGGACTCAGAAGGGAAGGAGTGATTTTTGGATTTTGCAGCACAGATTCTGGTGGAATGAATGGTGGGTGCTATGTTGCACCAATACAGTGGAACCCCCCCACAAGTCACCCCATTTTGCAAAGTACACCCCTCAGGGAATTCATCTAGGGGTATAGTGTACATTTCAAACCCCCAGGGGTTTCACCAATTTTGATACAAGTGGGCAGTGAAAATGAAAAATTACATTTTTTTACACAAAAATGCAGTTCTGGCTCAAAATTTTTCATTTTCAGAAGGTATGAAGGAGAAAAAGCACCCCAAAATATGTGCCCCAATTTCTCCCGAGTACGGCAATGCCTCACATGTGACCAAAAAATACCAGTTGGGTGCATGGCAGGACTCAGAACGGAAGGAGTGATTTTTGGATTTTGCGGCTCAGATTCTGGTGGAATTTTGGTGGGTGCTATGTCGCATTAGCAAGACCCCCCAAGCACCAATACAGTGGAACCCCCCCACAAGTGACCCCATTTTGCAAACTACACCCCTCAGGGAATTCATCTAGGGGTATAGTGTACATTTCAAACCCCCAGGGGTTTCACCAATTTTGATACAAGTGGGCAGTGAAAATGAAAAATTACATTTTTTTACACAAAAATGCAGTTCTGGCTCAAAATTTTTCATTTTCAGAAGGTATGAAGGAGAAAAAGCACCCCAAAATATGTGCCCCAATTTCTCCCGAGTACGGCAATGCCTCATGTGTGACCAAAAAGTTGCAGGACTCAGAAGGGAAGGAGTGATATTTGGATTTTGCAGCACAAATTCTGGTGGAATGATGGTGGGTGCTATGTCGCATTAGCAAGACCCCCAAAGCACCAATACAGTGGAACCCCCCCACAAGTGACCCCATTTTGCAAACTACACCCCTCAGGGAATTCATCTAGGGGTATAGTGTACATTTCAAACCCCCAGGGGTTTCACCAATTTTGATACAAGTGGGCAGTGAAAATGAAAAATTACATTTTTTTACACAAAAATGCAGTTCTGGCTCAAAATTTTTCATTTTCAGAAGGTATGAAGGAGAAAAAGCACCCCAAAATCTGTGCCCCAATTTCTCCCGAGTACGGCAATGCCTCACATGTGACCAAAAAATACCAGTTGGGTGCATGGCAGGACTCAGAAGGAAAGGAGTGATTTTTGGATTTTGCGGCTCAGATTATGGTGGAATGAATGGTGGGTGGTATGTGGCATTAGCAAGACCCCCGAAGCACGGTGAAATTATGAACCTAATAATCCATAGATGTGTGGTATATTTTAAAACACTCCTTTATACATAGGCCGGGTTTGTCGGGGCAAGTGTCACACTGGAAAATAGTTTGCTTTCTTATTCCCTTTTTATAGCAAACTTTGCACCTTTTTTGTGTCCTGCCCTTTTTTCCAGTGGAGGGGATTTCATCAGGAAAATGCTGCCCTGGTACAATACGGGGGCCAGTACTAGAAGTACTGGGGCCCTCTGCCTGCTGGTTCCCAAATATTAGGCCCTTTATGACTTCCTCTTGAAAGTGCATAAATGTCCCCCTCTGGCCGGTAGAACGGAATAGCACGTAAGCGTTATACAGTGCCATCTGGATGATATACACGGCCAGCTTCTTGTACCAGATTTTTGTTTTCCGCAGGGCACTGTACGGCTTCAGTACCTGATCTGAAAGATCCACTCCGCCCATGTACCTATTGTAATCCAGGATACAATTAGGTTTTGAGGTGTGGGTACTGGTACCTCGTACAGGGACGGAGGTGGTACTGTCTCCGTGAATTGTTGTCAGTATAAGGACATCCCTCTTGTCTTTATATTTGACCAACAACATATTTTCGGTGCATATTCCCCTGCTTTCACCCCTTCTCATTACTTGGGCAATGTGCGTTTTTGGGAGGCCTCTTTGGTTCTTGCGCACAGTACCGCAAGCTGCTGTACCTCTTGAACCAAGGGCCTTAAACAGGGGGATGCTGGTGTAAAAGTTATCCACATAGAGGTGATAACCTTTATCCAGGAAGGGGTGCACTAAATCCCAGACAATTTTCCCACTAACACCTACGAGGGAGGGGGGGCATTCTGGCGGTTCAATTCTTGAATCCTTCCCTTCATATACCCTAAACCTGTGAGTGTACCCTGAGGTGCTTTCACACAGCTTATACATTTTTATGCCATACCTTGCCCTCTTACTGGGAAGGTACTGGCGGAATTTAACCCTTCCTTTAAAATGTATAAGGGACTCGTCTATGCAAATGAATTTATCTGGGATGTACATGTCTTCAAATTTGGCACTGAAATGATCAATGACCGGCCTGACTTTGAATAGCCGGTCAAAGGTGGGATCATCTCTGGGTGGGCACTGTGCATTATCGTTGTAATGCAAAAATTTAAGGATCATCTCAAATCGAGCCCGGGGCATGGCCATACGGTAAAATGGGGTGCTGTACAGAACATCTGTACTCCAATATTGCCTAATTTCTGGCTTTTTTACTATGCCCATATGAAACACCAGACCCCAAAACGTCATCATCTCTACTGCATCTACAGGGGTCCACCTAGCAAATGATGACGTGGGGTTTTGAGCAATAAACTGCTGGGCATATAAATTAGTTTGGTCCACCATTAAATTTATAAAATCATCAGAGAAAAATAATTTGAAAAAGTCAATTTCTCTGAGACCTGTGGAATCAAATTGGATTCCTGGCATGGCCAAAAACTCAGGAACCTGGGGCTCAAAATTGTCTGGTGGTGGGGTCCATACGAGATCAATTATTGGGGGGGGGGGTCTCAGCTGCTCTACGGGGACGTCTTTGAGGGGGTCCCTCATCACCAGAGGAGGAAGAGGAGCTTAAGGCGAATCCTTCAAATTCCCCGCTTGCATCACTGGCTGTGTCAGAGTCAGAAGCAAGCATGGCATATGCCTCCTCCACTGAATACATTCTTCTGGATGACTGGGATGACATTTGGGATGACATTTGGGATGACATTTGGGATGCCATTTTTATTTTTGTGTTACTGGTAGTGAAATGTTTCAACACGTGTATAGTGTAGGGGGGGTACAAACTTTATTTCAACCTGGGGGGAATGTAGTGTGTAATGTGTATGTAGTGCAGAAAAAAAAAATACTTTATACCAAAAAAAAAAATTGAAGGGGTTAAAAAAAAAAAAATTGAAGGGGTTAAAAAAAAAAATTGAAGGGGTTAAAAAAAAAAAAAGGTCCTGCGCCAAAAATTGAGCACAGATGTTGGTCAGTAACGTCTGTCACTGAACAGCGCTCAAAGGCAACAGGAATTTGATCAAAAAAAAAAAAAATAGATCAACCCTGTGCCGAAAAAGCTGATCAGTGATGTACGTCACTGATCAGCGCACAGTGGCCACAGGACACCCACAAAATCACAGTGTGTGTAAAAAAAAAATTAAAAAAAGACCACACAGCACCCACAAAAAAAAAAAAAGGTGATCAGTGATGCGACACTGATTACCAGTGAGGGGCAGCAGGTGCACAACCTTTGGTGCAACTGGCAGCAACTGACAGGTATATATAAAAAAAAAAACCTCTGCGCCCCCAAAAAGTTGCTGATCACCTCAGATATGGTGATCAGCACAAAAGGCGGGGGTAGCAGACACAAAATATACACTCTCTATCACTCTCTGTCACTATCTCTCTCTATCTCTCACTATCTATCACACTGCAGCAGCAGCACTGACAGTTATATGTATAAAAAAAAACCTGCACCCCCAAAAAGGGGGGGTAGCAGACACAAAATATACACTCTCTATCACTCTCTGTCACTATCTCTCTCTATCTCTCACTATCTATCACTATCTATCACTATGACACTGCAGCAGCAGCACTGACAGTTATATATATAAAAAAAAAAACCTGCACCCCCAAAAAGGGGGGGTAGCAGACACAAATCTCTCTATCTCTCACTATCTATCACTATCTATCACTATGACACTGCAGCAGCAGCGACAGTTATTTATATATAAAAAAACCCTGCACCCCCAAAAAGGGGGGGTAGCAGACACAAAATATAGCTCTCTCTGTCACTATCTCTCTATCTCTCTCTATCTCTCTCTCTCTATCTCTCTATCACACTGCAGCAGCAGCAGGAAGTCTCAGGAAGTCAGATCCAGGAAGCGTCCAGCACGCTACAAGCAGTGATCAAGTGATCAGGTAAGGTATTTGCAAGGATCAGGTAAGTATTAGCAAGGATCAGGTCAGTATCACGGCAGATAGGCACGGTGACCGCTCTGCACGCTACTCCAGACCGGAATGGCGTCTGCAGCGCAGTCACCGTTAGTTTAAATGTCGCGCCTTGGCTGTGATTGGTCCGTGGGTCCCACGGACCAATCACAGCCTTGGGGGCAGGTGGGGTGAGGGTGGGGTGAGGTGTCATCGTCACCGATGACCCCCTCATGCCCCCTGACGCCCGGCGGTGATTGACACCTGTGTTACCGAGCGTCTGATTCGCTGGTAACACAGGAAAACGCTGTAATTGGCTGTTCACACGGAACAGCCAATCACAGCGATCGCCGACGGGGGGGCGACATCGCAGCCCCCCCTGGGCATGCAGGGACATGTCTGCTGTCAGGGACAGCAGACATCGTCCCTCTGTCACTGCGTCTCGAGACGCAGTGACAGTTTAAAGTCATGACGTACATTTATGCCATGTGTCGGGAAGTACATCCCGGCCATGACGTAAATGTACGTCAAATGTCGGGAAGGGGTTAACAGAAGGCATCTTATATTTCAGGATCCATGGTCTAGACTAGAGATCAACCAAGAAGAAGTCTACCTAATAATGGCAAAACAATATAATAAAAAATAAAAAAAAACATAAAATTTTCCTACCCGTCATGTCTACTTTTCTTAGCCAACAGGTCGTCCCCGGCTGTAGGTCTCCTCTTTTTCCGTGGCGGCATCGTTTTGGTGAAGCAGTCTGAAGTACTGCAGGAACGCAGACTCCCTGGAAAGGATTAGCAGAAGTTACCTATAAAGCTATTCAAGCAGCAAGTGTTCCTCACCTACAAAATAAGAATTCTTAACTGCCGGGAAAATACCACACTAGGAATGGCGGAAGATGAGAGCAAGGAATCACGCAAGAAAGATATCCAGGTCTGAACGTTCTAGTAACTTCCAGAAACAGCTTCCATGCCGGCCAATTACAATTCACTCATGAGTGTTCTTAGTTAAACAGTACAGCAAATTGAAACTATGCTACTGGTTAGAGTGGGCAATATCATCCTAAACATCTCCTCTTACTCCTGCCACAGCCATAAGAGCTGTACAGCTAAAGCAGCCATTTTTCCCGGTACACAGTTGTTGTGGGTGGGGATGAGCACTAATTCCCTTATCCCCTCCTTCCCACAGCACAGTACTTGGGTGATGTAACGTCATGGTTGGTACAGAATAGGTTTAAAGCTGTATACCTACAGTAGGTCTGTATTACTGAAGGTTTACGCATGTGTTCTAAAATGCGATTACTTGTAAAAAAGTGTGGGCATCTCTTATGTGACCACCACAAATGGGAAGTAGGCCTGAACCTCGGTAACTTTGTGACTAAGGTCACTTTATTTGTGACAATCCACACAACACAAATGGAAATTTCAGTTGTGGGAGGACTTCAGAAATTCCATAAAATCTGTACACGCCAGGTTAGGAGAATCATCTGATACATGCGGCCTGCTTTATTTCAAATGGAGTAATGTACCCTAAACTAACATCATAAAAAACTAATGAACTGGAACTTAACATATTCACATGGACATTAAATTCCTTGGTGGCGCACTGATGCAGAAACTGCCAATGCCTCCAGTATTTCTCTGTATGCCAAAAAATAAAGAATTCCCTGGATCTGTAGCCCTTGCAAAGTGCTTTGTTTACGTTTACATTTCATCACCAAAGTGCATTTGCTCGGTCAAAGGGTGCCCCATACACTACTGCGATGTATCGTATCAGTTTATGGGCCATCCGACTCCCCTGAGCCACCTTCCCGGGCTGCGGGATTGAAGCAGTCCTTTCACATGCCCTGCCAAGGGGAGGGGGGGGGGGGGGGAAGAGTCGGAGGTCAGATGGACAGCAGGTTTGACCTATGGCTCAGGTTCAGTGCGCACTGGCCCGTGCATAGGACCTGAGGGGTACATCAAACACATCCCATTTGGGCCAATTTCTCGGCTCGATCCATCAGGATCGGGTGAAATCGGCCAATATCGGTCTAGTTTATGGGCACCTTAAGACATCCAATAATGTGCCTTACTACAAAGTATACATCTATTACCCAATTTAATAGAAATGTCATCCACAGATTGCAGCCAGGTGAATACAGCTGGTATTTTTATGTAAATACATATATTATAAATATTAAATAAAAACTTTTAAATACTAATATAAAGCTTATTTGCTATTACATCGTTTTTACAGTATGTACATATATCGGCAAGATTTTGCAATATACTTAAGTACATGTTTTGCAATGACTACATAAAAATCCCAGCTCCATTGAGGTCACATCAAACCAACTTACTTTGCATTATGATTTCAGCTTTTTGCCCTACATCAATTTCTGTATTTACATTACTAGCCGCGGTGACGGTAGAACACATATGTAATGTAGGGTAAAACACTTCAACTCAGAATGAAAGTTTACCTGTCTGGTGCTCGTCTTGACCCACGTCTTCTGCCAAATTCTGCAGGCAAGAAATGAAAAATCCTGAATGTAGCAAATCGTCTACTCGCCTATATATTCATACGATGGTAAAGCTTAAGGTCTTCAATTTTCCAACTGCAACTTTTGTATTCCTTTTAAATGTAACTACCAGTTCATGTAATATAACTTTTTTACTATTATATACTAGAAGTACCTGATAATTTATGTGAACATCACTGGGGTAAATTTACTAAGATGGGAATTCTATTGAAGATGAGATGTTGCTATGGGCAACCAATCAGATTCTATATAATATATATATATATATATATATATATATATATATATTATATATAACAGGTGCTAAATAAATAAGTATCATTTGGTTGGTTGCTATGGGTAACATCCCAACTTCAATAGAACTCCCATCTTAGTAAATTTACCCCACAGTTCTTGCTGGGGATCGTAGACCACCACGTTTAACATTCCAGATGTTATGAAACGTTAAACTGCCCTGGTAGGTTTGTCCTGCCCCAGCAAAACGCCACCACTCAAGGGGTTAAAAGTCCACATAGCTTCCTTGCATTTGTATTCCCTATAATGGCTGTACTGTCTGTCAATCACACATATTGGGTGAATTTTAAATGGATGAGAGATTCAGAAAGAGAGAGATTTGGTAAGAAATCTCGGTACTTATGTAGTATCTGGGCTGCCGATTTAAAAATCGGATCGGATCGCATCGCATCGTATCGCATCGCATGCGACCAAATCGTATGCGATGCGATGGTCAAGATTTTTCCATAGGATTCAATGTTAAAATGGTCTGAGTCCATTTTAACATAGAATTCAATGGGAAAAAGGGGTCCTTTTCCTTTCCCCACTATCCAAGTGGGCATGGAGTTGGATATAAACCTGTGGCGAGCGTAGCGAGCCACGGAGCCCGAAGCGTGGCGAGCGTAGCGAGCCCCGCGAGGGGACACAGAATACTTTTTAAGAAATATGCGGCCGCTCGCCACGCTTCGGGCACGGTGGCTCGCTGCGCTCGCCACGCTATATAAAATCAACTCTATGCCCACTTGGATAGTGGGGAAATGAACAGGACCTTCTTAACATTGAATCCTATGCAAAATCGCATCGAATCGCATCGCATCTGATTGTATGCCTTAAGGTAAGGCATACAATCACAAAATCGGCAGCCCAGATACTACATAAGTACCGAAATCTCCAGTTTTTTAAAGAGGCAATCATTTCAAAACCAGTTTGATTTTGAAGTGTAAATGATTGCCGCTTTAAAAAAAAGCCTGAAGATTTAATCCTATTAAAATTTCCCCCCTTCACTTCACGGAATCCCTAAACATAATTGAGCAGACAAAACAAAATAATTTGCCAAAACCAAATCAGTTGTTAAGATTTTGACACTATATGGAATTTAAAGTTTACCCTTAGAAGAGAAGTAATTCAAAATGAACACAGCTATCCCAAATGCTAAGATCAATGCCATGTATTACCAGCCTGTTGAGTGTGTGGTATATCTTGTGAATATTTGCCAGTGTTGATAGATGGGAGTTCAGCTGAAAATCTAGAACATTAGAGATATAGTTATATTTTTAGTGTAATACATGAGACATTACTTATTGTAGTTTATTCTTACTGTTATATATTTAGAATATGTTATATAGGCACTCAAATCAATACATTATTGCTAAAATAAATACATAAGGATTAAAACCTTATGGTGCGTACACACGGGGGCGATTATAGCAAATATCGCTGGCAATATGGTCACTGAGCGACCATATTGCCAGCGATGGGAGTGTGCGCTCCCGTTTCCTGCCCGTAGTGATTGCTCCTGCGACCAGCTGATTTCCACTGCCGGGCAGTTTCTTTTTCATCAGCGACCATCTCTGGTCGCTGATGCAAACGGGACACCGAGCGATATATCGCTCAGCGTGAGCAATATATCGCCCTGTGTGTACAAGGCTTTAGATGGAAAAAGGCCTGGTTCTCAAAGAGTGACCTCTGTTTTTACATGTAATCTTTATGGTCAATGTAATACCTCTTTCACATCGCAAATGCTGGGTCGCAACCAGGATTTGGACACGGGTCCTTGCCGAGAGCGACCTGGCATTTGCTATATTTTGCTGCCCACAGGGAACCAGAGAGGCAGGCAGGAGCATCATAGGGGTAGAAGACATTGCCTGGAACTAATTGTGTCTCCAAGCGTTGCCTCCTCCATGGTGTGAATGGGACTGGGGTTACTGAAGTGCAACCAGCTCTGACCTGGGATTAACCCTTCTTTGAACACAGTTCGGGATGCCGGGTTGCTGGACCCGGGAAATTCAAAGTGGCCCTTTCAAATCGCACAGAGACCTGGGTCTACCTGGGTTATTTTTGCGATGTGAAAGGGGTATGATAGGCAAAACCAGTGCTTGTGGCTTCCAAAAATAAAAATGTGCAGAAAAAGAAGCAAATCCGTTACTGACCACATAACTAAAGCCAAGAATGACATATAAGCAATAAACTGGAATTTTTAGTGTATAGTCTGCTACAGATACCATCGTTCTTTTCAGCGACAGACCAGCATAGTTTTTAATCAAGAGTTAGGTACTGAACCGTATCCATAGCACTTTATTTAAATTTGTTCCCTCCCTTATGGTAGGCCTATTATGAACTGAAGGAAGGGCACCCCCAATGTGTCTTAATGAAGAGATGAGCTTTAGGCATGTCTATTCAGGATAGATGTTCTGTAATTGTTCCCAGGGGAGGGTTAGATAGAACGTGATCTTATGCAGGTTTAACAAATTTAATTCTATTTTATACGATTTGTAACACTGATATTTTCCCATCCAATACCTAGCCCACAATGGAGAAACACAGCAGCATGCTTTAGATGTAACATACTGATAGCCAGGTTTGAAACCATCTGTTTACCGGATAAAGATTAAGGAATTATCCAACCAGGACGGATAACGAAAGTGAGGTAGATATTCTGTTAACAACTAACTAGAAGGCAAATTGGCCAATCATATGTGACAGACCGTGGATTACGTCTAACAGTGTTTAAAACCTTTAATAGCTCATGTACACAAGAGCACCTCCATGACCCCGCGGTACGATTAATCGGACGTGTTCTCACTGATACTTCAATGGCTCCCAAAAATGATGATGACTGATCTCTATAACATGATGTCAAGTACACAATACATTCTCCAGCAGGTTAAAAAAAAACTTGGTCAGAGCAATCTATGAGTTTGTAATAAAAAAAAAAAAAAAAATACTAAACAGTACAAAAAATAGGAAAAGATTTTAAATCTGCAGTCAATAGGTCTAATAACAAAAACAAATAGGACTTGTGATAAAGTACACTAATGGGGCCTACACGCCTAGCGAGATGTACGGGCATCGATGTTGCAGGTGTAGGGCATCGATGTTGCAGGAAAACGACATGCGATGTGTCACTTTTTATGCGATTCATCGGCATGGAATAAAAAAAGTGGCCATATCATAATAGAGGATGGTGCCCTTAACAGTTACAATGCTGGCACATGCAATACGGGTTAGGCTGCAATTCAGGTTACGGTTAGTTGAAGGCTAATATGTAAGTGTCAACATTCTACTTTATGTCAGTGTCTGCACTTTAGATATCAACATGTCAACGGTCCACATTTTGAACATGTCAGCATTATACATCCTGACATAGAATACTACAACTGAGTAAGCACACTATAGCTCACACTAGATCAAAGAGGTTTTTGTTTTGGCAAACCACTGAATCTTTTTATTTATTTATTTATTTAAAAAAAAAAAAATTGACAGGACAATTCATTACAATACAAAATGTAACGAATAAATACAATAAATTCCGTTAAAGACAGTAACGTAAAATAAAATAGAAAGGTAACTTAACTACAATGATATATTGCAGATTCATTAATATAGCAAGGGCTAGACAAAATCAGACAAAATTAATACAATATTAAAATGGAGGATCATTACTTAAAGATTAACCCTGAGGCAAGGAAGGTCTGGACGGATATTGAGGCTGCCGAATTGGGACTTTCCTCTGTCTCTTCCCTTCTCTGGATCCCGAGACTCAAGCGACCTAAAAGGTATAACCTCCCACCCGATCCTGTATTGGTCCCTATCTGTATGCAAATAAAAAGTATAATTTAGCACCCAGCCCATCCCCTATCATCCCCATCCTACATAACCCTGTCTTTCATCCAGGCATGCACAACACTGCATTCCTCCAGTGGAAAGGCAGAGGCATGTTTCTTAACGACATCACCAGATATGAGATTTTTCCCCAATTTTCTCAGATCCAAGCTGACAAAGGAGTACCTACTAGGAACTTCTTTCAGTTCCTTCAACTTAGACATCTTCACTCCACAGCAAAGCCTATTGTCACTAACAGGCCCTTATCTACTTTTGAGGCACTGTGCCTTTGACGGTCCACCAATAGAGGACTGATTTCTCTAATATACACATTACTCATTGATAAATCCACCCCTCAACTAGCCGCCTCTGAAAAGGCCTGGGGAACAGACCTAAATGGTTCATTAACTGAAGAGGATTAGTCAGAGATCTGGGGAAACGCTGCCTCTAGTTCTATAGGTGTCAAAATTAAAGAAAACACCTATAAAATGCTTTATAGGTGGTACTATGTTCCCTCTAGACTTAGCAAAACATACCCAAATGTATCAGACAGATGTTGCAGAGGATGCGATGCCGCAGGATCATTCATGCATATCTGGTGGACATGCCCTAAGATAGCTGAGGTCATCTAGTACATAGAAAACCTATTACTTGCACCCATTCCAAATGACCCCAAATATTTTCTCCTACTACTAGACGTTCCAACCCTATCCAAGCTACAAAACAAAATGATGCGTCATGTGGTTTCTGTGACCACTTGCAAGATCCCGATGGATTGTAAAAAGCTGGCGGCTCCCTCCATGCACTCCATAAAATCCCGCTTATGGCACGTGTACCGCATGGAGTATATGACAAGCATCCTCAAACACTCCTCTAAAAAAATGTAATTCTGTTTGGACTCCTTGGGCTTCCCTGCAACAGATCACCTCCCCCTTTACTATATGATACCGAGCCTTGTTGACTGATCCCTAATATATTACTGCTATTATCATAGTCCACCGAGGACCCACCCTTTTGCTTTCCTTCTACCTTTCTTCCTACCTCCATTCTCCATCCTCTTCCTTCTCTACTTCCTGGTCTCTTTCTTTTTCCTTTTTCTTATCTTATCCTCTTCTCACAATTTTTTTCTCATTTCTTTATAAAATTGTTAAACAGGATCACGTTTGCTACTACACCACAAATGACTTTTCCAATTTGTGTGTATACTTTTATGCTTCTATGTTATGGAGCGATTTCTATTTTGTATCGTGATTCACCAATAAACAAATTATAAAAAAAATAAATAAAAAAAAGATTCTAGAAGGTACCATGACGTGTGCAAGAAAGTTTTTGAGGGCCGCCTTCTGGGGGGGGGGGGGGGCTGGGGGGAGGAGACAGGGACAGGGTTTGAATATATGCCAACCATGTGTCAAAAAAAATAAAACTTTGCCACCAGTCTCTCCTTTTCAAGTGAAGTTTCTGTCCAGTCCATCGTAATATTCTAGGGAGGGTAGGACAGGGACATGGGGGATGGATCATTGGGATAAGATAGTTTTTTTAATGGTCACTGCCAGTTTGGTGAGCAAAAAACTTTTGCCAGGAGTTCATTTCTTATGGTCATTCTAGGAATTTGTGCCCCAGAATGCCCACCTTATGTGAAGGTAGAGATTTGATAATGTTTTCTACTTCAACATTAGTGACAGGTGACATCAAAAGATCTCGGCTTTCGGGCAACAGTAGGGGGATGCAAGCTTGGTCTAAAAACTTTGTAATATTAAGGGGGTAAACAGGAGGTGCTTGGTATAGATATTCAAAGTAGGTCCAGAAGGTAGCAGCTATCTGTGCCGGGTCAGTGGTAATCTTATAACGCTCAGTTTTTATAGAAGAAATGGGCTTGTGACCCATGGCCGCCTTAACTAAATTAGCTAGGAGCTTACCCGGGCGGTTGCCCCATCAGAATTTTTTTTTTCACTGTATTGGAGATTTATGTTAGCTCGCTCTGTAACCAAAGTGTCATAAGCCAATTTTGCATCTCACTATGAACGTCATCATCTGTGACATAGTTAAGAAAGCTGGCTTGGTGATAAAGGAACCACCAATTAAAAGGATTGTGCAAATGCTTTGTTAACTCAGTTTAATAGGAGCATGGTCAGAAACTAAAATGTCAGCATTAGAAGCATCCTCCATCCTATGGTGTATAGCATTGACTAACAACCAGTAGTCCAGTATAGAGAACGTATTGTGGCAATGGGACAAAAAAGTATATTCTCTGGCATCAGGGTTTAAGAGGTGCCAGGGGTCAACAAGGTGGAGAGAGTCTATTAAAAGGGGACAAGGTAGTCAGGATGTCTATGTTCAATAATCCTATCAGGATGAGTCGTAACATCGAGGTGAGGGTCTAAGAATGCATTAACGTCTCTGTCCAGCACTAAAGAACCTTCCGTCCAACCTTGTAGCTTGGTGTAGATATCCGAAAAGAACATGGTGTTAGTACCTGGAGGGTCATAAATGCAAGCCAGAATGTATAAATCATCTATAAAGTACTTTTTAAAAGAGAAATTAAGGACATTAGAAGCTTTCCAATGTGTCTCCTGAATAAATGCAATATCAGGGTGGAATTTTCTAAGATGGGACAAAACTTTTTTCCTCTTAAGCGGTGTATTGGGCCCTTCCAGGTTAGATTGTGAAGCCCTATTGCCCACTCTAGCAATGATCCGATTCCCTGGGCAGGGTGGTCACTAGTAGGGCTAATATGCTTTTGAAGTACCCACCTGTCCCAGTGAGCAGGGGGGAAACTACGTGAGGTGTCATTAAATAAAAAATGATCATATCAACAACATAAAATATCAATCATGGTCATATCAACAACATAAAATATCAAACATAATACACAGTAAAGAAATAACATGAAATAGAAAATAAGCTGTTTTGGGTTCAGTTATACTGCAACATTTTTAACACTAACGGGCTGTTGACAAAGTAATGTAACTCCTAAGATAAGAGGAAGGAAACAATATTTCCCAAAACAAGGAAGTCCTAAACAAATAGTAACAGTAAAGAGGTTTAGCGGGTAGGGACCAGGGAAGCCCCAATAATATAGCCAGATGGAGAATCAGTAGTAAAAACGTAACTCAGTAACCCTACTGTCAAAAGTGACAAAAGTAAAAATTTCTAAAACAGGAAGATTATAACGTTAATAGCAATATACTTAGCAGATGGCGGCATGTCCTCCTTAGCCATAATTGAGTGCGATGGGCTATTATGCATGGAGTGGAGAAAGTTCTGAGCAGCTTTCAGTGTGTCAAAGTAGTAAGATTTCCCTTTGTGGGTTATTCTCAATTTGGCCGGGTATAGAAGAGTGACTTAAATAAATTGGAAAGGTAGGCATAAAGTTGGAAAATGCTGTTTAACGTTGAAAAATGTAAAATGAACAAGCTACTTATAGGCTAAATGGGGTTATTATAGAAAATTCTGCTGTAGAGAAGGACTTGTGGGTCATCACAGATGAAAAATTGGGTAATAGTGCACACTGCTCAAGTGCAACAGCAAAAGCAAACCGGATACTGGCATGCATTAAAAGGGGTATGGATTCAAGGGATGTGATAGTGCCTCTTTACAAGGCATTGGTGAGACCACTCTTGGAATATTGTGTTCAGTTCTGGGCACTGCACCATTAAAAAGGACAAATGATTTGGAACAGGTACAGAGAAGGGCGACTAAGCTAGTAAAAGGTCTTGAATCACTAGAATACAAGGATAGGTTAACCAGGATGAATAGGTTTTCACTGGAGAAACGGAGGTTGAGAGGAGATATGATTAATATGTTCCAATACAGGACTGGGAATCAAATGGAACTGGGAGATGATTTGTTCACTAACAGGCCTATACTTAGGACACGCGGGCTCGTACTGAGGCTCAAGGAAAACAAATTCCGTGCTGAATTAAGAAGAGGATTCTTCACCATTAGATCAGTAACATTCCGGAACTCATTGCCGGTGGGGGTGATAACAGCACCTACCTTAATGAATTTAAATCAAAACTGGATACATTTTTGGCCACTAAGGGCATACTATAGATATGACTTACTCAAGTCAGTAGTTACAAGTTAGATAGGTTGAACTCGATGGACTTACGTCTTTTTTCAGGACTTAATTACTATGTAAAACAAATGTTATTGGCAAAAAGTTTCTTGCAGATGGGAGAGAATTCTCTTCTTTTGTTAGACTTGAAATGAGAAGTCGTGAAATAGGAGGATGCGTGCAGATTCATAGCGTATGGAGGTAGCCTTTCGATAAGCGCCATCATTTTCACCTTGTCCAAGTAGTTGAGTAGTGTAAACACCACTGGTCTTGAGCGCGGTTGTGTGGCTTGGTTCCACTCGGTGAGCTTGTTCAATTATAATAGAGACTTCAGATCTTAATGCCAGGGTATCTGGAAGCCACACAGAGACCAAGGACAAACAATGTTTGGGTTTGGGTAGCCCAATGAGTCGCAGGTTGTTTCTCATATTCTGGTTTTCGAGATCCTCTACTTTGTCAAGCAGGGCCACAATGGTTGATTCACAGGCTTGTAGCTGAGTATTAACCACATGGAGGTCATCTTCCAGGGTAGACATCCTGCTTTCCACCTCGGTTAATCTGGTGGAGTGTTGTGAAATCTGCAGGGTGAGCCTATTAATTGCCTCCATCAGTGGGGCTAATTTAGAGTCCAGCAGTGGAGAGAGCATCTCTTAAATTTCTTTGGTTCATTGTGCGGGTGTGGAAGTGGAGTAAGAAGTGTCTTCTAGGGAGTCCACAGTGCTGGCATGAACTGGTGAGGGGGGAGAGGAAACTGTACCAGAAGCTGGCGGTTTATTTTTATGTTTAGTGGCCTGGGAGCCTCTTTGGGTTCTATGGGGTGGGGGGGTGCAGGCAGACTCGCTGCTTGAGGGGGGGGGGTGCAGGCATACTTGCTGCTTCAGCGAGGGGTGGGGTGCAGGCAGACCTGCTCATACAGTCCAGCGGGGGGGGGGGTGCATGCGTGCAGACCCGCTGCTCTGGGGGTGCAGGCAGACCCGGCGCTCGTGGGGGGTTGGGGATGCAGGCAGACCCGCTCACAGGGGGAGGGGGTGTGCGTGCAGACCCGCCGCTCACCTACACCAGTTGGCTGTGGTGTATAATGGTGGATGATGGGCATGTGCTGTAGCCCTGGCTGGGCGGGGGGAGGTGATGTCAAGGGGGTTGTGGTGTGTAGAATGCTGGTCTTTTCCCTGGTCGGGGGGGGGGGGGGCGGTTTGTGTATAATGCTGGGCGGGGTGGTGGGTGTTCTAAGGCAGAAACTGTGTGTATAACGCTGTCAATCACTCTTGTAACCCCGCCCAGTGTTAAACACACAGGGGATGAGTGACAGATCTGGATAAATATATAAGAGATAAGCTTTCTAGACTAACCATCATTCCCAGGTCATAGACTGAAATGGGTTGAGGAAAGAAGTCAAATGAAATTAATTTTTGATTCACTATAAACACTTCACATGGATGTGGGGTGGAAGAAGGCAGAGAGTACGTCTTCCCATTGAATAATGTATGTTACGCTTCTAGTCAGACTCATTTCTCACACCATGGTACCAGTGGAGACCCCAATTGCAGAACACAGATGTGTAGAAGGCACAGAGGTACGTGGTTGACTAATTTTAATAATATAAAATTGGGTCATTTTATTAATTTAAAGAACTGTAAGATCTCTTGAATGAGCAATTAGTCACACAGAAGAACTCTAAAGGCCCCCATACACTAAATCGATTTGGGCCGATATCACCCATTCCTGGCGGCTGGCTGGGGAAAGCAGAGCACATAAGAAACATGCAACCCCCTTATGAAAGTAACCTCTGGAGACCGTACATCTAAATTTGGGTGTATACTGCTGACAAGGAGGAGAGCATCCCCTTCTCCCTCACTTTAACCGTGGATCACAGCTTTTGGTGGTGATCAGTGGGAAGTTTCTAAAGGGTTCGGTGCATTGGATTAATTCTAAGACAATCAGAGATCATCTTTTGCACTATGCTTGTTGATTCCAGTTGATAGGTGGAGCCAATAGGACACGGTCAACATGCAATAGGTTTACCTCAGAAAAAGGTCGACATGATTTTTTTAAGCTGACTTCTCCATTCATGTCGGCATAGATGGAAAATTGAATAGTGTGCCGAGTGGGCTACACTAATTGGGGGTCCGTGTCATCATATGTCGACAGATACCAAAAAAAAAAAAAATAACAGTGAAAAGCTTGTTTTGAACTTTTCCGGTGTTGACCATTTCCACGTCAGCATTTTAACTATGTCGACATATTGCCAATAGTGGTCAACCAATTGACTCTCGCCAGAATGATCCGGACCCATGCTTGTTATTCTTCTCCCCGTCATGCTCCCAACATAGATTTTAGTAATGCAGACAAATACTTTTCTCCATGACATTCACAAGCTGGTGGTATGTAGCCCATAACCTCTACTAGAACTACAATATTAAAATATTCTTTGTGAAGTTCAACATGATATGGTGGGCTCTTTATAAACAAGAATAACTCATTTCGAGTCAGTACTGCATCAGACGACATCTTTCTCCTGACCGAACAGGAAAGCCTGCAGATTCCTCCAATAACCATATGTGCAAGCCATTAGCAACTGTTATAAAGTAAAATACTAACAGGAAGTAGAACATAGCAACTACACAGCACATCAACAAAACACTTGTTTGAATTCAAAGAATGCCCCTTGATGCGAAGTATTATTTTTCCTCAGTTAAATGTGTTCACAGCATTATCAAGCATTTAATACAGAACGTTGTAGTGTTTGCACATCAGTATACGTGTGTGGGTAGTTTTCATTTGAAAGAGGATACAGTAGTGGAAGCCAAGTTTTGCATAGGAGGTGCCTAGAAGCTGGCAGAACTAATAAAGGAGCTCTCCAACTGTGGCGCTTATACAGATCTGATTGCAGTACAAATTTGTTCTCAAAATGTGCAAAACCATGTGCACTGCAGGTGGGGCAGATGTATATAACATATATAGAGAGCGTTAAATTTGTGTGGGGTGTGTTGAAACTGAAATCTAAATTGCAGTGTAAAAATAATGCAGCCAGTATTTACCCTGCATAGAAACAAAATAACTCACACAAAATCTGAAGGTGCCCATACACTAGTAAGATTTATCTTCAGATCTGGCTGGTTGGAACAAAAACATTGTTATGGAGGAGTGACAGTTTGTTAGTTTTCCCAGCATTTCCAAGCAAGTGGTCAACTGTCATTTGCTCTCATCCATAACCATGTTTTGTTCCAACCAGCCAGATCTGAAGATAAATCTGCTTGTGTGTGGCCACCTCACCTCTCTCTATTCATGTTAAATCTGCCCCACCTGCAGTGCACATGGGTTTGCCCATTTTGAGAATAAATTTGTACTGCGATCAGATCTGAATAAGGGCCTGTGTGTACATTTAGAGGGCCAGATTCAACTTTTTTTTGCTGAAGGCAGCCACTAGAGGGCGCCCAACAGAGCTATACATATATAGCTCCATTTATGCATTTATGGATGCCGCTGTTTGCATTTCAGCTCCCACCCCCAGAGACAACACCACAAATGTTGCAATGCTCAGGATGTCCCTTCAACGGCTTGGAACTTCCTAACACTAAAGGGGAGTTAGTCATTTAGTTTTGTTTTTTTCGCATAGGCCGTTTTTGCCGCATCGAAGGCATTTTTCGCCAATGCCTTTTCATTTATTTATTTTTTCAGCGAAAAGGCACTGGAGAAAACAGGCAAAATTTCACCAGCACAGTGGTGAAAACATGTAGATCGTCAACTTATTCACCAATCCAGTTGTTTTTCGCTACTTCTGAATTTTTCACCTAGGCGAAAAATCATCCCTCGAATTAAATAGGGCAAATCCCCATTCGCCCTAAAAAAATGTTTTTTTTTGTTTGTTTTTTAAAGTGCAGATTTTTTGTCCAGAGAAAAAAAAAAATCACACCTAATTGAATACCCTATGGCTGTGTACACACAGGGGCGATTATGTCGAATATCGCAGGCAATATGGTCACTGAGCGGCCATATTGCCCGCGATGGGAGCGTGCACCGGCGATATATCGCCGGGTGCGCGCTCCCATTTTCTCCACCTTAGTGATCGCTGGTCGCAGGAAAATGCTCCTGCGACCAGCTGATTTCCACTGACGGGCTCCCCCGGCAGTTTCTTTTTCATCAGCGACCATCTCTGGTCGCTGATGCAAACGGGACACTGAGCAATACATCGCTCATCGTGAGCGATATATCCACCCGTGTGTACGGGGCTTAATATTCATGATTCAGCTGCATGTTCAGGCGATAGAGGGGGGGTCGATAACCCGCGGGCGCATTGTTAACGATATAGTGCACAGATATAGACGAAATGCACAAAAATATTGTTAACTTTATCAATATTGAGCATATAATTAGCAAAAATCATCTAGTGTTAAAGATTGCATTACTTCAAAACAATGTGCTCCACACTAAATCCAGATTTAGTTACTCTGGGAAAATACAAATGTGTCCAGGTTACATCATTTTCAGTACAATACAACTGGAGTTCTGCCCCCTTGAGAACATTCCTATGTGCCAGGTAACTTTGCACACTCATGAAAGTGTAAGTGACACCAGCATACTGAAATGGAGGCAGACTTGTGTGGGTTATTAATTTAAAATGAACTAATTACATCACTGAGCATTTTGTACCTAATGTCTTATTGATGTAATTAGTTTCTGTTGGGCTGTTACACAGCATGCCATTGATATAATGCACTGTGCTGGTGACACATGTACGCTTAACACAAGCCGTCTAACTCCTACAAAAAGCACTGGCTCATCAATGTTATCCACATCATTCTGTACAATGGACAGGAGGCACGCAAGCATAATGACACACGGGCCATTCAGGTACAGTAGTAAGTACACACGGCCGTCTAGTCATTGGACGCTATAAGAACTCTGGAAAGCCGCTACAATGAAAATATGTATTAGTAGAGTAAATCAGTATTCAACCTTTAGAATGTAAGAAGGGCGAGAAGGGCCCTCTTCCATCCTGTGCCCTTCCTTCTTTTACCTAAACCAGTGGTTCTCAATCTCGGTCCTCAAGTACCCCCCAACAGTGGGGATGCGGTCATATATTAGAATGAACTTAGGTCTACAGTCATTAGGTCGACCCCACTAGGTCGACTGGCAGGAAGGTCGACCTGACTTAAGGTCGACATGGGCCAAGGTCGACATGACTTAAGGTCGAATTTGCATAAAGGTCGACATGAGGAAGGTCGACTGGTCATAAGGTCGACATGGGTTTTTCACTGTTTTTTGAGCCGACATGTGCCGACAGGCGGTATTTCATGCCCTACCATCCACTAGGGCGTGGTGGGAGAATAAAATAGTGTGCAGAGCGCAGCGAGGCACCGTGCCCGAAGCATAGCGAGCGTCCGATTCTCATTGCCAACTGTGTCCATGTCGACTGTTTCGACATTCGGATCAAAAAACTGTGAAAAACCCATGTCGACCTTATGACCAGTCGACCTTCCTCATGTCGACCTTTATGCAAATTCGACCTTAAGTCATGTCGACCTTGGCCCATGTCGACCTTAAGTCAGGTCGACCTTCCTGCCAGTCGACCTAGTGGGGTCGACCTAATGACTGTAGACCTAAATGCAGTCTGACGAATGATCCCAACCCCAACAGTGCATGTTTGCCAGGTCTGCACACAGAATCACAGGTGAAATAATTATTTCCACCTGTCAGTGAATAATGAGTGCATCTGTGCACCTGCCGGGTGACCTGGAAAACGTGCACTGTTGGGGGTATTTGAGCACCGAGGATGAGAACCACTGACCCTACACCCTAGCAGACCCGGCCGATATTGTCCATACACACTAAACAATATTGGCCGCTGTCATCAGGACCCGCTAAAAATGCAGATCATTTGGCTATATAGCAAAATTGACCTGCATATTTATCAGCCATCAATCTTTCTTACCAACGTGCATCATTAATGATATTGAGTGTACACGCCAGACAATATAGGGAACGATACAGCTCAGAAAACCCTTTCTGTGTGATATATTTCACTATATCCTTGTGTGCGTGTGTGGGGGGGCTCAAGTCAGTTTTCATGTTTTGTATACTAGTTTACGGACTCTAACTGGGCACTGCGGACCTCTTGTGGCACTATAGAAATAAATGATAGTAATAATGTGGAATAATTTGCGGTGAAGGAAAATAAACGTTCTCGTAAAGTGCAGAAACCCTTTCCATAGCATCATTACAATATTCTAATAGTGTACAAGTCATAGATGTGCAAGAATCATATTTATGAAATTCAGGTGTAGAAGTATGACGAGGCATTATGGGTGAGCAAGGGTAGGTAACAGCGCATGTTATGTTTGCTTAAAGCCGGGGCATCAACAGGATAACACGCCACTGTACTAGCTCACGCATGAATTGGCACTGCACGTTCCGACAATTGTCAATTTTGACATCCGGGGGAGATCTTGATCACGCCCACTTTAGCCTATTGGGAGGAGAGGCACTAGGCTGAAACTCAGAACAAAAAAAAAAAAAACATTTTCATGGTTGAAATCTCTGTGTTGAAGAATAAATATTTTATTCTATTCAACCCACATACAGTACAATCCCTGAAAACCTTATGGCCTCCATACCATAAACTAGCTCGAGGTATTGCATACAGCCTTTCATGCGACACCTCCACAACTCCACAGTGGCTAGGATCCCATACGATACATCATTTTGGTCACTTTGCATAAAGGACCTCATTCTGGTTGGTATGCTACGTTGCAAATTTGCAACGGCGTCCAATGTTGAGGATCTGTGCATACGCATATGCAAATACAGGGCAGTACGGATGGAGTAATGGTTAGCATTACTGCCTCACAGCACTGAGGTCATGGGTTCGATTCCGACCATGGCCCTAACTGTGCGGAGTTTGTATATTCTCCCTGTGCTTGGGTGGGTTTCCTCCCACAATCCAAAAATATACTGGTAGGTCAACAAATTAATCCTAGAATGCCTGTGTGTGCGTATACATGTGGTAGAGAATATAGATTGTAAGCTCCACTGGGGCAGGGACTAATGTGAATGTTCAAAATAAAGCGCTGAGGAATGTGTGCACTATACAAATACCTTTATAAATAAAATACCTGTCCAAGGGCGGGATGTACTAAAGGGAAAATGCGGTAAAACGGGGGTTTTACCGCATTTTCCTATTTACCATCACCCATCCGTCCCGTTTTCGCTTGGCAGGGTATTGCCACCCAGAGGGTGGCGATACCCTATAGAAGCCTATGGGCTTCTATCGCCGCCTGACGTCTTCCCCCCCTCCCATCCACCTGATCTCCTCCGCCCCCAGCAGGAGGACATCCGGCTGCAGGGGGGAGGAGGAGACGCAGGGGCACACTGGCAGCCGCCGGGATGTGACAGAGACCCCCGCAGACCACATCAAAGGTATCGCAGGGGTCTCCGTCACCGCAACCCGATGCTAGCCGCATATGTTAGTACATATGCGGCAGCATCGCGGCGGCTGCCAGGCGAAGGGCGGCGATGTATATTAATACATCCCGCCCCAAGTCTGAGGATGAAGAAGTGTGGTGATAATATCATCCCTATCCACAATGCGATAATTGATTACGCTGCAAGAATGTATCAATTATCACATGAAGAGACAAAGCTTGTGGGAAAGCGAATCCTCTCCACAACCATGTTGGGTTATCGTTCTAAAAATCTGTCTGTGCATGCGCCAGTACCAACATCACCACTAACCCCCTCCCACCGCTGCTTATTCTTAACAACCCCTGAGGATTGGAGCTCCTGGAGGACTTGTCAGTCATTATGGCTCACGGCTGCTGTGACCTCCGATGCTGCAGCTTTGCAGCAGCACTTTACTGCACCAGGGGTCACAGGCACAGCGGGAGCCCCGATGATCGATCACTGGTACCTAGGTGGGCGAGTATAAATTATTTCTTTTATTACACAGTGATTTGACATCCTTTTTACCATTATTTTAGCAAAAATTATATTATAATTTATCAAGAATCGCATCGGCATTGCAACGGGGCGCAATACCACCACCACTGTAATGTATGGATAAACACACACGGGGACAGGAGATCTGATAGGCATGATCTCTACCATGTGTTTACTCCTGTGTCAGGACTCCTGCGCACACACGGTTGTCTGATGTGGAACTCTCTCCATGTGATTTCTGTGATTTCCATATAGCAGCACAACGCCATATTCAGATGGCGTTAGCGGTGGGGTATAATCTCCAGAATGCTTTGCATTCCTGACCTTATGAGATACATCTGCTGTATGTATGTAATACATGTTTGTGATACTTAATATTTGCAGGTATCCCACACACAAAAAAAAAAAATGTTTGGAATATGCCACAAATATTTATAAATGGTCCCGAGAGGGAGATTTAAACCAATAGGAAGTTCAAATGGACATAGCCACACATTTGGAGAGTTTACGCTAATGCCAGCATCCCCAGTTTTCACTAGCGCCTCTCTGTGGAAAAACTGCACTGGTAACTGAATCTCCCCCGTCCCAAAAAAGCCCATCATACAACTAATGCTGTGTACACACTAAAGCAGTGGTGGCCAACCTGTGGCTCTTGAGCCTCATGCGGCTCTCCCCCTTGTAAAGTGCGGCTCCTGCTCCCACTGCTGCCCACCGTCTGTCCCAGTCCCCCCTGCTGCCGGTTCCCTGAATCCCCTCTCCTTCTGAGGGGAGGAGAGCGCGCATCGCGCATCTCTCCTACCCCTTACTGTGCATCCTTGTGACTGGGCCGTCCGCCAATCAGAGCTCGTGGGCCAGCAGCCAATCAGGAGCCGGCCAGCAAACTTTGACTGGTGGGCGGCCCAGTCATAGGGAAGTGAGGGGGAAGGAGACGCGCGGTGTGCTGTGCTCTCCTCCCATCGGTTACATGACAGGAGGACTGCAGGGGGACACCAGACTGTCCTCTCCCTGCCCGGCAGCAGCAGCAACAACGGTGAGCGCTGCTGCTGGGCATTTTGCACTGTGGGGGCATAGCAGTTTGTGGCACTGTGGGGGCATAGCAGTTTGTGGCACTGTGGGGGCATAGCAGTTTGTGGCACTGTGGGGGCATACCAGCTTTTTGGCACTGTGGTGGCATACCCGGCACCGTGTGGTGCATACTTGGCACCGTGGGGGGCATATGTATATCTGGCACTATTGGGGGCATATGTATATATGGCACTGCACTATTCGAGGCATATTTGTATCACACCCACCCAAGGGGTCAAAATAGACTACGCCCCTTTTTTTGGCGCATGTGCCTTCGGCGCACGCATGATGTCGGCTCTTTAGTTTGACTACCGATATTTTTCGGCTCTTTACCTCTGACCGGTTGGCCACCCCTGCACTAAAGGATGTGTATACTAAGCGATGGCACAACAAATTGTGCCGCCTGTGACACACCACATGAAGCAGCGAGTGATGGCACAATGTATCATTGCCCGTCGCATTGAAAATGCATAATGCGATTCCTGGGTCGTTCCGATGAGCATGCAGCACTCCCCACACCATGTTCTACCTTGCAGGGTGTCTCTTTCTAGGCACATTGCTCCAAGCAAAGCCACAGAGGGCATTGCGGCAACCCCCTTGGTACCTGCTGTGTAACGCCATGATGCACAGGTGGTGCCAGACCAAGGTGCACAGGTGAGCTGCTATGCCACTGCCCATAGAGGAGACCACCTGCACGTCTATGCATACACAATGTGCATTGCTTTATATAGGCAACCCCTATCCCTAAGCCCGTGACAACACTGGGGTACACACTGGCATCCCTATACCAGCTGATACATACTGGCACCTGCTTGTGATATATATTAACACCTGCATGTGGGCAGTTGGCTGTCAACAATCTCAGTGACCTGCACAAAGGAGATGGACAAAGGGGATAAAGCTGACAAACCTGTACATGCCTGTGGCTGCCCTGCCAGCAGATGGCACTCATCAGCCTGGCAGCACCCTGGCACCGGAGCTGCAGGGACAGGCTGGCTGCATCCCACGGGGGCCAGAGGGAGGTCTGTCTCGGAGAAGGGAGCGCCAGACGATGATGATGATGGCGGCTATTATTTATTACGCAGCAACCGGAGACGCAGCTGCACCCTGCCCAGTGCCCGTAGCACCCCAGCACCCAGACTTAAGGGTAACACTACAGTGTCAGGAGAGTCAAAGACCACGGGATATGAGGATTGCTCCCTCTCCCCGGGCAGCGGGGGCATGCAGCGGCTATGGCAGGTGGAGGGGATCCGACCGCGGCCTGTACTTACTGACGGCATCCGAGTGCATTTTCGTGTGACGCAGACTGGCAGGCACCAGCGGCCCGGACCCCCCGCTCCAGCTCCTCTCAGTGACTCTCTCCCCGCAATCACACCGCGCAGCAGCGGCAGTAGCAGCAGGGCACAGACACACCGCTTAGACACGCCCACCATCGCGTTGATTGGCCAAGGGATTCTCAACCCACTCCCCTCACGTCAAGCCACTGGCTCACTAGCCATGTGGGCGGGAGAAGGGAGGTTGCGGGAATTTGGGGGAGCGGCTTATTGCGCCCGGGGCGGGGCTTGATGGTGACGTCATGTTCTGATGAACGCCCATTTGTGTTGTTGGAGAGTGACGGAGCTGTCAAGGCGCTGGCAGTGACGTCATGAGCAGGTGTTATGCGGACCATCTAATTGGTCAGCAGAGCTGGGAGGGGGGACACGTTTGTGATGATATTTATATTGTAGTGTGAACCATCATCTGTTTGGAGCAGAACAGATGGTGTAATGGGTAGCATTTCGGTTAGGTCTGAATTGAAGTGGGCTAATGGACCTCCTGACGTCACAGGGGAGGAGAGGGGGTGGGGAGAGGAGGAGAAAGCTCAGAACAAGGGTCCCAAAAGAATGCTCGCCACCCTTCGGCACGGTAGCTCGCTCCGCTCCGCTTGCCACCTGGTTACTAAAGACAACCAGCGGTCAGAGTTGGCAACTCTGAAATGCAAAACAAGCAACTGATGAATGAAAAAACAAGCCCAACCTAATCCTAAAAAGCCCCAAAACAAGCGCAACTTACATTTAGTGGGACTATGTAAAAACTGGACCCGGACTAGACTCCGGACCGCCGGGCAGGACATCAAAATCTGCAGTCCGGAGCTTTTAGGGTCCGGTCCGGGGTGTCTCTTGTCCGGGGGGTGTCTTGTCCGGGGGGGGTCCCTGTGATAGCTATCATCAGGGACATGGGGGAGGGGAGATTACAGCCTCCCCGTGTGGTCCAGACCATCCGGTGTTTTTTTTACTACATGCCCGGACCACACAGGGAGGCTTTATTCTACCCCTCCTCCTCTACCTGGTTACTGTCACAGTCAGCCCCCCCGGACAGGACACCACAAGCTCCAAAATGCAGAGTTTGATGTCCGCTCCGGTGGTCCGGGGGTTTTGTCCTGGTCCGGTTTTTACCCATACCCCATTTAGTTATAGATAGATATTTTACATAATATTTATACAATCTACATTTCTTTACAATGATATTTTATCAGCACAAAATTGGCTTTTAAAATATACTATAACACTTCCTGCTTTGCCTCATTAACGAGGCGAAGCAGGAAGGGACATCGACAAGAGATATTAACATCTTGTCTGCCAAAGCAGGCGAGCACAAACTCTCCCTCCGGCGATGTCCCCTTGATGAGACAGCGCATCAGTTCACACTGATACGCTGTATCCTTCCCTATGGCTGGCTGTACTGGGCATGCATGGGATCTCGCTACTCATGAGAGATCTCCAATGCAGCCCGAAGCCAGCAGCAGGGACAGCGATGTCGCTATTGTGGGAATAGGGCTTCGCCACCCTGCAGCTGTTGAAGCAGATATCGTCAGGGGGGCGGAACAGTCATCGCTGTGGACCTTCATAGATTTACCTTGCATATCAACCTGTGCAAACCAGTTCCTTCTTACATGGGGGAGAAGCGGTATCATTGCACATAACATGCGCTGATACCACCTTCATTCCCATATTGCGCCTTCATATACCTGCCCCAATATGAGATATTTTGCTTTCATTCTTTCTATAAAGAAAACATTGCCTGCTGTATATATTTGTGGTCCTTTGTACGCAGTAAGAAATATTTATTATAAAGGTGCCCATACACGTTGCGATAGGCGATGTACATTTTGTAATCTAGTGCAGCACATACTTTTTGTGCTGTGCGATGGCCAAAGGCTTTACCCCTGCTTATTGCAGCTTTACATAAGCTACATATGGAGAGACAATTGTACCATGTATGTATCGTTAAATTGTACCATGTATGGACATCTTAAGTAAAGATAAACCAATCTTACTACAGCGGGGAGCGGGCGAGCTGAGCGGGCAGGGGAGCGGGGGAGCCGGTGGCAAAGTTTGCGGTGCACATCTCCGGCACCCTGTGCTCTTTTGGCACACGGAGCTTGTGCACTTCCGGCTCCGCCCTCGCTAGGCCCGTGCTGAGGTTACTCTGATATCCATAATCTTGGAACCTATTACATAACATCAAGAAGGGGCTAATTGTAAGTATTGACATTAGAACTTACCATCATATTATTACCTGGCGTTTAGTAAATGTTTGCATCAATTAACTAGTTTATGAATTACTATTCTTATTAATATTAATTAGCTAGAAAATAATATTCTTCCCTAGGCAGTTTCTGCTGCTTTGAAAATCAATCATTCTTTAAAGAACTATGCTTGCAATTCACCTTAGGGTTTGCTCTGTATTAATGTTATACTCCAGCAGAATCACAGTGTGACCTTACCTAGACTCAGCCAAGTGAGACAAAAAAGTAGTGTGTGTGCGTGGTGCGCAACCAATCAGCAGCTGACACGGGGTGGTCAGACCCCAAAAGGTAATGGAAATAAAAATAGAAAGTGTCAGCGCTGGCTAAACCAAATGAATGGAGCAGACGGTTCTCAAAAATATAACAATTTAATAATACAATAATATACAATAATATGAAATAATATAAAATATGAAAAAGGAGGGTTAAAAGGTGTGAATCAATTAGACTGAAATGTCCAATTTTTCTTTGTTTAAAAGAATATCACCGGGATATTTAAAGATATAGGCACTAATTGACTGACGAATATGTTACCATCCTGGGTGGTCTGGTAGGTTGGTGGATCCAGACAGGTGATCGATTGTGTCCTTAGATGTCCTATAGTTTCAAGGACTCACGGTTCCCACTATTGCTGATTGCCTCTGATTTTGCTGGATGAAATTAGGGATCGTGCTGTTTTCCCAATGCAAAAAGTCCAGTATTAATTTGAGGTAAATCTGTGGGTGGATCGGACAGGTCACCAAATCAATCTGTGGGTGGATCGGACAGGTCACCAAATCAAATTGGACATTTCAGTCTAATTGATTCACACCTTTTAACCCTCCTTTTTCATATTTTATATTATTTCATATTATTGTATATTATTGTATTATTAAATTGTTATATTTTTGAGAACCGTCTGCTCCATTCATTTGGTTTAGCCAGCGCTGACACTTTCTATTTTTATCAGCCAAGTGAGAACCTACATGAGCAATTATTATTTTCAAGTAAAGTACAAAGTCTCTAACATTACTGGATGGTTGTGAAATGTTCTTAGTTGACTGAAACATGAATGCGTTAGTGCTTAATGTCAATTACTTTCAGTTAAAGCTCAGACCCAATTAATAAATAGCACTTTTCCTTGGGATGTGTTTCTCTTCTTAGAGAAGGGCATTTAATCACTTTTTAGCCCTTCTCAACTCAATTTGATACTTTGCCTAAGGACCAAACCTTACCCAAATGAAGACTTAATTAAAGGGTCTCACAGACATTGGTGCTGGAATCCAGCATTCTCCGGTCAGGTCAATCAGCTGATACTGAAGCAGGTGTCAATATCACCAGTAGGTACAACAAAACGTAACCCAAAATATACAGAAAATGGCAACAATAATATACAAGTAGGTGCAGGTATGAGACAGGAGGTAGGCAGGACCGGTGTAAGGCTTCTCAGCACCCAAAACTTTAACCTACTGCACCCCCCCCCCCCATACTGCCACCAATAACCACTTTCCAACCCCTAAAGACATACTTAACTAACATTCCGGAATGGCAGGGAGGCTCCCAAAAATATTGGGTCCCAGCCCCACCCTGGGAACGGTGGGCAAGTCCTCTGCTTTCCCTGGAGGCCTCCCTTTGCCACCCTCAACGGAGTACAAGAAGGAGGGTACAGCAACGCAGGGAAGTATGCCTCAAGGGAATGTATGGAGCCGAGTTCTTAGAAGTTCCAGAGCAGACACCTGCATTAAGTACAACAAGGATCCTCATAGACATCCTTGAGTTTTTAGTGCAAAATGATTTTTATTATTATATGCTAGAAAAACATACCCAAATAGTATAGAGCATGTTATGGCAAGCAATGAACACTAGGTGCGTACTAATACAATGCAATAAATGAAATAAATGTATAGAAAACAAGAATAAAGTTATAAAGAAGAGAAAGAGGGAGAGAGGAAAAAAAAATAAAAAAAAAGGGGAGGCGAAAAAGACAAAGACTAGGCATGAGGAATGGGGGTGGAGGGAGTAGAGAGAGTAGCTCCGATTCCTATGCGGGGTTGTCAGAACATAGAATTGGTAGAAAAAAAGAGGGTAGTATCACCCAGTGGAACTCAAGGTAGGCCAAACCAAAGGGAGACGGGTCAAAAGGATCCCTGTTCCTTAAGTGGATTCAGGGGGGGATGCAACAATGTCCTTATAAGTTTTCGAGTCTTTGAAGTACATCCATAGGACCCATGTGTCCCTGAAATTTACATAGGTATCTTCTGCAGAGGATACAATGTCTTCCATGTCCCTGTAAAAATCAACTTTTGCAAGTTAGTCTCTAGTTGTTGGAGGGGAGGAGGATCGCCAGCGAATCAAAATCAGAATGACTTAGCCGCATTATTCAAGTAACATAGAAAGGACTTCTTGTATATCGCGATCGGGGCTGAGGTCAGGTGGAATAGCCAGAACAGTGGGTCAGAGGGGACAGGTTCCCCTAGTATGACAACAGAGAGTTTCAGGACATCTGACCAAAATGAACGGAGGAGAGAGCATTGCCACCATATATGAAGTGGGTTGCCCTGGGCGTTGGAGCAGCGCCAGCAGATATTAGGTACACCAATCCCCATTTTAGAGAGTACATCAGGACATCTATACCAGCGGGATATCAGTTTGTACTGGGTCTCCCGGACCCCCACACTAGGAAAGCAAGCATGGGCCAGGCAGAATATCTTGACCCAATTATTTTCCCCCACTTCTTCACCTAGCTCTGTGTCCCATGTTTTAGTAAAGTGCGGAAGGTGGGAGCTTGCGTCTTCAGAGAGTAGGTTGTATATCAAAGAGATGGTATGGGTAGGAGCTGAGGAACCATTACAGAGAATTTCAAAGGGTGTCAGGGTCTCCTGAGAGATGCTGGAAGGACTCAATGACTAAAGGAAATGGTGTACCTGAACATATCACCAGTATTCAGTTTGAGATAAATTCCATCCACTTTGTAAGTCGTTAAAAGACGCGATTGTTCCTCCGCTCATCAGCTGTCCGATTCTAAAAAGGCCCCTATCCAACCAGCAGTGGAAGGCCTTGAGGTCTAATCCTGGGGGAGGGGGGTCGGGGAGGTATTTGCTAAGAAGGACACAAATGGGGAACTGCCTAAAGCCAGCCCTGGTCATAGGAGATGGGGTGATAAAAATGTTTTGGGTATAATCTGTTTTTATTGAATATTTCAAAACTTAAAATTTTGATGGCAGATAAAATCCACTTGGTTCATCTAGTTTGCCCTAAACACATGTCTATGCACAGACTTAGGTTAATTGTAGTTGGGAGACAAGTAACCTACAAGTATATTTTTTATACATATGACTTCATGGCAGTACTATGAGACAGTAATGCAATCCATAATATACTGTTATATACAGGGCTCAAAGTGGTCCTGGAGAGGTGGTGGAACTGAATTCCCCTGCCACCTACCCGCAGAGCCAGGGCCAGTGCTAGGATGATTCCCACCTCCCTGCAAACTATAAATTTGTGCTCTGCCTCCCATACTTTATAAAGGGACAGTGGTCTCACATTGAAGGATCCTGGTCACACAATAGTACCCCCTATTCAATTTATGCCACACATTAGGACAATAATATTCACAATACATATAATGTAGTGCCCCTTATTCATGTTACTCTACATAGAAGTACCCCTTATACATGTTATGCCCACAGTGGTGCCTCTTACACATAATGGCCATAGTTGTGCCATTTATACACATGTCCATAGTAGTGGTGCCCCTTTATACACATAATGCCCACAGTATTGCTCCTTATACACATATATTACCCATGCCCTCTATTCTTCCAGAAGTTTCCGTGTATCTATGTGACCCTCCAGTCTCCTCTCATCTTATATTTAGCTTTCACAGAGCTAGCTCCTCCCCAGAGGCGCGACGGCATGACAACACATAGACCATGTCAGAAAAGGAAGCTGCTGGGATCACATATGCTCTATCCAGCTGACAGGGCATATGTGAGTACCAGGAGTCATGGGCCACTGGTGAAAGAGAAGCATGGAGCTGCCAGGACCTGAGGAATGGGAAGGTAGCTGCAGCTCACCAGTGACACTTGCACCCCGCCTGCATTATCTTTTGATGTGGGTGGTGAGATGGGCTTTTCTGTTGAAAATACATGTACAGTGCCCTAATGGAGGTGGAATTAGTTCCATCCAGTGGCGTAACTACATATACAGGAGGCGGTAGCCTCCTCTAGCAACCTTAAAAATAGTCTGCTGTATGAGGGTAGCCATTTTCCGACTGTCACTTTTTATTAGCAGCTGGAGCCGGGAGAGCCGAGGACCGACAGATCTGTGTGTCCGGGTTAAAGGCAGCGGCAACAGGGTAAGGAGGGTGTTAACTTTTTTTGGGGGGGGGGCAGAAGCCGGGACCCGGGATCCGACAGAAGCGCCGGCGGGCGGACGGAAGCAGGTAACTATAGCCCCGCAGACACCCCCCCTGGTGCCCACACCTTCTTTGCGCCTCCCCGCCACCACAGGGGCTGCGGGACTATAGTTACGCCACTGGTTCCATCTACCATCTACAGGTGGTGGATCTCAGGGGTAGATGTATGAAGCAATGATGAGGGAGGAGAATGATGAGCTGTGGCGAGCGAAGCGAGCCACCGTGCCCGATGCATCGCGAGCGAAGCGAGCGATGCGAGGGTCCGATTCTCATTGCCAACTGTGTCCATGTCGACTGTGTCGACATTCGGATAAAAAAACAGTGAAAAACCCATGTCGACCTTATGACCAGTCGACCTTCCTCATGTCGACCTTTATGCAAATTCGACCTTAAGTCATGTCGACCTTGGCCCATGTCGACCTTAAATCAGGTCAACCTTCCAGCCAGTGGACCTAATGGGGTAGACCTAATGACTGTAGACCTAAGTTCATTCTGACAGATGTACCGATTCCAATTTGCATACTATAAAATTATACAGAGCAGCTGATTGGTTGCCATGGGCCACTTCTCTGGTTCACTTCTCCTCCCTTATCACTGCTTCATACATCTACCCCTCAGTTCTATCCCATTTTCACCACTTTAACCCCTGGTTATACACCCTCTGTTTTCTCTGTAACCAAGATCATTGTGGAGTATGATCAACATAAAAAGAAGCTGCTAAAATAAGGAACCTATCTCCAATGACAAGCCTATATTCAGTATATGCCCTCTTTGTTCCACGTGTAATTCTACTGCGTGACCAACACATTTGAGATACAATTTATATTCTAGTTGTCCTTAGGGAGATGGTCACAGTGTGGCAGATGGATGTATCTGCCTTCCTTCTAGTAGTAGGTGGCACCAGTAGTCTAACATTAGGCATTATCATACCTCCCAACATGATCCATTCCAGGAGGGACGCAATGCTCTGTTTCTGGATTTCCCTCCAAATGTATGACTGTCATCACCTGTTTTGAACAAGTTAATGGATAAGAAAGGTGTTTCACCACAGGAATAGAGCATTGTGTCCCTCCTGGAGAGGGTCATGTTGGGAGGTATGCACTATGGGGGTGATTCAGGTTGGGTTTCAAAAGCAAACTCCTTCTTTAATGGACAAAACCATGTGCACTGCAGGTGGGCAGATGTAACATGTGCAGAGAGAGTTACATTTGGGTGGGTGTGTTTAAACTGAAATCTAATGTAATGTAATAATAAAGCAGCCTGATTTACTCTGCACAGAAACAATATAACTCCCCCAAGTCTAACTCAAAGTAAATCAGAGTCAATGTGAATGGTGATATATGGAAGAGTTAAAAAAATTTATAAAAAACCTAATGTCATCTTAGTCAGCTGCTAACCATTGACTCACATGACTCCGTCTGACCAAGAAGGGTCTTTATATTGAAAGTTCGTTCCCCCTGCCTGAGCCAATCCACAGACAGGGGTGGGTATTTAGGGAAGGGTCCCCGAAGGCTCAGTTACTGGTGCAACTTAGGCAAGTATTCAATGCCGGTGCGAGCGGCCGGCGAGGGGGTTAAACTGCGAGGATCACAGAAAACCAGTGATCCTCGCAGTTTAACCCCCGCGCCGGCAGCTCGCACTATGCAACGTTCCGGGGGAATCCTCGCAGTCACAGAACGGCGAGGATTCCCCTAAACTGCGAGAGCCGCGGCTAGTGCAGCAAACTCGCTGTAATTAGCCTCGATTCTCACAGTTTTTGGAGGCACATTCGCAAATTCCCCCTCGCTCAAAAAACGGAGCGAGGGGGAATTTGCGAATGAGGGGGGTCAGTTGAATACTGACAGGGTGAGCGGTGACTGCGAGCAAAAAGTCCTGCTCGCAGTCACCGCTCGCCCACGGCATTGAATATATGCCTTAGTTGGCAGTCCTGCTGTGTGTGTGCCTAGCTCCTCACTGTGGTCTTCAGGCACCTTGTCTGCTAGTTTGCTGTGGGTTCTCTGGCTCCGTTACCTCATTTCAGTCTCCGATACAGTTATCTGATGAATACTCCAGTTCCGTTACCTCATTCCAGTCTCTGGTCCAGTTATTTGTTGAATCCCCCATTTCCATTGCTCAATTCCAGCCCCGGAACAGTCATCCGGTGAATCCTCCGGTCCAGCCTTCACCTGCCGGCATCTGGTCCGGCACGTCTGGAGTATATCCTGGTTCCACTCTATCTGGGATTCCTGGCTCATGCCCAGTTCTGCAACATCCACATCATTTACCAGTCTACCTTCCAGTCTAACATTGGTCAGAATAGTACCCATCTTACCATCTCTGAGGAACCCTGTTGCTTTATAGTAATGATGCAGTTTCTGGTGACCCGTGCGGAGGGCCGAAACCTGCTTGCCAGACGCAAAGTCCAAACTTCTTTGCAGGGGTCCCTGGTGAAGACAGTCAGCGAGTTTAAACTCTGCGTCTCTGTTCCAGGTGTTTGCCAACTACTAGGTATCTGTTTTGTAGTACACGAGGAAGCAATATATTAGGCCTAGCAGTTTCCAGCCACATCAGGCCCAGGTCCGGTTCCACAAAGCTCATCTTCTGTGACACTTACCTTCCTATCTCTCCTCTGGTTGGGATGCTCCATTTTTAGCTCATGAAACCTTATACTCCTGTCTCTGTGCCTGCTCTGCATACTATCCTGCTGGCATTCTGACTGCCCCAGATAAAGGGGAGCCTAAGATACATTATCCCCTTTAATCTGGCTATGTTTGGAGCATCATACTATGTAAAGGCATTTTACACATTTGATCGAGCTATGAATACACTCCTGATGGCTTATGGCAGTGGTCAGGGAACTCGGTCCTCTTTACCCCACACAGTGCATGTTTTGCTGTTAACCCAGCAGGTGCACAGGTGTACTAATTACTCACAGACACATTTTATAAGGTCCGCAGGTGGAGTTAATTATTTCACTTGTGATTCTGTGAGGAGATCTGCAAAACATGCACTGCGTGGGGTAATGAGGACCGAGTTCCCTGACCACTGGCTTATGGAATAGCCTGTGAGGTACAGGCTTTGACAAGATCCAGCAAATCTGCCTGGCAATCTATTAAAAGGCAAAGCTAAGTTTGGGTTGCCTTTAATGATTACAACTTTTAAAATATGGAGAAACTTGCTGGAATCCCACTTAAGGCTGCACTTTGCACTACCACCTAAATCTCGGGTTGGGATCATTTGGTCTACAGCAAATGTACCTGAATGTCAACATAGTCGACATGGACACAGTTTAAAGTGCACCGCATCCCCCTCGCAACGCTCGCTACGCTCGCGATGCGTCGGGCACGCTCGCGATGCGTCGGGCACACTATTTTATTCTCCCACCACGCCCGTAGATGATGGCAGGGCATGAAATACCACCTGTGGGCACATGTTGGCTAAAAAAACAGTGAAAAACTCCATGTCGACCTTTTGACTGTCGACCTAGACAATGTCGAACTAATGTTTGTAGTTTCTCTGTTCCAGGACCGACACTCCTGGCTTTATGCAGCTAAATGGAAACACTATTAAAAGAAAGAATAGTGGAATATATTAAATTTTTTTTTTTTTTATAAACTTTTTATTAAGTTTTATCAGAAAACATATTAATCTGTTTTAGAGAAGACCAACAAATCAATTGATAATTATAGTTTACAAAGCAATGGTAATACAGGTTGAGTATCCCTTATCCGAAATGCTCGGGACCACGAGCATTCCGGATAAGGGAATATTACGGTTTTTGGAATAATTTTTTTTTTGTCATACTTACCTGCCCCTGGTGGGTCCCCGATGGTCCCACGGCGTCCATGGAGTCCTCCGGCGTCCACAGCAGGCCACCAGCACCGTCTCCGGCGTCTCCAGCGGTCCCAGGAGTGCTTTGCGCAAGTTCCCAGGCGCGCCGGTGACATCACCGGCGCGCGCGCGCACTCGCGCAAAGCACTCCTGGGACCGCTGGAGACGCCGGAGAGGATGCTGAAGGCCTGCCGTGGACGCCGGAGGACTTGGTAAGTATTAAAAGAGGGTTAGGGGGGGGGGGGGGGGGAATTTGAATTATTCCAAAAAAACACGTTTTTTGGAATAATTCGGATACGGGATGCCCGGATACGGGATACCCGACCTGTACAAGTAAGCAGAACAGCTATGAACGGGTACACAGACCAAGCTTTAGTATCAAAAAAGAAATAGTGTCTCTTCCCGCTTAGTCTCCTCTTCTTCTTGTGGATATATATATATGCAAGGATATTATAGTATTATTATAGAGGCCAATCGCCTGCTCTCTTTCCAGTCCCATCAATAGGTGTCCATTCCATTGGCCAATCTGCTCATCGAGGACGTGCAATAATCCGTTTAGTTTCTCTTAGCAGCTATAAAATAAAGAACAGTAACACAAATATATACCAAAGGGATAAGGGGGGTAGAAAGATAGGGAGATACAATAGGAAGATAAGACATGACAAGACAAGGGTAACATTAATTTTTAACATATTATACTTTATGCACAAAAAGGGGGGTGTCCAGAGTGCGCTCAAATGGTACCACCTAGCCAGAAAGGGTAAATAGTCCCAAATTGGTGTGATCCTGCGGTCACTTATATTCAGACGGAGTGTTCGTATACTTCAAAATAATACCGAAGACCTCGAATGTAAAAAGCAGTTCTTTATTGGAAGCCCAACGCGTTTCGTCTACACGACTTCATCAGGGGCAAAGGCAAGGCCAGACACGGCCAGAAATCCAGACAAAGGCAATAATGGACAATGTTCCTTTACACGTACAGTTAAAATCAGTGTGGGTGGATACGGAAGTTTAACGCCAAGGATAAAAATCCAAATATAACTCCTTCAGAGGACAAGAAGGTGTATATAACCAAGGGAGTGGGTATCCTGGTTTGCAGTGGAGTAAGCATCCATATTCGCCTACTGCGGATTTTATTGTATCTGATTTTATTTGCTGAGTGTGAGAAAGGAAGCCTTTTCCCTCTAGCCTGTGGGTTAAACCCACACCTTGGATCCCACTCCCTTGGTTATATACACCTTCTTGTCCTCTGAAGGAGTTATATTTGGATTTTTATCCTTGGCGTTAAACTTCCGTATCCACCCACACTGATTTTAACTGTACGTGTAAAGGAACATTGTCCATTATTGCCTTTGTCTGGATTTCTGGCCGTGTCTGGCCTTGCCTTTGCCCCTGATGAAGTCGTGTAGACGAAACGCGTTGGGCTTCCAATAAAGAACTGCTTTTTACATTCGAGGTCTTCGGTATTATTTTGAAGTATACGAACACTCCGTCTGAATATAAGTGACCGCAGGATCACACCAATTTGGGACTATTTACCCTTTCTGGCTAGGTGGTACCATTTGAGCGCACTCTGGACACCCCCCTTTTTGTGCATTCTATCTTCTGTCTCTCAATAACAGGAGAGTCGTTCCAGAGGTGCAGCTGGTCGAAAGACCCACTCTAAGCGCAATTCCTGACCACATTGTTTGTTTTCTGTATATTATACTTTATATCTATATGACGTGACTCTTAGGAATATCTTAAATTAAACAACTTACAGGATCCAAAACAGCATGGTTTAACTGCAGGGAAATCATACCAAACATGTCTCGATTGACTTTTTTGACTCCGTGACCAAAATACTAGATGAAGGGGGGGCTGTAGATGTGGCATATCTAGACTTTAGTAAGGCATTTGACACTGTCCCACATCGCAGGCTGCTAAATAAACTTGAAATTGTGGGATTGGATTATAAAACAATTAAATGGATAAGAACCTGGGTGCAGGATAGGAAACAGACAGTTGTAGTAAATGGAGTGCATTCTATGGAGGGACATGTTACCAATACCAGTGGAGTACCCCAGGGATCTGTACTTGGACCAGTGCTCTTTAATATCTTTGTTAGTGACATTGCAATTCGATTGAAGGAAAAGTACTATATGCCTTTTTGCAGATGACTCAAAGATATGCAACAGAGTAGACACATCAGGAGGAGTAAATCAAATGACTGATGATCTAAGTAAACTTGAGAATTGGTCAAGAGAATGGCAACTACAGTTTAATGCTAAAAAATGCAAAATTATGCACTTGGGACTCAAAAACCCAAAGGCTCAATATAGTATAAAGGGTACTATAATGGAAACTACTGAGGAGGAAAGAGATCTAGGAGTCACTATTTCAAGTGACTTAAAGGCAGGAAAGCAATGTAGCAAAGCAATGAGGAAGGCTAGTCAGGGTCCCTCAGGGTTCCGTCCTTGGCCCCCTTCTATTCTCTCTGTACACCTCCTCTCTGGGTGCACTCATTAACTCCTTTGGCTTCCAATATCACCTCTATGCGGATGACACCCAAATCTACCTCTCCTCTCCTGATCTGTCCCCCACTGTTTTCTCTCAAGTTTCCAACTGCCTCTCTGCCATCTCCACCTGGATGTCTGAGCGATTTCTGAAGCTGAATATGGACAAAACCGAACTCATTATCTTTCCCCCACCCAGAGCTATGCCCCCTACTAATATCTCTATCACTGTTAACAACACCATCATCTCCCCCGTTCCCCAACTCCGCTGCCTGGGTGTCACTCTTGACTCCTCCCTCTCCTTTGCACCCCACATCCAAGCCCTGGCCCATTCTTGCCGGGTCCAGTTACGCAACATTGCTCGCATCAGGCCCTTTCTCTCACAGAGTGCAACTAAGCTGATCATGCACTCATTGGTCATCTCACGGCTCGACTACAGCAATGTTCTCCTCACCGGCCTCGCTCAATCCCAACTGGCTCCTCTCCAAACTGACCTCAATGCTGCAGCCAGGCTTATCTTCCTCTCCCGCCGCTCTAATTCTGCCACTCCCCTTCAACAAAATCTGCACTGGCTCCCATTCCCCTACAGAATCCTCTTCAAACACCTCACACTCACATACAGGGCCATCTCTAATTCCATTGCTCCATATATCTCTAACCTCATCTCCATTCATAAACCCTCCCGCCCTCTACGGTCGGCTGACGACTGTCGTCTCTCCTCCACCCTGATCACTGCTTCCCATGCTAGAGTACAGGACTTTGCCCGTGCTGCACCCCTTCAGTGGAACGCACTCCCTCGCTCCATTAGACTCTCCCCGACCTTGCAAAGCTTCAAACGGGCACTGAAAACTCACCTATTCATCAAAGCATACCCGTCCACTGCATAAACCAGATGGTTCTCCGACCCCTTGCCTGTTTACATCCTGCTATCTAACCACCACCCACTTGCTTGCACCTCTTGTAATCTGTCTCCCCTTCCTACTAGATTGTAAGTTCCTCCGAGTAGGGCCCTCTTCCCTCCTGTCGTCTAAGCCCACTTCTCTTCACATGTCACTCACAGCTCTCCTATACTCCAACACTCAGTGACCATCTTTGTCTGCATACTCATCTCCATCATTGGCATCAAGCCTCTAGTTGTATGTTGATTGAGTCCTCACTACTTATATCCAAGCTGTAATGTGTATTGAACTGTGGCGCTCTTTATTTGTACTGTATTTTTGTTATTTATTCAATGTTATGCCAAGCTTTGTCTCCCTGTATTGTTCCTTTGTACGGCGCTGCGAAACACTTGTGGCGCCTTATAAATAAAATTATAATAATAATAATGCTTGGTTGCATAGGGAGAGGAATCAGTAGCAGAGAAAAAGACGTAATAATGCCACTTTATAGGTCATTGGTACAGCCTCATCTGGAATACTGTGTCCAGTTCTGGAGACCATATCTTCAGAAGGATATAAATACATTGGAGAGTGTACAAAATGGTGCATGGCCTACATCACAAAACTTACCTGGATAGACTAAAATATCTTAACATGTATAGTTTGGAGCAGAGAAGGGAAAGGGAGGACATGATAGAAATCTTCAAATATACAGATGGGGCAGGTCCCATTTTTGCAGGGGATGGCGATGCCAGCCGCCATCCCCCGCTAGCGCCATCTCTATAGCGAGAAGGGGACGCGCGCGCACGAGAGGCGCGCGTGTCCCCTTCCGACGGCGCTTCCACCGCTTCCCCCGGGTCACCGCCGGCTTGTCGGCGGTAACCTGGGGTCCCCGCCGCCTGCCCGCACCATCCCCCCTAACCCTGTCCGTCTTCCTGAAGCGGAGACGGACAGGGTTCCCGTCGCCCCGCCGACGGAGATTGAGATGCGCGTGCGCGTGAGACGCACGCGCATCTCAGTCAGATGGTGAGCCAGGCTGCTGGCGGTGACGTTCTGCCCTGCCCCATCTGTATCAAGTGTTTTAACATAGTACAGGAGGGACATTTTCTTCAAAGGAAAAGAAGTAATAGAACACGAGGACATGCACTGAAACTGGAGGGAGGTAGGTTCAGGGGAAATGTTAGAACACAATACTTCACAGAAAGGGTAGTGGATAAGTGGAATAGACTCCCATCAGAGGTGGTAGAGACGAAGACAGTAGAACAATTTAAACATGCTTGGGATAGGCATATGAATATCCTTACAAAGAAATAAGGATTAAAAAGGGTTGAGATTACCTGAAGGGTAATAAAGGGGCAGACTAGATGGGCCAAATGGTTCTTATCTGCCGTCAAATTCTATGTTTCTATGTTTCTATGCTACTGAGCAAAGCAGCCCCTGTATATTGCATCCCTACGGGTAACTCCTCCTGGTTCACCCAGAAAGCGTTACCCTAAATATTCCCTTAATGTCGAACTAACGACCTGTCGAACTAATGACCTATCGACCTAGAACCATGTAGACCTTTTCCCATGTCGACCTAAACCCATGTCGACCTAATGGTGTCGACCTAATGACTGTCGACCATAATGCTGTAGACCAAATGACCACATCCCCTAAATCTCTTGGTCTTCCAAAAAAGATAAGGAGGTGATCCATCTTCTGTTTTGATCAGTAATTATTCTGACATGGGGTATATTCTGAACCTTGGTGGCCTAGTATCTTAAAACTAAGCACTTTTTAATTCCAAATTGTAGACTGTCCAAACACTAAAAAACAGTCCTTCAAAGATGTCACATGATAAAGACATAAATATAAAACTATTATTATACTACTGTATGTTGCAATCTAACGATGGCAATAGCAGTATAGGGGTACAAGAAAAATATGCTTTCTTAATGAAACAAAATAATAAATCGAAACTTTTTTAAAATGTGTATTTTATTAATATTTATATTTTTTTATTATTTTAATGAAAATATAACACGCTGCCCCTGTTGGTCTAAATTAAACCATAGAACATGCAGATGCTTTCTGCACTGGCCTGGACAGATGTAACTGTACTCTCCCCTGCCAGACATTTATTCATTAATCAGAGTGATTCCAGATTTCAGAAAACCTGCATTATAAAACCAGCTCATTTTATAGAGCCCTTGGACTCTTCTAATATGAATGATTGCTGGCATTGACAACTGCACAGATTATTGCCTTCTGTATGAGTGTCCTTCCCCCTACTTTGGCCAGCGGCTCAAACTATGACCACAATAGCTGTATAAAATACAGTTTTACTAAGAGGTACAGACACAACATGCAATCTATATAAGGATGGAATTTAGCTGCGACATATACCCAGTAGCAGCTTTCCTTAGCAAGTACGCTGATACTAATTCTGTGCACTGGACCAGAGAGTATGGAAGGCCATTGGTGGGGTAGCCATTGATGTGTATGGGACAATTTATGGTTATCTTGATGGTATTAAACCCTCCACATGGGGACCATGAATTGTTTTACCTCCCAGGTATTATCTATGCTATATCACTCACTGAACAGCAGACCAGTCGGAACCTGGGGGCGGAGTTTTGTGGGGTTCCCAGGAGTTGAGTTAGGAAGAAAATAAACCACTGGGAGCTCTGTACCATCAATGGTTTAGAAACATTGCTTCTCCCCCACTGATAGCAAACGATTGACTATTTGTGATTAACCGTTCCTTTTTGTAACCATTGATGATACTGTATGGCCAACCATGCCAGCAGCCGCCAACGAGAAGAGGTGTCCTACTATGAGGTGGGAGAATGTGGGGTAGATGTATGAAGCAGTGATAACGGAGGAGAAGTGATAAAGTGCCTGGTACTTTAGCACTGGCCAATCAGCTCCTGACTGTCCCTTTTTAAACCCAGCCTGTAACTTAACAGTTAGGAATTGATCAGCCAGTGATAAAGTACCAGATACTTTATCACTTCTCCTCCCTTATCACTGATTAATACATCTACCCCTCAGTTCTGTATTCTACTGGTTACATTATGTATGTATGTATGTATGTATGTATGTATGTATGTATGTAAGTATGTATATTTTATTTTTTAGCATATGTAGCCTTTTACTGCCCACTTGTGTTACTTATTTAAGACTTATAAAATATAACATTCTTAGTTATCAGTATTTTTTTTTAAAAGCTAACATTCTTTATTAGCACAATAAGAACAATTGAAATATTCTCTTTGCTTCAGAAGTTTGTTTTACAAAAATCCTCTTATACTAGATTAAGTGCTTTCCAGCGGCTGTTTCACCAGCTGTCCTCCTGTATGAGCCAAGCCTGATTGTATGTGTCTAGAAAATTCTGCAGCACCTTGGTAAAAAGAAAAAACTTTATTGGCATCTTTGTCAGGGTCACTTGTTCAAGAGCATTTGTAATATGGGGATGTTTATAAAACTTTTGAAAGAGATAAAGTGGAGAAATTCCAATTGTAAAGCACAACAGAATTTGCAATGCTGTATGAGAAACTGTTCATAAATAATACATATAAGGTGTCAACTATCAGCTCCTAACTGCTATTTTGCTGGATGTTTCAAAATTGACAGTTAGGAGCAGTTGGTATTTAATCTGTTTACTATGTTTGGTGCATCTTCCCCATTGTGATATTTGACATTGCTAAGCAAATAATCCTTGAAATAATTCACTAGGAAGCTCTTATTGTGCTCTTATGCTGATGGTATCTTTTTAAATCCACAAATTGACCATAAAAGACGTGGGGATCCAAAATGTGTGTACCATAAGGAAAGAATCAAATGAGAATTGGCAAATGTTTATATTTTTTTAGATACAATAGGGAAAATGGTGCTTCAACCAATCAGCTCCTAACTGTCATGTGTTTGAAAAATGGTAGGAACTTATTAGCTGGAGCATCATTTCTCATTCGTTTAATCTGCCCCAATGTCTTATAAAGCCCATATTATGGGCCTAATTCAGAGAGGGATGCTATTCAAATAGCCACTACATCTCTCTGCAAAATTATGCAACAGCCGCAGGAGGCATATTAAGTGATCTTAAGACTCTGCATTGAATCATCTTCTTGACCATTGGCTACCTGATTAGTGATGAGTTTACTTAGGATGTCTGGTGGTTCATGCTGCCAGGGCCTGTGAAGCTGCATTCAAGGACCTACCACTGAATCCTGAATCAGGACACAGGCACTGATTCAGCACTGAAGCAGCTTAAACAATAAACTGCATAAACACTTGCCCGACATGGTAGGTTCAGATGTGGCCACACCGGGCTGTGCTTTACCTGACATGGTCGTATCTGATGCGGCTATAAGGAGATAATCTTCCACAGCCATCAATTTCAGGGGGACCTCCCAGACCTTCTGCACCCGCATCTCCACCCCAGTGTGACCGGATCACTGTGGCTGGCAGTGATGTGCAGCCCGTAACACACCCCTGTCACCACCTGGTGGCTGCAGAGAGCAGCGTTTGGTGATGCAGACCTCAGATGTGGACCAATAGTCATGCAGAGTGATCTTGTAATGCATCTTGAGACAGCAGATGCCTCCTGCCCCATTAGAATACACAATCTGACCACATAGAGAGAATTTATAATTAAACTAGATATGAAAGACTATCTTTTGGTGTTACCATCTTCTGAATAACATGACATCCTACTTTACCCCAAAACGTACATCCCTGAATCCTTATACCCAATAATAGTGTGAGCTTTTGAAATGTAATAAACCATTTGTCACAACTGAAGATCGATGTAGACACACTGATTGTAGCGGAGGTCGATGCTAGGAACACCGATGGTGCAAAACCAGTTTGATTTTGCAGTGTAAATGGTTGCCGCTTTAAAAAAACTGGAGATTTCTCACCAAATCTCTCACTTTCTGAATCTCTCATCCTATTAAATCTCACCCTATGTGGTGAACGGCACACAAACAGTGCCTATGGAACCCACGCTTGGAGCGCAGGGATAGTCTGAGCATGCACTTGGATGGTAAGTGTTCTTCTATCTGGATCGATAGACCATCCAAAATTCTTTATTTGTGTCAATGCTGTAACTTTGTTTCCAGGGCCTTGGTGTCAAATTTTAGCCTCAGTGGTAAATGCAATCAGGGGGCCCCTGCATAGATCATACTTGCCTACTCTGTTGGAATGTCAGATAGCCTCCCAACATTGGGTGGCACTCTTGGCCACCCAGAAGATTGGGCAAATCTCAAAGAACTGCCCCAATCAACTGACAAGCCACCCACTTACAAGGTGAAGTGGGCAGACTGGATGGCGATTGACGCAATATGAGTCATGGTAATCTCAGCATTGTATAACAGGGGAGTGACCATGGTGATCCAATCATGCAGCCATACCCCCACATACAGCACCCTGTGTTACACCATGCCCTCTCCCCGCTGCCTATGCAAAGCCACCACCTACTCCATCCACCGCTGTGCTGACCTGAAAAATAGGCAACAATGACATATATCCCAGATTAGTGATAACATTACCCCCTCCATAGCTCTCTCTCGCTTCAAGTTCCTACAATTTAACTCAGAGCCCCTCACAGCACTGATTGACAAGCTTCCTAACCTATCACAGCACTGACTGACAAACTTCCTAACCTATCACAGCACTGACTGAACCCCTCTATCACAGCTGGGAGAGAGTCTATTGTACAATCTCTTAAATATTTAGCCAGTAAATAAGCTTCGGTACTTGTGAGTTATCCGGACGCCCGATTTCAAAATCGGGTCGGATCGGGCACATCGCATCGCATCGCATGCGACCATCGGATGCGATGCGATGCGATGCGATGACCCGATTTTTCCATAGGAATCAATGTTAAAATGGACTGAGTCCATTTTAACATGGAATTCAATGGGAAAAAGGGGTCCTTTTCATACCCCTACTATCCAAGTGGGCATGGAGTTGGATATAAACCTGTGGCGAGCGTAGCGAGCCACCGAGCCCGAAGCGTGGCGAGCGTAGCGAGCCCCGCGAGGGGCCACGGAATACCGTCCCCTCGCGGGGCTCGCTTCGCTCGCCACGCTTCGGGCTCGGTGGCTCGCTACGCTCGCCACAGGTTTATATCCAACTCCATGCCCACTTGGATAGTAGGGGTATGAAAAGGACCCCTTTTTCCATAGGAATCATTTTAACATTAACTTAAGGCATACAATCAAAAAATCGGGCGTCCAGATAACTCACAAGTACCTAAGCTTCTGCTTTGGGGTTGCCGATGGAACTGTCAGGAGAATGATACACTCTGTTCTTAAGTACCATCTATACAAAATTTATAGTTGTAGTAGGCGGGGCTCTTGCGAAAAAGGGGGCACGGACTAACATACCACATACCAACGACATAATACAGCACGGCCGTTTTGCACCTTAAAGAGTCCCGGAGTGATGCTTTTTTGCTATAGAGAGAGAGAGAGAGAGAGAGAACGGGATGTAATATACAATGCCGCCCAGAGAGAGAGATAAAACTCACTGGCACTTAGGGTCCCATTTATCAAGTAACATTTGCGGCTAAATCCCCGAAAACACCCGTTTTCGGGGGTTAACCGCAAATATTATGTATCACTGAAATGTATTAAAGGGGGACCGCAGCATCCCCCCCTGCAGCGCCACCGGAAGCATCCCCCATAGGTTTCTATGGGGGATGCGAAGCTGCCCGATGTATCAACATCGGGCAGCCCGGCATCGCACCCCTGGGCTATCGCCATTCTGATATGGCGATAGCCCATTTTAGCCTATGGCTACGGGATCGCACTGCGAGTGGGGCATTGCGGTCACAGGGGTCGGCGGGGGTCAGCGCATAACGCAGACTCTCCCGCAGCGCATGCGCAGACCCCCCGGCTTCCGGGTCAGGGCTTCGCAGGGACAGGCTCCTTTCAGAGCCCTGTCCCTGCGCCCTCAAATTGATACATCCAGGCGGTATCAGATGATACCGCAATGCGATGCCCGGCGGTGTTATCACGCCGGCATCGCAATACATTGATAAATGCGCCCCTTAGAGGGCTTGCAGGTCAGGTAGGGATTTAAATATACTGTAATACAAAAAAAAGTGACATTGGGTTGGAGCATTCAAAGAAGCTCCATTGCACACCCACACTTACACCAGCAGTCGGCAGCTTCCCTGGCTGCCTGCTGCAGTGCACTGAGGGAGAGGTGAGGAAGAAAATGGGACCGCAGTGCTGGGCACTTCATTAATTGAATCTCCAGCTGCTTCTCCACAGCAGCCTGGGAGCCCGGCCACTTACATTATAAGACAGTTCACAGCTGGCAGCTTCCCCAGCAGCCTGCTGCAGTGCACGCTCAAAGCCCGGGGGGGGGGGAGAGGAAGGAGATGTGACCGCAGCGTACGGTAATGAACAGGCACAGGGTGGGGTGGTTCTGTCCACTGACCTGTTACAGGGTTTCTGTCCTCCCCATCTGCCGCTCCCGGATCCCCCTCCTATCCGGTGACTGCTGCGCTGCCGCGTTCCCACGATGCTGACGTCCCCTCCGCTGCCGCGCTGCTGCCGCCTATGTCCATCTTGACTGTGGATGCCTGACCAATCTGCGGGGGGCTCGTCCCGGGAGTCCCGCCCATTTTTAAAAACTGAGTCCCTGGTCAGGGTTCATGCAAACCCTGGGACTCTGTCTCCAGCTAGGAATAGCGGGGGAATGGCGAGCGGGCGAGCTGTGGGAGCAGGCCAGGGGAGCGGGCAGCAGAGTGCACGGCTCCGGCGCCCTGTGATATTCCGGCACCCGGAGCGCGTGCTCCACCCTAGCTATGCCGCTGCACACACACACACCAACCAACCTTTACCTAACTGTGCCCCACTGTTTTAAATGCCATAGGCCCTCCCAAGCCTTAATCCAGCCATGGTAGTTAAGGTCCATACACACTGGGCGACTTTGCCCAGGGTAATTGGACAGTGTGTGGTGCGCTATCAACAGCTGCCGGCACTTGGGTTGTCAGACCCAAATAGTTATGCAAAGGAAAAGAAAAGAAGTTGTGCCGGCGCTGGCTGTTTTAAGAATAATGTAATGCACGGTTCTCAGAGAAATATAACAATTTATTAATAACAATATTGTAACAATATAAAAAGTATAAAAAGGTGAATCACTTGGTGAAAAATTGAAGCTAGTTATCACGGGGATAATCAAATATTTGAGCTGGATTAGCTTGGAGTTCAATTTGTGAATAAAAGAATTGAGCTGTATATTACCATCCCATTTGGCCCGATTTGAATGGCCTGATGCTGTGACACGATGTCCAAATAAGGTGTCCTATAATTTCAAGGACTCAAGGTTCCCACTAGTGTCCTCTTGTGTACATCTGGATCGTTTTAGGGATCATGCAGTTTTCCCACAAATAAGGCAGTCCAGGAAAAACGAGGGTCTTTGGGGAGAGATGGACGGGTCACTTGGCAGAGAGGATGATGGCAAAGAAACAGCGGTATTCACAGGTGCTCAACGCGTTTCCCCGGGTATCACCGGCTTCATCAGGAGCAAGTATGTTTGTGATGGGTTCAGGGCATGGTTTTATACCTGATAGCTAATCAACTATGAGATTCACCTGCGTACATAATTACATACTAAAAACATTTCTATTTTGAGAACCGTGTCTTTCAATATTAGACATAACAATCATATTTATAATGGAGGCAGTCATATAACCATAAAACCATTTTGCATATCAGAAAAGGTTTTTTATATTAAGAAAAAGAAATCAGGGAGGTCCCGTAATTAGTTCTGTTTTCGGATAGAGGAATAGGTCAAAGTATTTACTTACATATTTTGGGAGATGCTTCCCTGGTTGTGCCACAGTGGTCCCCGCGGCGTATCGCCGTCACGAGCCGATTGCCGGTATCAGCAATGTTGGCGGCGACCCACACACGGGGCTCCGGGCACAACAGATGCGTTGCCGAGCAACAGACGCGGTCACGTGATGCATAACGTGATTCGCGTCGCGCTCGGCAACAGGATATGTATCCTTAGCCGCACTCGTCTGCCGGGGAAGACAGCGTCATTACATCACACACGTGTGATGCTCCACGGCAGGGAGGCGGGGTCCGGACACAGTATCGCGTTGTCATAGCAACGCCCAAGTGTCCAATCTCGAGAGATCTGACCAGGGAGCATATTATACTTAAATATGGATCCTATTGTACAAATCCACGTATGAGTTTAGACACAGGCAGTATACCGGATAATGATATTATTATGAAACATCTTTCGCTTGTGATGGTCATTTCAAATGAGACAGGCAAACAGCAGAAAATGAAGTACATAAGAATATGGAGTTATTATAAAAAACACTAATACATAATATATAGAATATACATAATATACAGAAGAATCATGAAATGTAATCAATAAATGATCAATGGAAAAAGGGGGGTCCATGTAAAACAATCAGGAGTGAAGAAACTTTTTTATATATATAAATAATAATTCATAATAGATAATTAATATCCATAATAATAACGATAATACAATATATAAAAAAATATATATATCTCCTATATATTTGGCTACATCTGTCACTCAAAGTGGGTGTCTGTGTCTATAACGCTCTGTTCCTGGACTTTCCTCTTAATGTGTGATTGCCTTCATCTGCTGAACACCTTTCTGAGAAATTAACCTGTTTAAAACAGGTGATGGCAATCATACATTAAGGGGAAGTCTAGAAGCAGAGCATTGTGTCCCTCCTGGAGAGGGTCATGTTGGGAGGTATGTGACAGAGAACCAGCCCAGTGAGCCCACAGACAGTGCCAGACACCCACTGCCTTCCCATGTTGCCCAGCACTGCTACTCCACAGCCACCAGGTGAGCGCCCCCCTCCAGCGATTTGCGGCAAAAACACCCGCTCCCCCGCGACCCCCCCTACCGCGATTCGCAGCAAAAACACCCCCCACGACCCCCCCTCCCGCGATTCGCTGCAAAAAGAACCCCCCACGACCCCTCCCGCAATTCGCGGCATAACCACCACCCCGCGACCCCCCCTCCCGCGAATCGCGGCAAACCCTCGCCCGTGGCCCCCCCCCCGATTCGCGGAAAAAACACCCCCCCCCCGCGACCTCCCTCCCGCGATTCGCGGCAAAAAGAACCCCCCCGCGACCCCCCCTTGCACGATTGGCGGCACCCCCCTGCGACCCCCCTCCTGCGATTCGCGGCACCCCCCCCCCGCAATTCGCAGCAGCCCCAGGATTAAATGGCACATGCAAAACACTGACATGGCTATGGTCGACAATGAAAAAGGTTGACATGAGTTTTTGAAGATTTATTTTTAATTTTTTAAATTTTTTCATATTCATTGTCATGTGTCGACATGGACACCAATGAAGTGGCACACTTATGTCAACATTTACATGTGTTGACCTTTCTGTGTTGATTTTTTCTTGTGGCGATTCGCGTCACACCCCCCCGCAACCCCCCCTCCCGCGATTCGCGGCACACCCCGTGACCCCCCACCTCCCGCAATTCGCGGCAACCCCCCACCGGAACCCCTGTGAACCCCGCCCTCCCGCGATTCGCGGCACCCACCCCCGCGACCCCCCCTCCCGCAATTCGCGGCACCCCCCCCGTGATTCGCGGCAGCTCCAGAATTAAATTGCACATGGAAAACACTGACATGGCTATGGTCGACAATGAAAAAGGTTGACATGAGTTTTTGAAGTTTTTTTGTCATTTTTTGAATATTTTCATATTCATTCTCATGTGTCGACATAGACACCAATGAAGTGCCACACTTATGTCAACATTTACATGTGTTGACCTTTCTGTGTTGATTTTTTTCTTGTGGCGATTCGCGTCACACCCCACGCACCCCCCCCCACAACCCCCACTCCCGCGATTCACGGCACACACACACACACCTCCCCGCGATTCTCGGCACCCCACCCCGTGACCCCCCCTCCCGTGATTCACGGCACACCCCCGTGACCCCCCCTCCCATGATTCGCCGCAACCCCCGCCCCGTAACCCCCCCTCCCGCGATTCGCGGCACCCCCGCGACCCCCCCTCCTGCAATTCGCGGCACCCCCCCGCGATTCGCGGCAGCTCCAGAATTAAATTGCACATGGAAAACACTGACATGGCTATGGTCGACAATGAAAAAGGTTGACATGAGTTTTTGAAGTTTTTTTTTTCATTTTTTGAATGTTTTCATATTCATTCTCATGTGTCGACATGGACACCAATGAAGTGCCACACTTATGTCAACATTTACATGTGTTGACCTTTCTGTGTTGATTTTTTCTTGTGGCGATTCGCGTCACACCCCCCCCACCCCCCCCCCCGCAACCCCCACTCCCGCGATTCATGGCACACACACACACCCCCCCGCGATTCTCGGCACCCCACCCCGTGACCCCCCCTCCCGTGATTCACGGCACACCCCCCGCGACCCCCCCTACCATGATTCGCCGCAACCCTCGCCCCCGTAACCCCCTCCCGCGATTTGCGGCAACCCACCCCGCGACCCCCCTCCCGCGATTCTCTGCAATCCCTCCCCTCCCGCGATTCGCAGCATCCACCCCCCCACAACCCCACCTCCTGCAATTCGCGGCACCCCCCGCGACCCCCCCTCCTGCAATTCGCGGCACCCTCCGCGACCCCCCCTCCCGCGATTCGCGGACACCTAAGTTGCAATACAGGGCATCTTTCATACAATTCTAACCATATTTCTCATATACAAACGTTCACAAATTAAGGGGGCGCAGCCCCTTACGACGGTGTGAAGAGCGCCCGTAGGGCGCGATGAATCACCTAGTATAAAAATATATATATAAAAAATAATAAATAAAAAATATATATATGATTAAACAAATAAATGAAAAATGAATAAATAATAAATAAATAAATATAAAAAAGAGAGGAAAGAAAGGAGGCTGGTAATGTATAGTATCACAATATAGTGTTTAATTCGATAGTTTCATTCAATCCATCTGGATGGAATGAATTAAATTTCAGTGTCCAAAAAATCTCTCTTTTACACAATAGATTGAATCGATCACCACCTCTCGGAGTGTGAACGATATGTTCTAAGCCTGTGATAGATAAGCAGGTTGGGTCAGCATTATGGTGATTTTTATAGTGTCTAGATACACTATGTTGTAAAAAGCCCTTCAAAATATTGCGTCTGTGCTCCATAAATCTTGTGCGTAAGCATCTTGTAGTTCTTCCAATATAGGGGAGATTGCATCCGCATTTTAAAAGATATATCATATATGTGGAGTCACAGTTCATAAAAGATCTGGGTACATGAGACAAATAATCGGAGGGGGTTGTTGTAATAGAGGATTTTTTAATGTGTTTGCACATCGTGCATTTGTTCTTCCCACATTTAAAGAAACCCTTTGGTTTTTCTGGGAGCCATGTTAGATGGTCACATGTCTTTTTTGGAAGTCCTAGAGTAGTCTCTTTTTGTAGATGGCTAGGTGCTAAGATCGTTTTCAAAGTTCTGTTCTTTTTATATATCATTTTTGGTTTTTGGGGAATGATTTTGGTTAGTATTTTATCTTGATGTAGTACTCTATAGTTTCTCATGATTATGTTTTTAATATCTCCTGCACAATTATTAAATTTACTGATAAAGGCTATGTCTCTCTCCGTTGTTTCTAAGGGAGTTTTATCTGAGATTCCTTTTTCTTTGGTGGATTTTTGAGTATTATTTTGTTTGAGTAAATCTTCTCTGTTAAGTAAAAGTGTTTTTTGTATGCCTTCCTCTAGTAGATATTCTGGGTATTCCCTCTCTCGAAAGGATTCAGACAGAGCATTCGCTTGTTTCAAAAATTGGTCAGTTTCTGTGCAGTTGCGCCGAAGGCGCATGAACTGGCCCTTTGGAATACTGGTCTTCCATGGCATGTAATGACCACTCTTAAAATGAACAATGGTATTGACTGGTTTGATATAATTGGAAGAGATAATTTTGTTGTTTTTAATCTCGAGAGTCACGTCCAAGAAGTTAACAAATGACTCGCTGAAGGTGTGTGTGAAGGACAAATTATAATCATTAAGATTAAGAGAATTAACAAAATTAGTGGCAGATGTGAAATCCCCATCCCAAATTATAATAAGATCATCGATATAACGGCCATAGTAGACCAGACTCCGCGCCCAGCTGCTCCCCCACACATGGGTCTCCTCCACCTCCCCCATGTATAGGTTTGCATAGCTGGGCGCAAATCTGGTCCCCATGGCCGTCCCCATCACCTGTAAAAAATATTCACCATGAAACGTAAAGTAATTGTGTGAAAGGATAAAAGAAATACTATTAATAATAAAGTCCCTATGTTCCGACTCCAGATCAACATCCATTTCTAATCTTCTCTGTACCACCTCACATCCCAATTCATGTGGGATGTGGGTGTACAGAGCACTGACATCCAGTGTTAGAAAGGCATAACTGTCTTTCCATTTGATGTTTTGAATTTTATTGAGTAAATCTCGAGTGTCTTTGATATAAGATCTGAGAGTCGGAACATAGGGTTGTAGGTGAAAATCAACATAATGGGAGAGGTTGGCTGTGACAGAACTAATACCAGAAACTATAGGGCGCCCAGGAGGTGCAGTGAGGGATTTGTGAATTTTAGGTAAAAAATAAAAAGTGGGCGTGATAGGATGTGTGGGTAGGAGAAATTTGTATTCCTCCTTGGACGTGACTCCCGATACAACTGCTTTATCTAACATTGTTTTAAGTTCATTCAAAAAAACATCTGTCGGATCCTTTGTCAAGAGAGAATAAAATTTGGTGTCATATAATTGTCTGTAGGACTCTTCAAGATAATATTGTCTACTCATAATGACAACCCCCCCCCCCCCCCCTTATCGGCTTCTTTTATAATTATTTGTTTGTCTTGTTGTAAGTTTTTTAGGGCATTTTTCTCTTTTTGATTTAAATTTGAGGTTCTGTATTGTTTTGTGTTTTCTTTAAGACAAAGTTCTTTGAAGTCTTCCAGGGTTATTTTGTAAAATGATTCGATACTAGAGCTTTTAGCACTGTTGGGAAAAAATTCAGACTTGTTACGAAAATGAGTAATATTTGGTTTCTGAAAATTATAGATTTTTATTTCAGTGGGTTCTGTATTATTAGATTCCCATAGTTCCTCTAGTCGTAATAGGGTTGTGGTATCTGTCTGGTCAAGGATAATTGGGATTGAGTCATCTTTTCTTAGGGTTAGTTCTTTCTGTGCAAAAAAACTTTCCTGCACAGAGTACGTATAAATCTATTTAACTCCACAAAAAGATCAAAAATGTTTGGAGGACTAGTGGGACTGAATTTTAATCCCTTTTGAAGGACTGATAGATGATTTTCGTCCAAGACCTTTTCTGACAGATTAAACACACATTGTATTTTTGGGGATTTTATACATGTTTTAAATTTCGCTTTGACGCGTTTACCTCCTCTATTTCCTCTATGCTGTCGTCTCTTCGTCTTTTTGGGGAGTCTCGATTTGGGTATGGGTGATTTAGATCCCATCTGGCTGTTTTGGGGCGGGCTCCCAAAAAAGACGAATGAGACTCCTGATAATTTCTTTGTTCTTGGATTGGTTCTATTTGGGGTTTTCTAGAATAATTTTTTGATGTACCCTCATTTGGGCGGGGATCTCTGTTTGTATATCTATTATAAGGTCTGTATCTATTTTGTGGGGAATCATAATTTTTATGCTGTGGTATATTATGGCCATTATGATATGGGACATAATGTCCCTCTCTATCGTTTGTTTCTATCCGATTTCTAGGTTCTGTCTGTCTCTTGAAAGATCTTACTTTGTCATTTTGGTAATCCCAGAGGTCTCGTTTAAATTTCTTTTGTTTGGTCAGGACTAGATCTTTTTCAAATTTTAACAACCTGTCATTTATCTGTTTGTCTTTTTCAATAAAAAACTCATCCGTTTTGAATTTATCCAGAGATTTTTTCATATCCTCAATTTCTTTCTCTATAGAGCTGACTCTATTCATTCTATATTTGACCAATAGTTTCATTAGGGAGAGAGAGCATGAGTCCAGAAGCTGATCCCACTCCTGTTGGAACTCTGGGTCATTCTGGAAGATAGAGTTCTTAAGAATTCTCAATCCTCTTGGGATCATTTTTTTCCCAATATAATGCTCCAAATTGGTGGCATCTAGCCAGTTTCTGGACTCTGCTTTCATCAGATCTTCCATTTTATGGAGATCTTTGTACCAATCATTTTTATCTTTTTCCAATGGAACAAAATTGGTATTACAATCTGACCAATTAGACATATATGACTGCCTCCTGTCTCGACGATCTGAATAGTTCGAAAAACAGCTCATGATTGCTGCACCACACTGACTAGATAAACAGAAAAATTGGACAGTGTGTGGTGCGCTATCAACAGCTGCCGGCACTTGGGTTGTCAGACCCAAATAGTTATGCAAACGAAAAGAAAAGAAGTTGTGCCGGCGCTGGCTGTTTTAAGAATAATGTAATGCACGGTTCTCAGAGAAATATAACAATTTATTAATAACAATATTGTAACAATATAAAAAGTATAAAAAGGTGAATCACTTGGTGAAAAATTGAAGCTAGTTATCACGGGGATAATCAAATATTTGAGCTGGATTAGCTTGGAGTTCAATTTGTGAATAAAAGAATTGAGCTGTATATTACCATCCCATTTGGCCCGATTTGAATGGCCTGATGCTGTGACACGATGTCCAAATAAGGTGTCCTATAATTTCAAGGACTCAAGGTTCCCACTAGTGTCCTCTTGTGTACATCTGGATCGTTTTAGGGATCATGCAGTTTTCCCACAAATAAGGCAGTCCAGGAAAAACGAGGGTCTTTGGGGAGAGATGGACGGTTCACTTGGCAGAGAGGATGATGGCAAAGAAACAGCGGTATTCACAGGTGCTCAACGCGTTTCCCCGGGTATCACCGGCTTCATCAGGAGCAAGTATGTTTGTGATGGGTTCAGGGCATGGTTTTATACCTGATAGCTAATCAACTATGAGATTCACCTGCGTACATAATTACATACTAAAAACATTTCTATTTTGAGAACCGTGTCTTTCAATATTAGACATAACAATCATATTTATAATGGAGGCAGTCATATAACCATAAAACCATTTTGCATATCAGAAAAGGTTTTTTATATTAAGAAAAATAAATCAGGGAGGTCCCTTTGTTGGGTCATGTGACCCGCAGTAATTAGTTCTGTTTTCGGATAGAGGAATAGGTCAAAGTATTTACTTACATATTTTGGGAGATGCTTCCCTGGTTGTGCCACAGTGGTCCCCGCGGCGTATCGCCGTCACGAGCCGATTGCCGGTATCAGCAACGTTGGCGGCGACCCACACACGGGGCTCCGGGCACAACAGATGCGTTGCCGAGCAACAGACGCGGTCACGTGATGCATAACGTGATTCGCGTCGCGCTCGGCAACAGGATATGTATCCTTAGCCGCACTCGTCTGCCGGGGAAGACAGCGTCATTACATCACACACGTGTGATGCTCCACGGCAGGGAGGCGGGGTCCGGACACAGTATCGCGTTGTCATAGCAACGCCCAAGTGTCCGATCTCGAGAGATCTGACCAGGGAGCATATTATACTTAAATATGGATCCTATTGTACAAATCCACGTATGAGTTTCGACACAGGCAGTATACCGGATAATGATATTATTATGAAACATCTTTCGCTTGTGATGGTCATTTCAAATGAGACAGGCAAACAGCAGAAAATGAAGTACATAAGAATATGGAGTTATTATAAAAAACACTAATACATAATATATAGAATATACATAATATACAGAAGAATCATGAAATGTAATCAATAAATGATCAATGGAAAAAGGGGGGTCCATGTAAAACAATCAGGAGTGAAGAAACTTTTATATATATATAAATAATAATTCATAATAGATAATTAATATCCATAATAATAACGATAATGCAATATATAAAAAATATATATATATATAAAAATATATATATAAAAAATAATAAATAAAAAATATATATATGATTAAACAAATAAATGAAAAATGAATAAATAATAAATAAATAAATATAAAAAAGAGAGGAAAGAAAGGAGGCTGGTAATGTATAGTATCACAATATAGTGTTTAATTCGATAGTTTCATTCAATCCATCTGGATGTAATGAATTAAATTTCAGTGTCCAAAAAATCTCTCTTTTACACAATAGATTGAATCGATCACCACCTCTCGGAGTGTGAACGATATGTTCTAAGCCTGTGATAGATAAGCAGGTTGGGTCAGCATTATGGTGATTTTTATAGTGTCTAGATACACTATGTTGTAAAAAGCCCTTCAAAATATTGCGTCTGTGCTCCATAAATCTTGTGCGTAAGCATCTTGTAGTTCTTCCAATATAGGGGAGATTGCATCCGCATTTTAAAAGATATATCATATATGTGGAGTCACAGTTCATAAAAGATCTGGGTACATGAGACAAATAATCGGAGGGGGTTGTTGTAATAGAGGATTTTTTAATGTGTTTGCACATCGTGCATTTGTTCTTCCCACATTTAAAGAAACCCTTTGGTTTTTCTGGGAGCCATGTTAGATGGTCACATGTCTTTTTTGGAAGTCCTAGAGTAGTCTCTTTTTGTAGATGGCTAGGTGCTAAGATCGTTTTCAAAGTTCTGTTCTTTTTATATATCATTTTTGGTTTTTGGGGAATGATTTTGTTTAGTATTTTATCTTGATGTAGTACTCTATAGTTTCTCATGATTATGTTTTTAATATCTCCTGCACAATTATTAAATTTACTGATAAAGGCTATGTCTCTCTCCGTTGTTTCTAAGGGAGTTTTATCTGAGATTCCTTTTTCTTTGGTGGATTTTTGAGTATTATTTTGTTTGAGTAAATCTTCTCTGTTAAGTAAAAGTGTTTTTTGTATGCCTTCCTCTAGTAGATATTCTGGGTATTCCCTCTCTCGAAAGGATTCAGACAGAGCATTCGCTTGTTTCAAAAATTGGTCAGTTTCTGTGCAGTTGCGCCGAAGGCGCATGAACTGGCCCTTTGGAATACTGGTCTTCCATGGCATGTAATGACCACTCTTAAAATGAACATAAGAGTTGGTATTGACTGGTTTGATATAATTGGAAGAGATAATTTTGTTGTTTTTAATCTCGAGAGTCACGTCCAAGAAGTTAACAAATGACTCGCTGAAGGTGTGTGTGAAGGACAAATTATAATCATTAAGATTAAGAGAATTAACAAAATTAGTGGCAGATGTGAAATCCCCATCCCAAATTATAATAAGATCATCGATATAACGGCCATAGTAGACCAGACTCCGCGCCCAGCTGCTCCTCCACACATGGGTCTCCTCCACCTCCCCCATGTATAGGTTTGCATAGCTGGGCGCAAATCTGGTCCCCATGGCCGTCCCCATCACCTGTAAAAAATATTCACCATGAAACGTAAAGTAATTGTGTGAAAGGATAAAAGAAATACTATTAATAATAAAGTCCCTATGTTCCGACTCCAGATCAACATCCATTTCTAATCTTCTCTGTACCACCTCACATCCCAATTCATGTGGGATGTGGGTGTACAGAGCACTGACATCCAGTGTTAGAAAGGCATAACTGTCTTTCCATTCGATGTTTTGAATTTTATTGAGTAAATCTCGAGTGTCTTTGATATAAGATCTGAGAGTCGGAACATAGGGTTGTAGGTGAAAATCAACATAATGGGAGAGGTTGGCTGTGACAGAACTAATACCAGAAACTATAGGGCGCCCAGGAGGTGCAGTGAGGGATTTGTGAATTTTAGGTAAAAAATAAAAAGTGGGCGTGATAGGATGTGTGGGTAGGAGAAATTTGTATTCCTCCTTGGACGTGACTCCCGATACAACTGCTTTATCTAACATTGTTTTAAGTTCATTCAAAAAAACATCTGTCGGATCCTTTGTCAAGAGAGAATAAAATTTGGTGTCATATAATTGTCTGTAGGACTCTTCAAGATAATATTGTCTACTCATAATGACAACCCCCCCCCCCCCCCCCTTATCGGCTTCTTTTATAATTATTTGTTTGTCTTGTTGTAAGTTTTTTAGGGCATTTTTCTCTTTTTGATTTAAATTTGAGGTTCTGTATTGTTTTGTGTTTTCTTTAAGACAAAGTTCTTTGAAGTCTTCCAGGGTTATTTTGTAAAATGATTCGATACTAGAGCTTTTAGCACTGATGGGAAAAAATTCAGACTTGTTACGAAAATGAGTAATATTTGGTTTCTGAAAATTATAGATTTTTATTTCAGTGGGTTCTGTATTATTAGATTCCCATAGTTCCTCTAGTTGTAATAGGGTTGTGGTATCTGTCTGGTCAAGGATAATTGGGATTGAGTCATCTTTTCTTAGGGTTAGTTCTTTCTGTGCAAAAAAACGTTTCCTGCACAGAGTACGTATAAATCTATTTAACTCCACAAAAAGATCAAAAATGTTTGGAGGACTAGTGGGACTGAATTTTAATCCCTTTTGAAGGACTGATAGATGATTTTCGTCCAAGACCTTTTCTGACAGATTAAACACACATTGTATTTTTGGGGATTTTATACATGTTTTAAATTTCGCTTTGACGCGTTTACCTCCTCTATTTCCTCTATGCTGTCGTCTCTTCGTCTTTTTGGGGAGTCTCGATTTGGGTATGGGTGATTTAGATCCCATCTGGCTGTTTTGGGGCGGGCTCCCAAAAAAGACGAATGAGACTCCTGATAATTTCTTTGTTCTTGGATTGGTTCTATTTGGGGTTTTCTAGAATAATTTTTTGATGTACCCTCATTTGGGCGGGGATCTCTGTTTGTATATCTATTATAAGGTCTGTATCTATTTTGTGGGGAATCATAATTTTTATGCTGTGGTATATTATGGCCATTATGATATGGGACATAATGTCCCTCTCTATCGTTTGTTTCTATCCGATTTCTAGGTTCTGTCTGTCTCTTGAAAGATCTTACTTTGTCATTTTGGTAATCCCAGAGGTCTCGTTTAAATTTCTTTTGTTTGGTCAGGACTAGATCTTTTTCAAATTTTAACAACCTGTCATTTATCTGTTTGTCTTTTTCAATAAAAAACTCATCCGTTTTGAATTTATCCAGAGATTTTTTCATATCCTCAATTTCTTTCTCTATAGAGCTGACTCTATTCATTCTATATTTGACCAATAGTTTCATTAGGGAGAGAGAGCATGAGTCCAGAAGCTGATCCCACTCCTGTTGGAACTCTGGGTCATTCTGGAAGATAGAGTTCTTAAGAATTCTCAATCCTCTTGGGATCATTTTTTTCCCAATATAATGCTCCAAATTGGTGGCATCTAGCCAGTTTCTGGACTCTGCTTTCATCAGATCTTCCATTTTATGGGATCTTTGTACCAATCATTTTTATCTTTTTCTAATGGAACAAAATTGGTATTACAATCTGACCAATTAGACATATATGACTGCCTCCTGTCTCGACGATCTGAATAGTTCGAAAAACAGCTCATGATTGCTGCACCACACTGACTAGATAAACAGAAAAATTGGACAGTGTGTGGTGCGCTATCAACAGCTGCCGGCACTTGGGTTGTCAGACCCAAATAGTTATGCAAAGGAAAAGAAAAGAAGTTGTGCCGGCGCTGGCTGTTTTAAGAATAATGTAATGCACGGTTCTCAGAGAAATATAACAATTTATTAATAACAATATTGTAACAATATAAAAAGTATAAAAAGGTGAATCACTTGGTGAAAAATTGAAGCTAGTTATCACGGGGATAATCAAATATTTGAGCTGGATTAGCTTGGAGTTCAATTTGTGAATAAAAGAATTGAGCTGTATATTACCATCCCATTTGGCCCGATTTGAATGGCCTGATGCTGTGACACGATGTCCAAATAAGGTGTCCTATAATTTCAAGGACTCAAGGTTCCCACTAGTGTCCTCTTGTGTACATCTGGATCGTTTTAGGGATCATGCAGTTTTCCCACAAATAAGGCAGTCCAGGAAAAACGAGTGTCTTTGGGGAGAGATGGACGGGTCACTTGGCAGAGAGGATGATGGCAAAGAAACAGCAGTATTCACAGGTGCTCAACGCGTTTCCCCGGGTATCACCGGCTTCATCAGGAGCAAGTATGTTTGTGATGGGTTCAGGGCATGGTTTTATACCTGATAGCTAATCAACTATGAGATTCACCTGCGTATATAATTACATACTAAAAACATTTCTATTTTGAGAACCGTGTCTTTCAATATTAGACATAACAATCATATTTATAATGGAGGCAGTCATATAACCATAAAACCATTTTGCATATCAGAAAAGGTTTTTTATATTAAGAAAAAGAAATCAGGGAGGTCCCTTTGTTGGGTCATGTGACCCGCAGTAATTAGTTCTGTTTTCGGATAGAGGAATAGGTCAAAGTATTTACTTACATATTTTGGGAGATGCTTCCCTGGTTGTGCCACAGTGGTCCCCGCGGCGTATCGCCGTCACGAGCCGATTGCCGGTATCAGCAACGTTGGCGGCGACCCACACACGGGGCTCCGGGCACAACAGATGCGTTGCCGAGCAACAGACGCGGTCACGTGATGCATAACGTGATTCGCGTCGCGCTCGGCAACAGGATATGTATCCTTAGCCGCACTCGTCTGCCGGGGAAGACAGCGTCATTACATCACACACGTGTGATGCTCCACGGCAGGGAGGCGGGGTCCGGACACAGTATCGCGTTGTCATAGCAACGCCCAAGTGTCCGATCTCGAGAGATCTGACCAGGGAGCATATTATACTTAAATATGGATCCTATTGTACAAATCCACGTATGAGTTTAGACACAGGCAGTATACCGGATAATGATATTATTATGAAACATCTTTCGCTTGTGATGGTCATTTCAAATGAGACAGGCAAACAGCAGAAAATGAAGTACATAAGAATATGGAGTTATTATAAAAAACACTAATACATAATATATAGAATATACATAATATACAGAAGAATCATGAAATGTAATCAATAAATGATCAATGGAAAAAGGGGGGTCCATGTAAAACAATCAGGAGTGAAGAAACTTTTATATATATATAAATAATAATTCATAATAGATAATTAATATCCATAATAATAACGATAATGCAATATATAAAAAAAATATATATATATAAAAATATATATATAAAAAATAATAAATAAAAAATATATATATGATTAAACAAATAAATGAAAAATTAATAAATAATAAATAAATAAATATAAAAAAGAGAGGAAAGAAAGGAGGCTGGTAATGTATAGTATCACAATATAGTGTTTAATTCGATAGTTTCATTCAATCCATCTGGATGTAATGAATTAAATTTCAGTGTCCAAAAAATCTCTCTTTTACACAATAGATTGAATCGATCACCACCTCTCGGAGTGTGAACGATATGTTCTAAGCCTGTGATAGATAAGCAGGTTGGGTCAGCATTATGGTGATTTTTATAGTGTCTAGATACACTATGTTGTAAAAAGCCCTTCAAAATATTGCGTCTGTGCTCCATAAATCTTGTGCGTAAGCATCTTGTAGTTCTTCCAATATAGGGGAGATTGCATCCGCATTTTAAAAGATATATCATATATGTGGAGTCACAGTTCATAAAAGATCTGGGTACATGAGACAAATAATCGGAGGGGGTTGTTGTAATAGAGGATTTTTTAATGTGTTTGCACATCGTGCATTTGTTCTTCCCACATTTAAAGAAACCCTTTGGTTTTTCTGGGAGCCATGTTAGATGGTCACATGTCTTTTTTGGAAGTCCTAGAGTAGTCTCTTTTTGTAGATGGCTAGGTGCTAAGATCGTTTTCAAAGTTCTGTTCTTTTTATATATCATTTTTGGTTTTTGGGGAATGATTTTGGTTAGTATTTTATCTTGATGTAGTACTCTATAGTTTCTCATGATTATGTTTTTAATATCTCCTGCACAATTATTAAATTTACTGATAAAGGCTATGTCTCTCTCCGTTGTTTCTAAGGGAGTTTTATCTGAGATTCCTTTTTCTTTGGTGGATTTTTGAGTATTATTTTGTTTGAGTAAATCTTCTCTGTTAAGTAAAAGTGTTTTTTGTATGCCTTCCTCTAGTAGATATTCTGGGTATTCCCTCTCTCGAATGGATTCAGACAGAGCATTCGCTTGTTTCAAAAATTGGTCAGTTTCTGTGCAGTTGCGCCGAAGGCGCATGAACTGGCCCTTTGGAATACTGGTCTTCCATGGCATGTAATGACCACTCTTAAAATGAACATAAGAGTTGGTATTGACTGGTTTGATATAATTGGAAGAGATAATTTTGTTGTTTTTAATCTCGAGAGTCACGTCCAAGAAGTTAACAAATGACTCGCTGAAGGTGTGTGTGAAGGACAAATTATAATCATTAAGATTAAGAGAATTAACAAAATTAGTGGCAGATGTGAAATCCCCATCCCAAATTATAATAAGATCATCGATATAACGGCCATAGTAGACCAGACTCCGCGCCCAGCTGCTCCCCCACACATGGGTCTCCTCCACCTCCCCCATGTATAGGTTTGCATAGCTGGGCGCAAATCTGGTCCCCATGGCCGTCCCCATCACCTGTAAAAAATATTCACCATGAAACGTAAAGTAATTGTGTGAAAGGATAAAAGAAATACTATTAATAATAAAGTCCCTATGTTCCGACTCCAGATCAACATCCATTTCTAATCTTCTCTGTACCACCTCACATCCCAATTCATGTGGGATGTGGGTGTACAGAGCACTGACATCCAGTGTTAGAAAGGCATAACTGTCTTTCCATTCGATGTTTTGAATTTTATTGAGTAAATCTCGAGTGTCTTTGATATAAGATCTGAGAGTCGGAACATAGGGTTGTAGGTGAAAATCAACATAATTCCCCAAAAAACAAAAATGATATATAAAAAGAACAGAACTTTGAAAACGATCTTAGCACCTAGCCATCTACAAAAAGAGACTACTCTAGGACTTCCAAAAAAGACATGTGACCATCTAACATGGCTCCCAGAAAAACCAAAGGGTTTCTTTAAATGTGGGAAGAACAAATGCACTATGTGCAAACACATTAAAAAATCCTCTATTACAACAACCCCCTCCGATTATTTGTCTCATGTACCCAGATCTTTTATGAACTGTGACTCCACATATATGATATATCTTTTAAAATGCGGATGCAATCTCCCCTATATTGGAAGAACTACAAGATGCTTACGCACAAGATTTATGGAGCACAGACGCAATATTTTGAAGGGCTTTTTACAACATAGTGTATCTAGACACTATAAAAATCACCATAATGCTGACCCAACCTGCTTATCTATCACAGGCTTAGAACATATCGTTCACACTCCGAGAGGTGGTGATCGATTCAATCTATTGTGTAAAAGAGAGATTTTTTGGACACTGAAATTTAATTCATTACATCCAGATGGATTGAATGAAACTATCGAATTAAACACTATATTGTGATACTATACATTACCAGCCTCCTTTCTTTCCTCTCTTTTTTATATTTATTTATTTATTATTTATTCATTTTTCATTTATTTGTTTAATCATATATATATTTTTTATTTATTATTTTTTATATATATATTTTTATATATATATATTTTTTTTATATATTGTATTATCGTTATTATTATGGATATTAATTATCTATTATGAATTATTATTTATATATATAAAAAAGTTTCTTCACTCCTGATTGTTTTACATGGACCCCCCTTTTTCCATTGATCATTTATTGATTACATTTCATGATTCTTCTGTATATTATGTATATTCTATATATTATGTATTAGTGTTTTTTATAATAACTCCATATTCTTATGTACTTCATTTTCTGCTGTTTGCCTGTCTCATTTGAAATGACCATCACAAGCGAAAGATGTTTCATAATAATATCATTATCCGGTATACTGCCTGTGTCTAAACTCATACGTGGATTTGTACAATAGGATCCATATTTAAGTATAATATGCTCCCTAGACAGATCTCTCGAGATCGGACACTTGGGCGTTGCTATGACAACGCGATACTGTGTCCGGACCCCGCCTCCCTGCCGTGGAGCATCACACGTGTGTGATGTAATGACGCTGTCTTCCCCGGCAGACGAGTGCGGCTAAGGATACATATCCTGTTGCCGAGCGCGACGCGAATCACGTTATGCATCACGTGACCGCGTCTGTTGCTCGGCAACGCATCTGTTGTGCCCGGAGCCCCGTGTGTGGGTCGCCGCCAACGTTGCTGATACCGGCAATTGGCTCGTGACGGCGATACGCCGCGGGGACCACTGTGGCACAACCAGGGAAGCATCTCCCAAAATATGTAAGTAAATACTTTGACCTATTCCTCTATCCGAAAACAGAACTAATTACTGCGGGTCACATGACCCAACAAAGGGACCTCCCTGATTTCTTTTTCTTAATATAAAAAACCTTTTCTGATATGCAAAATGGTTTTATGGTTATATGACTGCCTCCATTATAAATATGATTGTTATGTCTAATATTGAAAGACACGGTTCTCAAAATAGAAATGTTTTTAGTATGTAATTATGTACGCAGGTGAATCTCATAGTTGATTAGCTATCAGGTATAAAACCATGCCCTGAACCCATCACAAACATACTTGCTCCTGATGAAGCCGGTGATACCCGGGGAAACGCGTTGAGCACCTGTGAATACCGCTGTTTCTTTGCCATCATCCTCTCTGCCAAGTGACCCGTCCATCTCTCCCCAAAGACCCTCGTTTTTCCTGGACTGCCTTATTTGTGGGAAAACTGCATGATCCCTAAAACGATCCAGATGTACACAAGAGGACACTAGTGGGAACCTTGAGTCCTTGAAATTATAGGACACCTTATTTGGACATCGTGTCACAGCATCAGGCCATTCAAATCGGGCCAAATGGGATGGTAATATACAGCTCAATTCTTTTATTCACAAATTGAACTCCAAGCTAATCCAGCTCAAATATTTGATTATCCCCGTGATAACTAGCTTCAATTTTTCACCAAGTGATTCACCTTTTTATACTTTTTATATTGTTACAATATTGTTATTAATAAATTGTTATATTTCTCTGAGAACCGTGCATTACATTATTCTTAAAACAGCCAGCGCCGGCACAACTTCTTTTCTTTTCCTTTGCATAACTATTTGGGTCTGACAACCCAAGTGCCGGCAGCTGTTGATAGCGCACCACACACTGTCCAATTTTTCTGTTTATCTAGTCAGTGTGGTGCAGCAATCATGAGCTGTTTTTCGAACTATTCAGATCGTCGAGACAGGAGGCAGTCATATATGTCTAATTGGTCAGATTGTAATACCAATTTTGTTCCATTGGAAAAAGATAAAAATGATTGGTACAAAGATCTCCATAAAATGGAAGATCTGATGAAAGCAGAGTCCAGAAACTGGCTAGATGCCACCAATTTGGAGCATTATATTGGGAAAAAAATGATCCCAAGAGGATTGAGAATTCTTAAGAACTCTATCTTCCAGAATGACCCAGAGTTCCAACAGGAGTGGGATCAGCTTCTGGACTCATGCTCTCTCTCCCTAATGAAACTATTGGTCAAATATAGAATGAATAGAGTCAGCTCTATAGAGAAAGAAATTGAGGATATGAAAAAATCTCTGGATAAATTCAAAACGGATGAGTTTTTTATTGAAAAAGACAAACAGATAAATGACAGGTTGTTAAAATTTGAAAAAGATCTAGTCCTGACCAAACAAAAGAAATTTAAACGAGACCTCTGGGATTACCAAAATGACAAAGTAAGATCTTTCAAGAGACAGACAGAACCTAGAAATCGGATAGAAACAAACGATAGAGAGGGACATTATGTCCCATATCATAATGGCCATAATATACCACAGCATAAAAATTATGATTCCCCACAAAATAGATACAGACCTTATAATAGATATACAAACAGAGATCCCCGCCCAAATGAGGGTACATCAAAAAATTATTCTAGAAAACCCCAAATAGAACCAATCCAAGAACAAAGAAATTATCAGGAGTCTCATTCGTCTTTTTTGGGAGCCCGCCCCAAAACAGCCAGATGGGATCTAAATCACCCATACCCAAATCGAGACTCCCCAAAAAGACGAAGAGACGACAGCATAGAGGAAATAGAGGAGGTAAACGCGTCAAAGCGAAATTTAAAACATGTATAAAATCCCCAAAAATACAATGTGTGTTTAATCTGTCAGAAAAGGTCTTGGACGAAAATCATTTATCAGTCCTTCAAAAGGGATTAAAATTCAGTCCCACTAGTCCTCCAAACATTTTTGATCTTTTTGTGGAGTTAAATAGATTTATACGTACTCTGTGCAGGAAACGTTTTTTTGCACAGAAAGAACTAACCCTAAGAAAAGATGACTCAATCCCAATTATCCTTGACCAGACAGATACCACAACCCTATTACAACTAGAGGAACTATGGGAATCTAATAATACAGAACCCACTGAAATAAAAATCTATAATTTTCAGAAACCAAATATTACTCATTTTCGTAACAAGTCTGAATTTTTTCCCATCAGTGCTAAAAGCTCTAGTATCGAATCATTTTACAAAATAACCCTGGAAGACTTCAAAGAACTTTGTCTTAAAGAAAACACAAAACAATACAGAACCTCAAATTTAAATCAAAAAGAGTAAAATGCCCTAAAAAACTTACAACAAGACAAACAAATAATTATAAAAGAAGCCGATAAGGGGGGGGGGGGGGTTGTCATTATGAGTAGACAATATTATCTTGAAGAGTCCTACAGACAATTATATGACACCAAATTTTATTCTCTCTTGACAAAGGATCCGACAGATGTTTTTTTGAATGAACTTAAAACAATGTTAGATAAAGCAGTTGTATCGGGAGTCACGTCCAAGGAGGAATACAAATTTCTCCTACCCACACATCCTATCACGCCCACTTTTTATTTTTTACCTAAAATTCACAAATCCCTCACTGCACCTCCTGGGCGCCCTATAGTTTCTGGTATTAGTTCTGTCACAGCCAACCTCTCCCATTATGTTGATTTTCACCTACAACCCTATGTTCCGACTCTCAGATCTTATATCAAAGACACTCGAGATTTACTCAATAAAATTCAAAACATCGAATGGAAAGACAGTTATGCCTTTCTAACACTGGATGTCAGTGCTCTGTACACCCACATCCCACATGAATTGGGATGTGAGGTGGTACAGAGAAGATTAGAAATGGATGTTGATCTGGAGTCGGAACATAGGGACTTTATTATTAATAGTATTTCTTTTATCCTTTCACACAATTACTTTACGTTTCATGGTGAATATTTTTTACAGGTGATGGGGACGGCCATGGGGACCAGATTTGCGCCCAGCTATGCAAACCTATACATGGGGGAGGTGGAGGAGACCCATGTGTGGGGGAGCAGCTGGGCGCGGAGTCTGGTCTACTATGGCCGTTATATCGATGATCTTATTATAATTTGGGATGGGGATTTCACATCTGCCACTAATTTTGTTAATTCTCTTAATCTTAATGATTATAATTTGTCCTTCACACACACCTTCAGCGAGTCATTTGTTAACTTCTTGGACGTGACTCTCGAGATTAAAAACAACAAAATTATCTCTTCCAATTATATCAAACCAGTCAATACCAACTCTTATGTTCATTTTAAGAGTGGTCATTACATGCCATGGAAGACCAGTATTCCAAAGGGCCAGTTCATGCGCCTTCGGCGCAACTGCACAGAAACTGACCAATTTTTGAAACAAGCGAATGCTCTGTCTGAATCCTTTCGAGAGAGGGAATACCCAGAATATCTACTAGAGGAAGGCATACAAAAAACACTTTTACTTAACAGAGAAGATTTACTCAAACAAAATAATACTCAAAAATCCACCAAAGAAAAAGGACTCTCAGATAAAACTCCCTTAGAAACAACGGAGAGAGACATAGCCTTTATCAGTAAATTTAATAATTGTGCAGGAGATATTAAAAACATAATCATGAGAAACTATAGAGTACTACATCAAGATAAAATACTAACCAAAATCATTCCCCAAAAACCAAAAATGATATATAAAAAGAACAGAACTTTGAAAACGATCTTAGCACCTAGCCATCTACAAAAAGAGACTACTCTAGGACTTCCAAAAAAGACATGTGACCATCTAACATGGCTCCCAGAAAAACCAAAGGGTTTCTTTAAATGTGGGAAGAACAAATGCACGATGTGCAAACACATTAAAAAATCCTCTATTACAACAACCCCCTCCGATTATTTGTCTCATGTACCCAGATCTTTTATGAACTGTGACTCCACATATATGATATATCTTTTAAAATGCGGATGCAATCTCCCCTATATTGGAAGAACTACAAGATGCTTACGCACAAGATTTATGGAGCACAGACGCAATATTTTGAAGGGCTTTTTACAACATAGTGTATCTAGACACTATAAAAATCACCATAATGCTGACCCAACCTGCTTATCTATCACAGGCTTAGAACATATCGTTCACACTCCGAGAGGTGGTGATCGATTCAATCTATTGTGTAAAAGAGAGATTTTTTGGACACTGAAATTTAATTCATTACATCCAGATGGATTGAATGAAACTATCGAATTAAACACTATATTGTGATACTATACATTACCAGCCTCCTTTCTTTCCTCTCTTTTTTATATTTATTTATTTATTATTTATTCATTTTTCATTTATTTGTTTAATCATATATATATTTTTTATTTATTATTTTTTATATATATATTTATATATATATATATATTTTTTATATATTGTATTATCGTTATTATTATGGATATTAATTATCTATTATGAATTATTATTTATATATATAAAAAAGTTTCTTCACTCCTGATTGTTTTACATGGACCCCCCTTTTTCCATTGATCATTTATTGATTACATTTCATGATTCTTCTGTATATTATGTATATTCTATATATTATGTATTAGTGTTTTTTATAATAACTCCATATTCTTATGTACTTCATTTTCTGCTGTTTGCCTGTCTCATTTGAAATGACCATCACAAGCGAAAGATGTTTCATAATAATATCATTATCCGGTATACTGCCTGTGTCTAAACTCATACGTGGATTTGTACAATAGGATCCATATTTAAGTATAATATGCTCCCTGGTCAGATCTCTCGAGATCGGACACTTGGGCGTTGCTATGACAACGCGATACTGTGTCCGGACCCCGCCTCCCTGCCGTGGAGCATCACACGTGTGTGATGTAATGACGCTGTCTTCCCCGGCAGACGAGTGCGGCTAAGGATACATATCCTGTTGCCGAGCGCGACGCGAATCACGTTATGCATCACGTGACCGCGTCTGTTGCTCGGCAACGCATCTGTTGTGCCCGGAGCCCCGTGTGTGGGTCGCCGCCAACGTTGCTGATACCGGCAATCGGCTCGTGACGGCGATACGCCGCGGGGACCACTGTGGCACAACCAGGGAAGCATCTCCCAAAATATGTAAGTAAATACTTTGACCTATTCCTCTATCCGAAAACAGAACTAATTACTGCGGGTCACATGACCCAACAAAGGGACCTCCCTGATTTCTTTTTCTTAATATAAAAAACCTTTTCTGATATGCAAAATGGTTTTATGGTTATATGACTGCCTCCATTATAAATATGATTGTTATGTCTAATATTGAAAGACACGGTTCTCAAAATAGAAATGTTTTTAGTATGTAATTATGTACGCAGGTGAATCTCATAGTTGATTAGCTATCAGGTATAAAACCATGCCCTGAACCCATCACAAACATACTTGCTCCTGATGAAGCCGGTGATACCCGGGGAAACGCGTTGAGCACCTGTGAATACCGCTGTTTCTTTGCCATCATCCTCTCTGCCAAGTGACCCGTCCATCTCTCCCCAAAGACCCTCGTTTTTCCTGGACTGCCTTATTTGGAAAAAGATAAAAATGATTGGTACAAAGATCTCCATAAAATGGAAGATCTGATGAAAGCAGAGTCCAGAAACTGGCTAGATGCCACCAATTTGGAGCATTATATTGGGAAAAAAATGATCCCAAGAGGATTGAGAATTCTTAAGAACTCTATCTTCCAGAATGACCCAGAGTTCCAACAGGAGTGGGATCAGCTTCTGGACTCATGCTCTCTCTCCCTAATGAAACTATTGGTCAAATATAGAATGAATAGAGTCAGCTCTATAGAGAAAGAAATTGAGGATATGAAAAAATCTCTGGATAAATTCAAAACGGATGAGTTTTTTATTGAAAAAGACAAACAGATAAATGACAGGTTGTTAAAATTTGAAAAAGATCTAGTCCTGACCAAACAAAAGAAATTTAAACGAGACCTCTGGGATTACCAAAATGACAAAGTAAGATCTTTCAAGAGACAGACAGAACCTAGAAATCGGATAGAAACAAACGATAGAGAGGGACATTATGTCCCATATCATAATGGCCATAATATACCACAGCATAAAAATTATGATTCCCCACAAAATAGATACAGACCTTATAATAGATATACAAACAGAGATCCCCGCCCAAATGAGGGTACATCAAAAAATTATTCTAGAAAACCCCAAATAGAACCAATCCAAGAACAAAGAAATTATCAGGAGTCTCATTCTTCTTTTTTGGGACCCCGCCCCAAAACAGCCAGATGGGATCTAAATCACCCATACCCAAATCGAGACTCCCCAAAAAGACGAAGAGACGACAGCATAGAGGAAATAGAGGAGGTAAACGCGTCAAAGCGAAATTTAAAACATGTATAAAATCCCCAAAAATACAATGTGTGTTTAATCTGTCAGAAAAGGTCTTGGACGAAAATCATCTATCAGTCCTTCAAAAGGGATTAAAATTTAAATGTGGGAAGAACAAATGCACGATGTGCAAACACATTAAAAAATCCTCTATTACAACAACCCCCTCCGATTATTTGTCTCATGTACCCAGATCTTTTATGAACTGTGACTCCACATATATGATATATCTTTTAAAATGCGGATGCAATCTCCCCTATATTGGAAGAACTACAAGATGCTTATGCACAAGATTTATGGAGCACAGACGCAATATTTTGAAGGGCTTTTTACAACATAGTGTATCTAGACACTATAAAAATCACCATAATGCTGACCCAACCTGCTTATCTATCACAGGCTTAGAACATATCGTTCACACTCCGAGAGGTGGTGATCGATTCAATCTATTGTGTAAAAGAGAGATTTTTTGGACACTGAAATTTTATTCATTACATCCAGATGGATTGAATGAAACTATCGAATTAAACACTATATTGTGATACTATACATTACCAGCCTCCTTTCTTTCCTCTCTTTTTTATATTTATTTATTTATTATTTATTCATTTTTCATTTATTTGTTTAATCATATATATATTTTTTATTTATTATTTTTTATATATATATTTATATATATATATATATTTTTTATATATTGTATTATCGTTATTATTATGGATATTAATTATCTATTATGAATTATTATTTATATATATAAAAAAGTTTCTTCACTCCTGATTGTTTTACATGGACCCCCCTTTTTCCATTGATCATTTATTGATTACATTTCATGATTCTTCTGTATATTATGTATATTCTATATATTATGTATTAGTGTTTTTTATAATAACTCCATATTCTTATGTACTTCATTTTCTGCTGTTTGCCTGTCTCATTTGAAATGACCATCACAAGCGAAAGATGTTTCATAATAATATCATTATCCGGTATACTGCCTGTGTCTAAACTCATACGTGGATTTGTACAATAGGATCCATATTTAAGTATAATATGCTCCCTGGTCAGATCTCTCGAGATCGGACACTTGGGCGTTGCTATGACAACGCGATACTGTGTCCGGACCCCGCCTCCCTGCCGTGGAGCATCACACGTGTGTGATGTAATGACGCTGTCTTCCCCGGCAGACGAGTGCGGCTAAGGATACATATCCTGTTGCCGAGCGCGACGCGAATCACGTTATGCATCACGTGACCGCGTCTGTTGCTCGGCAACGCATCTGTTGTGCCCGGAGCCCCGTGTGTGGGTCGCCGCCAACGTTGCTGATACCGGCAATCGGCTCGTGACGGCGATACGCCGCGGGGACCACTGTGGCACAACCAGGGAAGCATCTCCCAAAATATGTAAGTAAATACTTTGACCTATTCCTCTATCCGAAAACAGAACTAATTACTGCGGGTCACATGACCCAACAAAGGGACCTCCCTGATTTCTTTTTCTTAATATAAAAAACCTTTTCTGATATGCAAAATGGTTTTATGGTTATATGACTGCCTCCATTATAAATATGATTGTTATGTCTAATATTGAAAGACACGGTTCTCAAAATAGAAATGTTTTTAGTATGTAATTATGTACGCAGGTGAATCTCATAGTTGATTAGCTATCAGGTATAAAACCATGCCCTGAACCCATCACAAACATACTTGCTCCTGATGAAGCCGGTGATACCCGGGGAAACGCGTTGAGCACCTGTGAATACCGCTGTTTCTTTGCCATCATCCTCTCTGCCAAGTGACCCGTCCATCTCTCCCCAAAGACCCTCGTTTTTCCTGGACTGCCTTATTTGTGGGAAAACTGCATGATCCCTAAAACGATCCAGATGTACACAAGAGGACACTAGTGGGAACCTTGAGTCCTTGAAATTATAGGACACCTTATTTGGACATCGTGTCACAGCATCAGGCCATTCAAATCGGGCCAAATGGGATGGTAATATACAGCTCAATTCTTTTATTCACAAATTGAACTCCAAGCTAATCCAGCTCAAATATTTGATTATCCCCGTGATAACTAGCTTCAATTTTTCACCAAGTGATTCACCTTTTTATACTTTTTATATTGTTACAATATTGTTATTAATAAATTGTTATATTTCTCTGAGAACCGTGCATTACATTATTCTTAAAACAGCCAGCGCCGGCACAACTTCTTTTCTTTGACTTTGCCCAGGGTGTATGGACAGCGATCATCGGTATCATCGATGGGGGGAAAGCGACTTTTCCCCTGCCCAGCACCGTCAGCAGGGGGGGGTGGCGGCTTTGCATAGCGCAGTGCTATGCAAAGCCGTCCTCAAAGCCAATCATGTGCTGGTATTACCCCGCGAGAGGGGACGCAGAATACATGTAAACTAATCCTCGCAGGGCTCGCTGCGCTCGCCACGCTTCGGGCTCGGTGGCTCGCTGCGCTCGCCACACTATATAAAGTCAACTCCACGCCGACGTGGATAGTGGGAGTATGAAAAAGTTAGAGGACACGTTCCGCCGCCGCTCGCCACGCTTCGGGGTGGCGTGGATAGTGGGGGGGTGCGCAAAACCTATTTTTAGGACATACAATGATATCATTGTATAGCTAATGTAATGGCATCGCACACCAGATTTTCTACGTACGGCACCGTAGGGAAATCGCATCGCATGGGCCATTATAGCGGCATGCGATGCAATGCGATGCGATATAGTGGGGCTCAAAGAGCATTATAAATAATTACATTAAAAAATAGCATTGCATTGCATCGCATGCCGCTATAATGGCCCATGCGATGCGATTTCCCTACGCAGCCGTACGTAGAAAATCTGGGCGCCGTTCTAGGAAACAAGTACCGAATTTTCATCAATGAGTGGAAAAACCTTCCTCATCAGCTTCATGATAAGCCTCTAAGCAGCCAATGGGTCCTTGGTCATACCTCCCAACTGTCCTGCTCATCGCAGGAACATCACGTTTTTTGGGGACGTTCCCGTGCCCCTTCAGGGGCCGGCAGTGTCCTGCTGTGGGGGGGTCAGTCGAAGTCCCCCCCTGTCATCCATGAATAGATGCTGTGCGCATTCAGAAGGGCTGGGGGCATAGCCAGAAATTCATGGAGCATAGCCTTGCGGTAGCGCCGCGAGTACAGGCCACGGCCGCTTCCTGCTAGGCCCCACCCCCAAATTTCACCTGGCAAGCTTTAAATGTTGGGAGGTATGCCTTGGTTGGTGCGCACATTGGGGACTCCCAAATGCTTACAAATTGTAATTGTCACAATTTGTATGCACATCAGTCATATCTCAATAATCGATGATGGAGATATAACATCGATGATCGAAACCATGACAATCACAAACTACAATTTCCGGGAACTGCTAGCCTCTGCAGCACTCAGTGTACCTCCCCCAAAACTGACTACCTGTCACGTTGTGCGTGTGCCCAGCGGCTTTGTGCCCACGCATTCGCAATATACATTGCTTCCAGCTCTGAATAGGGGAAGCGATTGAAAGGTCTACAGTGTCTAGACAGACCGTTAACAGGTCGACACCAAGATGTCAACTTGCAATTTTTCAACACAGATAAAATGTCGACATGCACTAAGCCGACACATGCAAAAGGTCGACATGCAGTAGGTTGACATTGACAAAATTACATAACAAGGGTCAACCCATGAAAAGGTCATCATAACATTTTTTTATTGTTTTTCATGGACTTTTTCATACTGTACCATCCATGTGGACCACATTTGGAGATGGGAAAGTGTACCAGTTGAAAGTGCCAGCGGAGCAAGGCACCAGGCCCAAAGCATTGTGAGCATATCTCTACACTAATTGGAGGTCCATGTCGACAGGTGTTGACATTGACAATAAATGTGAAAAACTCAGGTTGACCCTTTCATGTGCCGTTTTCCAGGTAAATCTTTTGCTTGTGCCAACCCTTATGCATGTCGACCTTTTGCTGTCAACCTATAGACTGTCTATCTAGACACTGAGGGGGAAATTTACTAAAGGAAATTTGTAAAAAAAAATAGGTGTATTTGTATTCAGAAATACACTTATTTTTGACATTTACGCAATTCGTATTCTTATTGATATCACATAGACCTTTCAATCCACACCCTGTATCAGCCCCATGGATCCGTAACAAGAATATTTTTACATATTCACCAGTAGGTGGCAGCTATACAGTGAGAACTGTCGGCAGTTTGTTTTATTTCCCAGTGTTTCATCACATATTATTTATTGAGGTATGCAGTATGGTGAGTACAGTTACACAGGGCTGCATCAGCATGCTGTGTCATACTGTGTGAACCTTTAGCCTATAATCAGTGTGATGGCCTTTGTACATCTTCATTTATAAAAGTGTATTTTGTCAATTTATTTATGTAGAAGCTAATTTAATCTTTATTTGACTGAGGTTCCCAGACTTGCCCGGGTTTGGTTGTGCATTTAGCATTACTTGAAATGTATCCTTCTTTTTTTTAAGCTTAACCGCTCACCATGCCCATGGTGTGACCGGCTTACACCTGTCTGTGGTGGGCTCCCGGATCTGACCATCTTAAACCCCTGTGTCCTCTACCCCTTTTATGTTATCCAACTCTGCTATATCTTGCATCCCTGACCTACTTTGTAGTGGCCGAACCCCTTTTTGGGGCCCCCTGTACACCGGCAGGGTCGGGATTCTCAGGGGCCCAAGAAACTAATCTGAACCCAATCAATGTCCTCTACCACCTCATTGTAACGCAACTTTGCCATATCTTGCTTACCCATACTTGCCTACCCTCCCGCATTTTGCGGGAGGCTCCCGACTTTTGCATCTGCCTCCCGCTGTCCCGCAATCCCCCTCCTTCCTCCCGTTTTTTTATAATCCTCCATTAAATTTTGGACTGCGCATGCGCGCATACTGAATTGGCGGGGGGCGGGGCCTGTACGGGAAGTCACAGTACAGTGGTCTGCGCACAACCCCGCGGTGGCCGAGCTGCTGTGTGCGCAGACCGGCACTTTGTGCATTGGGAGAAGCTGAGAAGGAGAGCCAGCTGCCGGGGCTTCACTGAGGCTGGCCCCGCCCACCACACTGAGGCTCCGTGTGTCAGCCCTGCTCTCACAGCTCCTCTGCATGTGCTGTGCAGTGTGCCGACTTCCTGCAAGTCCTGGCCTGAAATGAAGAACACAGCCAGGTGAGTGCTGCTGTGGGTACTGAGGGAATGGGATCTGTGTATAATGTGTGTGTACTTACTGGTTGTAATAATGGGGGGGGGGGGGGGTCTGTGTATAATTTACTATTGTGCTGTGTGTATTGAGTGTAATATGGGGGGGGGGGGCTGTGTATAACTACTATGGTGTGTGTGTGTGTGTGTGAATGTACTCAGTGCAATATGGGGGGGTTGTATAATTTACTGTTGTGTGCTGTGTATTATAATGTACTATGGTGTTGTGTAATAAATGGGGCAGACTTGCCTTCCCTCCTGCTTTTAGCCAAAGTCCCCCCCCCGCCTTGCAATTTGAAGCACAGCACCAGTATTCCCCAAAGATGCCCCCTCTTACAATGTGATTGCGCACGCTCAAGTTTAGAACAAACAGGGATGAGGCTTGAAAGGATGGCTGGTAGTCCTGTGGGAAGAACACAGCACGTGGCGTCACCCCGCCCCAAGCAGTGTGTCACCCCGCCCCAAGCAGTGTGTCACCCCACCCAGGGCCGGCGCCACCACTAGGCAAACCTAGGCATTTGCCTAGGGCGCCGGCCACTGGAGGGCGGAAAATGCCGCCCGGGTACCTGTACCTGTCTATTTAAACCTGGCGGCGGAGGCAGCGGGGGTCCCTGCAGTCTATTATAAATCACGAGCGCTATCCGCCGGGCTATGCGGAAGCGCTTCTATTGTGAAAACTGGCAGCACGGCGCACGCTGATCTCAGCCAATCAGCGTGCTGCCAGTGTTTTCACACTAGAAGCGCTTCCGCATAGCCCGGCGGATAGCGCTCGTGATTTATAATAGACTGCAGGGACCCCCGCTGCCTCCGCCGCCAGGTTTGATTAGAGAGAGCGCCGAAAGGTACCCCCCCCCCCCCCCCCCGGCACCGGGGCGCCCCCAGCCAGACTCGCCTGGGGCGCTCCGGTGCCTTGCGCCGGCCCTGACCCCACCCCAAGTAGTGTGTCACCCAGCCCCAAGTAGTGTGTTGATCACCATGCTTACAGACAGCCCTCTCTTGCTCACATCCCCCTCCCCCATCCAAGGCTTCCCTGACCCCCCTCCCTCACACGTATCTCTCTTCTGCTCACTCTCCTCACATCCCCCCATCCATGGCACACCTGACCACCTCCCCATCCCACACATGTACCCCTCTCCTGCTCACTCTCCTCACATCCCCCCATCCATGGCACACCTGAACCCCTCCCCACCACACACATGTACCCCTCTCCTGCTCACTCTCCTCACATCCCCCCATCCATGGCACACCTGACCACCTCCCCACCACACACATGTACCCCTCTCCTGCTCACTCTCCTCACATCCCCCCATCCATGGCACACCTGACCCCCTCCCCACCACACACATGTACCCCTCTCCTGCTCACTCTCCTCACATCCCCCCATCCATGGCACACCTGACCACCTCCCCACCACACACATGTACCCCTCTCCTGCTCACTCTCCTCACATCCCCCCATCCATGGCACACCTGACCACCTCCCAACCCCACACATGTACCCCTCTCCTGCTCACTCTCCTCACATCCCCCTTTTCCAAAGGCACTGAGGTTAGAGCCTGTGGTTGGAGTATTGTAGATGTACATTCTTCATTGCTGTCTCCTCTCCCAGGGCATGAATCCAGCATGAGCGAGACCTGGCTGCTGACATCTGACATCGGCCGGTCCCCCACAGTCACCTGCATGATACCTGGTTAGTGCTCTCTTCTGCAGCTGCTTTCCGATACCTCTCTCTCTCTCCCTGACACCCTCTCTCTCACCCCTTCTCTATCTTCCCACTATCACTGACACCTTCTGTCTTTCTCACCCCCTTCTCTCTCCCCCTCTCTCAGTGCTTCTCTCTATTGATGACACCCTCTCTCTATATATTGTACCCTTTCTCTCTCCCCCCTCTCTATCCCGGACACCATCTCTTTCTTACTGCCTCTCTCTATCCCCGACACCATATCTCTCACCCCCTTTCTCTTTCCTCTCTCTTTCTATCCCTGGCATCTTTTTTTTATCTTCCCTCTCTCTATCCCTGACACCCTCTCTCAGTCCTTTCTGTCTTTTCTCTCTCGCTTCCTACTCATCCCTTTTTCATCCCCTCTCTATCCCTATATCCCTTCTCACTCTCACCACCCTCTCTCTATCCCTGAGACCCTCTCTCTATTCCCTTTCTCTCTCTCAATTCCCCCATTTCTCTATCCATGACACCCTCTCTTTCTCACCCCCTTCTCTCTCTCTTACCCCTCTATATGTTACACCTTCTCTCTCACCCACTCTCTATCTGTGACACCTCTCACTCCTCTCTCAATCCCTGACATTATCCCACCCCCTTTCTTTTCTCTCACAGCCCCTCTCTCCAGAGCCGGATTTCCCATTAGGCACGTGAGGCACCGGCCTAGGGGCGGCACATGTTTGGGGGCGGCACTTGGATGCCTGTGATAGTACTGTCAGCCCAAAATGTACCAATAACTGCAAAATATCCACTGTACTGTACTATATTCCATCTTAAATAGAGTGTAAATGGATAGGACATGCAGATACTGCCCCTATTACTGTCCTACTTAGTAAACATTATTGTTGTGCCTAGGGGCGCCATCATCCCTAAATCCGCCCCTGCCTCTCTCTCTACATAATATCATCTGTCAACCCCTTTTTCTCATGCCCTCTCTCTGACACCCTCTATCTCCCCATTTCTCTCTTTCCTCTCTATCAGCCCCTCTCTCTATCCATGACATCATCTGTCACCCTCTTTTTCTCATGCCCTCTCTCTCTGACACCCTTTATTTCCCCATTTCTCACTACCCTCTCTCTCTCAGACCCTGTCTGTGACACACTCTCTCTCTTTCACCCCATCTATTGCTCATCTCCCGCAACTCTCTCTATCCTGGGCACTCTCTCTCACCCTATCCCTATCCTTGACACTTTCTCCCTCCTTCTGTCATTCTCTCACTTTTCCTTACATCAACTTTCTTTCTCTACCTCTCACACACCCTGACACTCTCATTCTCCTCCTGGCATTTCCTCAATTTACCCCCCCCCCCCCCCCCCCCCTGACATTCTCTCACACACATAAACTTTCTCTCTTTCACTGCTCTCTCTTTGTCCCTTTCTCTCATTCTAAAAGGATGGGACCTGCAGAGGAAACCCAGTCACTGGCAGATGTGCTAGCACACTGCGGGACAGCTGTATTAAGCTTCAAAAAATTATAAAAACACAATGAGATAAAGTACCAGCCAATCAGCTCACTGTCATTTTTCAACTATAAGCATGTAAACCTGTAGCAGAGCAGTTAGGAGCTGATTGGCTGGTACTTTATCACTTTTCATTTTATCACTTTTTTGAAGGCTAGTACATCTGGCCCTGAATGTCATGGAGAGGCTGTTTGTTGGCAGCGGTGGCCTCAAACCCCCCAAGGTGCCCTATTTAAAAAAGAAAATTAAGAACTTTAAAATATATATACTTTAAAGTTGTAGTTCCCATCAGCGCCGGATTCAAGTATGTAAAATATATAATAAGTCACATATACTCTATGTGTATAATGATGTATGTGTCAGTATTATGCTCTGCTGTGTAATGTCAGTACTGTATGTAGCCCTCCTGTGTTATGTAAATGTGTAGCCCTGCTATGTGATGTCATGCTGTGTAATGTAGCTGTGATGTCAGGGAGTAGCCCTTCTGTGTAATGTAGCTGAGAGATCAGTGTGTAGCCAGTACTTTGCTTTGTACTTTAGTTTTTACCTGCCACTGCAGGACACACCCCTGAGTGACAGTAGACACGCCCATATGTGGAGATAGACACACCCTTAGGTAGATTGTGCTACACCCCCTCAAGAGTGCTCCGCGCGATGCCTTTACGGTGCAATCTATAATCTCCCTGAAACTACTTTTCAAAAGTAGGCAAGTATGTGCTTACCTGACCCACTTTGTGTAGTGACCCACACGTGGGTGTTAGGGGTGTCTTACCCCTACAGATTTTTTTTTGCCAGATTGTGGGCCAGATTTATCAAGCTTCAAAAGTGATAAAACGGAGAGTGATAACCAACCAGCCAATCAGCTTCTATTTGTCATTTTTCAAACCCAGCCTGTAACATGGCAGGTAGGAGCTGATTGGCTGGCTGTTATCACTCTCCATTTAATCACTTTTTGAAGCTTGATACATCTGGCCCTGTAAGTCATAAGTGTACCAAGTTTGATGTATATTGCTCCAAGCATTCAAGAGTAATGCTGGGTAATACACACACACATCTACTATATATATATATATATATATATATATATATATATATATATATATATCAAACACTGATAGTACTGGTGCGCTGACACCTGCAGTTTTTAACCCTTCAGTGGGTTACTTTTGGAATTTACTCCACAGAAGTCAGACCTTAGTGCTCTTTCTCTACTTTGACAGCAGCTCCCCAATGTATGACCCAGTCCATGGGTGAAATTGAACACAATCTGGAAATCAATAAACAAAGGAGGCACCTAATAGTGCATTATCGTATAATTAATAAAAAAACGCAAAAGAACATTCCTTCAAAACAGTTAGTACAGTATCCGTACCAATATATACTTCTATGTAGGCTGATTACCACATGGTGTTAAACAAAGATCCCACTGGCACGCTGCTGCTCAGGGGATATCTACCGCTCAGTGTGTTTAAATTCATGGCCCCTCTCTCCTCCGAATGGCGATGTCCAGCACCGACACCCGCGGCGGGGTCCCTCCTCTCCTATGGTCAGCCAGCCAGCTGAGGTATGTGATGCGTCACTCTGGCCTCGCCCCTACACGTTTCGTTGCTAGACTTTGTCACTGGCGCCCCCCTCCCCCGCAAAATGTGCTGGCAGTGCAGCCAGTAAACATTGACTGTTCAGTCTGTACCTGCACTGCTTTTATCCATCAGGGCCCGTGAGGAGAGCATCCTGCTCTCTACAAGACAGTGACGCAGTCAGGACAGAAGCGGTGGGCAGCCAGGCTCGAAGGGGGAGATGTCTGGCTGTCTGTGTGAGGACGCTCAGTGACCCGCCCCATGGGCAGTTCATGTGGCGGGTCACTGAGCATCCTCACACAGACAGCCATGGTGTCAGCAGGGGGAGGCAAGGTGGTAGGGCGTACCTGCAACATATTTTTTAAAGGTACCCCGTACCTCCTTACTTGCACCACTGGTTACAGCCTTGCTGTGTCTGCACTGTCACACAAAATCAGCAGGCAATAGAATCAGAGAAACGTCCCCGTGCCGTACAAGGAACTTTACTGTCTAGCAGCGGCCACTCTTCAATGGGGGCATTCTGCACAGGTCCAGTGCTAGGGTGCACGGCACCCACCTGCAAACTATAAATTTGCACCCTCCTATACGTTCCAAAGAGACAGCGTGTGCCGAAGGCGCATGCTGCTAAAAGGGTGAATAGTGCCAGTAGTGTAGTGCTATTTATTCACATGGGCCCTTATTCTGCCTGACATGCAAAGCTGCGACCTGTGGCCCGTGACCTACCACAGTTTAGCGCATGGGTCCTCAAACTGCGGCCCTCCAGATGTTGTGAAACTAAAAATCCCAGCATGCCTTGCCATAGTTTTGCTATAAGGGAGTGTTAAAACTGTGGCAAGGCATGCTAAGATTTGTAGTTTCACAACATCTGGAGGGCCGCAGTTTGAGGACCCATGGTTTAGAGAATGCATCTCTGGCAGGCAGCATTGGCGGCCAGAGGATCAGCAAGCCGGGCCCTCCCCTCTCTTCAGAGCGGCATGGCCTGGGACAGTTGTCCCCATGGTACCCCCCTGATGACAGCCCTGCAGGCCACTTCCCAGTTACTGCCCAGAAACAGCATGGGGACCCATTACTTCTAATTAGTTCTAGCTCAGTGACTCCATACACAACAACAATCTGCATATACTCAGGGGTGTTTGGACATTTTCATGCATGCACAGTACCAACTAATTGCTCAAATGCGCAAATAACAGCATTATGCCCCTGATTCTGTAGTTAGTCGCAACCCAGAAAAAAAAACCTCGCCCTGTGCAAATCTGTGAATTGCAAAAATATCGCTATCCAGTATACTGTCGCACATCCATATGCAATTCACGAACCATCAAATGATTTTTCCACTCCGTGTGAATACTGACCCTTCCACTGACGTCACACAGCCTACTTAAAACGCCTAGACACCCCTGCATCCCCCCCCCCCAATGCTGACTTCCAGTCAGTCAAATTGCGAGGGGATTGCGGTTAGATGGTTTTGCTATTTTTGTAGCTACTTCAGCTCCCGTATGCATGCTACAACAGAGATTAGGTCTGAATCAGGTCCTGTGTTGCAAAAATGCTAACACAACTATAATGCATGGAATAGGCATCACATAAGCAAGTTTGCATTTGCCCTTTTTCTCAGCACATACAGTAAAGTATCAGTCCTCACGGTTACTGCTTCTCTGTCAGCAATGACTTTTATTCCATTATAAATTGTATTTACAGGGCTTGTCTTTGGGTGAGAGGTCTGACTATAAACTGCAGGATGATGTGTAGAGCACAGATAATGATGCAATAGGATCTCAGCTTCCTGTTACCTAGCATTACATGATAAATGTGTCCTGATATCAGCAACCAGTAATGCAAGCAAATGGAAAACATGATGTCACCCCAGTGAAACTATTTTTTAAATAATGTCCCTGTTTTTGTGTTTGATGTATAGAGTATAGACATGTATGGATAAGTCATATCTCCCAATTTTGTAAAGGCAACATTTGGTGGCTGGCCTCACAGTCAGGGGTGTGCTCTATAATAGCGTCACTCCTGTGAGGTTACGTCTCTGTTTTGGCCATTGTGGGGGCATGGCCAGCGCTCTGTGAGCTGCTGGCCATGCAACTTGCACCTCTGAGTCCATATTTTGGAACAAGAGAAAAAAGGGACTGCTGTGTGGGGAGCGCACTGAAAAAAGGAATCATAAAATATAACCTTTATTATTTTATCATAAATATTCCCAAATTTACTATAAGGGAATTGTGGTTGCAGCGAAAAATAGAGGTTAAAAACATTTACATACAGACATATACACACAATGTGCCCAAAGAGAGAAATAAAGTGTTTTAAAATCACACTCGGATCCAATTTGAAAAATGTTTGTTTAATTTCGGCCAGTGATGTTGTGTCCCATATGATAATTCCCTTATGGGCCTCTGAGTCCATGAATAGACACTGTCTGCATTGTTAGCAGAGATGCATTGTGCAGGGGGTCTCCCAACTACCCCCACTGCAGGACACTGCTGGCCTCAGGTAGGAATCTGCGGGACAGTCGCAAAAAACGTGACTGTCCTGCAAAAATTGGGACAGTTGGGAGGTATGATAATCCACCTTATTATTGACATTCGTATATAGTTATTGTGTCTGGAGTTATGTTGAGTTTGTAGATGTTTATGATAAAAAAAAATTGGTACTCTTTACCTAGAACGGCGCCAGCGATTGAAATCGCGGGCGTCGGGGGTAAAAATCGCGGTGATCGCGGTCATCGCGGGCATCGCGGGTAAATCGGGATGACCGCGATGACCGCGATGACCGCGATGACCGCGATCACCGCGATTTTCCCATAGGGAACAATGTTAAAACGGCTGATTGACCGCGATTTTACTGTTAAATGCCTCAATGGACCCGATTTGGGGCCAAATAGGCCAAATTAACCCTTAAATGTCCCCCCAAATGTTTAACGCCACCCCACGATCCACGCCAACCCGAAGCGTGGCGAGCGCAGCGAGCCCGCGAGGGGCGGCGGTACGCGTCCTCCGACCTTTTCATGCCCTACTATCCACTAGGGCGTGGTGTGAGAATATAATAGTGTGGCGAGCGCAGTGAGCCACAGAGCCCGAAGCGTGGCGAGCGCAGCGAGCCCCGCGAGGGGACGCGGATACCTTCACAGGTAGACGCGTCCCCTCGCGGGCTTCACAGGTGTCCACCTCGCCACGGACACCTGTGAAGCCCGCGAGGATGCATCTACCTGTGAAGGTATCCGCGTCCCCTCGCGGGGCTCGCTGCGCTCGCCACGCTTCGGGCTCGGTGGCTCGCTGCGCTCGCCACACTATTATATTCTCACACCACGCCCTAGTGGATAGTAGGGCATGAAAAGGTCGGAGGACGCGTACCGCCGCCCCTCGCGGGCTCGCTGCGCTCGCCACGCTTCGGGTTGGCGTGGATCGTGGGGTGGCGGGTTAATGGGCTCTGTGGCCCATTTAACATTGATTCCTATGGCCAAATCGGGTGGATTGAGCCATTTAACAGTAAAATCGGGTCCATCGCGCCTTTTAACATTGATTCCTATGGGAAATCGGGAGCATCGCGTCGCGGGCATCGCGGGTACATTTATGGACGGCCGCGACGCGACCGACACGATTTCAAAGTTTAACATTGGTTTCAATGGGAAATCGCGGGCATCGCGTCGGTCGCGTCGCGGCCATACATAAATGTACCCGCGATGCCCGCGACGGGCGCCCTTCTAGGTAAAGAGTACCAAAAAATTATAATTACCAAAATGATGCATCTTCAAACACATAAAAAACCTACAGTAGGGCCTGATTCAGATCAGCGATTTCGCAATTTGAACAATTATCAAATGTCTGTGTGTACGCATCCGCTGCATGGTGCATTATAGACAAAGGGTAAAGTTTAATAGGATGAGAGATTCAGAAAGTGAGAGATTTGTTAAAGCGGCAATCATTTGCACCGCAAAATCAAACTGGTTTGCAGTGTAAATGATTGCCGTTATAAATTTCTATCCAAATGTCTCACTTTCTGAATCTCTCATCTTATTAAATTTCCCCAAAAATTCCTGACCGCTATGTTCTTGCAGTTTGATTGCAGTAGTCACATTTTGATTGACAGGAAACTGACATTTCTGGGTGGACAACGGCCATTCCTGGGTGTGTCTGAAAAAAACCCAGTCCATTGTGACTTCTCAGATTAGCGATCAGCTCTGAATCTGGCCCCTAATTTTCTGTACTGGACACAGCAGCTTATTTATTTCCCCATACTAATGGTATTATCCACCTGACTATGCCAAGCATCTGCCCATCTTCATTACTAGCTAGCTCAGTGGTGGGCACAATAGATCTGTCTGCATCCCATATCTCCATCCGCACACTTAAACATGTACTGAATTTGTACAACACGACCATGACACCACTCCCTCGACAGATCAGTGCAATCTTGTGGTCGCTGCCCAGTAGGGGCATAGCAGGGACACATTGGGAGATGTATTAGCCTGGCATGAATCATTCAGGTATTTTCTCCTCATTCATACATCTATAGGTGATATTCAGTTGTGCATGAGGTTTAGCTTACCCAGTCTTGGATTACCATGGGTACGGACACTCCTGATACCTGCATTAAATCTCCAGCACTGTAAACCCTGCAGCGTGTGGAAAAAATGAACTTAAAAAAATACTTACCTATGCGTGGCCCTCTGTGGTTTACACTCCATTGTCACACTAGATGGGATTTGTGGATCTGACTCTGGTTGGTGGCTTGACGTGGAGTTGGTGGTAGAAAGGTAGTTGGACAAACATAGTGCCTGTGCATAAACCACCCTACCGGGGCAAGTGACAATACCCCTAAGCAAAGGCACAGGGTTTAACTTGCCAACAGTCTTACCCAGGGACCCCCGCAAGGAGGTTTAGATTTGGCTTCATCTGACAAGTAGGTGGTGGTCCTTTTTTAGGAGTACCCACGGTTAGATTCGAGTATGGCAGCAAGGTAGGAGCCGCCTCGGGAGGACCCAAACTCAGAGATAGTCTTGAGGCAAGAACACTGGAAAAACTAAAACAGCTATGAGAATGAGGACTTGAATTGGGAGCACTGGAGAATGAAAGTAACACCTGGAATTGGTGAACGCAGTCTGGATCCAGGAACAATGTAATAATGTAAATATACTCTGGTCTAGAAAGGCTTGATCCAGGGATGCCATAATAACTCAGATAATGCCTGGACTTGGTGGAGAAGGCTTGATCCCGGATGCAGGAATAACTCAAATGCGCCTGAACTTGGTGAAACGGGCTTGATCCAGGGATGCTAAAAATAACTTATACCCCTTTCACACGAGCCTAAATTCCCAGATTGGGCCCTTGGAAAAATTTTCCGGGATTTCAACCTCGATAGCTAGCAGGGTTGCTCCCGGGCCCTTCCCAGACTACTGTGAAAGGTAACGGTGGCAGTCCAGGAGGTCAGGCCTTTGGGTCTAGCCAATCCAAGGCGCTCACACACCCACTCACTGCTCCAAGCCAATCACAGGATGGCCCGTCAGAATCATCCAACTCACCCCGGTGCCCATGCTAATTCTCCCCCTCACACCAGAAGATGCAGGGACTAGGCTGGTGTGAAAGGGGCCAACCCAGGAATGTCCCTGTATGATTCCTGGACTGTATTCCCGGGTAAGTCCCTGCATTTTCTGGTATGAAAGGGGTATTAAATAGCACCTGGACTTGGTAAATGTAGCTTTTTCTGAAAACACCAGCGGGACCCAAACTGCATTGAGATACTGGTCAGCAAATAGCTGAATGTTTTAAAATAAGCAACAGCACCTCAGCAGAGATTCAGCAGGACTCTCACACTGTAGAGGAAATTGTTCCAGCAAGGAAGGCATCCTGTGAGCTATTTATTAACCCCTGGGGAGGATTCTATTGGCCAGAACCAGCAGCAGAGGGCAGATAGGAGAGTATTGACCAGGAAGTATCACGGGTGTGGTATAGGGTTCCGACAGTCGGTATCCCGACAGTCATTAGACCGACGTCGGGATCCCGACTGGCCGGACTCAGACAGCATGGCGAGCAAACAAAGCCCCTTGCGGGCTCGCTGCGCTGGCCACGCTGTGGGCACGGTGGCTCACTACGCTCGCCACCTACTCTATTCTTCCTCTATGGTGGTCATGGACCCCCACAAGGGAGAATAGCCGGTGGCCGTCGGGAACCCGTCGGGTAAATGACTGTCGGGACCCTGTCTGGCACCCAGTATCACATGATACATGATTTGCCTGGTTATTATTTTAGGAAAAATCTGACTTGTTCTGAGGTGTATGAAAAAAATATGCTTATATATTTTCTGTCCCACAATTGAATAGCCAACTCCTGCAGCTGCGGGGATAAAAACAGCACTGCAGGGTTGTTTAAACAGGGTTGCCGACTCTCCCGGAATGGCCGGGAGTCTCCCGAAAATCGGGACCCCCTCCCGGCCCGCCCCGGATTGCGGCATTAAAATGCCGCAATCCTCGGGTCTCAGAGGAGGGGGCGGAGCTAAAATGGCACAATCGCGTCATTTTAGCCCCGCCCCCTCCACGGAGATCCGTGAATTCGTCAGTTTGTCATCATCTTAGTGGTGTCACACTTAAGCCCCGCTCCCTGAGCAGCTGCTGGAACTCTCCTCTCCGGGTTTCTCCCGGAGAGGAGAATTATAAAGTCGGCAACCCTGTGTTTACATTTCCCCCTAGCAACTGAATTTCTCCCTGTGTATTCTTTTGCCTGGTTAATACAAACCTTTTTCTACACAATGACCCACAGTTTAAAACACATATGTATCTATATACAGTATGTACACATACAAACTGGTTTACTCAATCACTGTAGATATAGGCCAGTACAACTATGGTTATTTTGATGAAACACAGCTAAATGCGTAATAAAGGCTCTGTATACACTACTCTAATATCCCTCCTTTCAGGTCCCCAGCTCAGATTACCAGCGTCATCTAGCTGTGGGCAGGGCCACCATTATGTCCTGTCTATATACACAGGCTGCAGCATGTTCCTGTACACATTGCACGCATCAGACAATACACAGAGCTGGGGTTGTGTATACACATAAAGCACCCTTTCTCTACAAATACAAACTTTTACTACCTGGCCCAGCAAGAGAAATGGCTACCGGAGCAGAGCAAACACCAGGACAGACACCAAACCCTGCTGTGCCGCAGAAATCTATAGTAAGTCATTGTTCACTTTATTATTAAAGGAATTTGGGAGATGAAGGGCTGCAAAGTGCTGCATCTATATACAGGTATCACACATCTGCGCTGTGACTCTTCCATACATCACATATTCCTGCCTGTCTTCTCTTATGTTTGGGACAACTTGTGAACCCTTTGTCCATAAAGTACAGTATGGAAACTTTTTGTTTTGCTGTCTGGAAAATGAATAAGCAGTCATATGGATGGGACCCTTAATGGATCCTCCGACATGACCCCTTCCACTGGGTGGACAATTCTCTGCTCCTGGGTTTCTTAAACACTATGGGATATAGTAAAAGATATCGCTCACAAAGGGCTTTCTAAAGATGTGTACACATGGCGCTCAGCAATATATAGTGTCCATAGTGTCCTGGCAATATCTCTCAGCAATACTGTATATAGCTCAGTGTACTGGCATTATCTCTCAGCAATATATTGCTCAGTGTACTGGCAATATCTCTCAGCAATACTGTATATAGCTCAGTGTACTGGCAATATCTCTCAGCAATACTGTATATACAGTAGCTCAGTGTCCTGGCAATATCTCTCAGCAATATATTGCTCAGTGTACTGGCAATATCTCTCAGCAATACTGTATATAGCTCAGTGTACTGGCAATATCTCTCAGCAATACTGTATATTGCTCAGTGTACTGGCAATATCTCTCAGCAATACTGTATATAGCTCAGTGTACTGGCAATATCTCTCAGCAATACTGTATATAGCTCAGTGTACTGGCAATATCTCTCAGCAATACTGTATATTGCTCAGTGTACTGGCAATATCTCTCAGCAATACTGTATATTGCTCAGTGTACTGTTTTCATCAGCCACCAGCGTTTTTGGCTGTAAATTGCAAACTATTCTGTCTCATTCTGTCTCTACCACATTTTGACTAGAAATCACTGGTCGCTGGTGCACAGTGCATTGTACTAAACCCAGAAGTACTATCATCATAAAGGACGGCTCTGACTGCAAGAGCTGTCATGTACCAACATCTTGCATATGGCATTACTAGAAGCCAATATGCATGTGGAGAGTAGCGGGATGCATCGCAAGCAAATTGCAATGCTTGCCGCATCCCGCCCAATGTGATGGATGGAAATTAGTAACGTATCGATCATGACTCAATGAACTGATCACTCATTCTTTATATTACTGTAAAATGTGTACTCTTCTCTGGCAGAATATGGCCTCAAGTCTCAAGATGTCCCTCAACAATTTTGTTCTGCTTGGAATACAAACCCAAACACGAAGCAGAACCGAAAGATTGGGGGTACAGCGAGAGAAGGTGTCACTCCGTGCTTGCATATAACTAGAATGTGTATATATATATGGAACTCAAATGAAGATCGTGATGCAGATAATTTAAATAAGACGATTCGGTACTTGTTTCCTAGCACGGCCACAATCGCGGGCATCGTGTGTCATTTTTAGTGGTATACGACGCGACCGACGCGATGCCCCCGATTTTCCCATTGAAATGCATTGAAAACAGTGAAAATCGTGTCGGTTGCGTCGTATGCGGCTAAAAAAGGCTTAAATGGTGCAGACGCGATGCCCACGATTTCCCCATAGGAAACAATGTTAAATGGCTCAATGTACCCGCGATGCCCCCGATTTCCCATAGGGAACAATGTTAAATTACTCAATTTCACCAAATCATCATAGGGACCAATAGTAAATGGCCCAGAAACCCCAAAAAACACCCCTGAACAGTGAAATTTCCCCCCAAAAGTATTTTTCGCCACCCCACGATCAACGTGAACCCGAAGCTTGGCGAGCGCAGCTAGGCCGCGAGGGGCGGCGGTACGCGTCCTCCGACCTTTTCATACCCCCACTATCCACGTCGGCGTGGAGTTGAGAATAGAATAGTGTGGCGAGCGTGGCGAGCGTAGCGAGCCCCGCGAGGGTACGCGGATACCTTCACAGGTAAACGCGTCCCTTCGCGGGCTTCACAGGTATCCGCGTCCCCTCGCGGGGCTCGCTGCGCTCACCACGCTTCGGGCGCGGTGGCTCGCTATGCTCGCCACACTATTCTATTCTCAACTCCACGCCGACGTGGATAGTGGGGGTATGAAAAGGTTGGAGGACGCGTACCGCCGCCGCTCGCCACGCTTCGGGTTTGCGTTGATCGTGGGGTTGCGTAAAATACTTTTGGGGGGACATTTCACTGTTCAGGGGTGTTTTTGTGGGTTTCTGGGCCATTTACCATTGTTTCCTATGGGAAATCGGGGGCATCGTGGCTAAATTGAGGCATTTAACATTGTTCCCTATGGGGAAATCGGGGGCATCGTGTCGCGGCCATCGCACCCGATTTTTTTAGTGCATGCGATGGCCGCGATGCCCCCGATGCCCCCGATTTTCCCTTACGATGCCCACGATCATGATCGTTGTGGCCGTGCTAGGAAACAAGTACAGACGATTCTTTTATTTATTAATCAATGTGAATGAAAAAGTTGTATAAATACATAAACTTTCAATAAAATTCGTAAAAAAACTCATATGGAGAACAATTTTCTCTGGCATACAATCAGTATAGGAACAATGTTATAAAAATCAATAAATGACATAACAAATCAATTAATAGAATTCATATATGAAACTCATATGGAGAATACATTTCTTTCTGGCGTACCGAGTAACCGATGCCCCCGATTTCCCATAGGGAACAATGTTAAATTACTCAATTTCACCAAATCATCATAGGGACCAATGGTAAATGGCCCAGAAACCCCAAAAAACACCCCTGAACAGTGAAATTTCCCCCCAAAAGTATTTTTCGCCACCCCACGATCAACGTGAACCCGAAGCGTGGCGAGCGCAGCGAGGCCGCGAGGGGCGGCGGTACGCGTCCTCCGACCTTTTCATACCCCCACTATCCACGTCGGCGTGGAGTTGAGAATAGAATAGTGTGGCGAGCGTGGCGAGCGTAGCGAGCCCCGCGAGGGTACGCGGATACCTTCACAGGTAAACGCGTCCCTTCGCGGGCTTCACAGGTATCCGCGTCCCCTCGCGGGGCTCGCTGCGCTCACCACGCTTCGGGCGCGGTGGCTCGCTATGCTCGCCACACTATTCTATTCTCAACTCCACGCCGACGTGGATAGTGGGGGTATGAAAAGGTCGGAGGACGCGTACCGCCGCCGCTCGCCACGCTTCGGGTTCGCGTTGATCGTGGGGTTGCGTAAAATACTTTTGGGGGGACATTTCACTGTTCAGGGGTGTTTTTGTGGGTTTCTGGGCCATTTACCATTGTTTCCTATGGGAAATCGGGGGCATCGTGGCTAAATTGAGGCATTTAACATTGTTCCCTATGGGGAAATCGGGGGCATCGTGTCGCGGCCATCGCACCCGATTTTTTTAGTGCATGCGATGGCTGCGATGCCCGCGATGCCCCCGATTTTCCCTTACGATGCCCACGATCATGATCGTTGTGGCCGTGCTAGGAAACAAGTACAGACGATTCTTTTATTTATTAATCAATGTGAATGAAAAAGTTGTATAAATACATAAACTTTCAATAAAATTCGTAAAAAAACTCATATGGAGAACAATTTTCTCTGGCATACAATCAGTATAGGAATAATGTTATAAAAATCAATAAATGACATAACAAATCAATTAATAGAATTCAGATATGAAACTCATATGGAGAATACATTTCTTTCTGGCGTACCGAGTAACCGAGTCTTGTTTTACTGGCCTTATTCCTACACACTGCACACTTCATAGTCAGTGTTGAATGGAGGAGCGGAGTGTGGAACTCTGCATAGATAAGTAACCTGTAATAGAGAAGCTACAGTATGAAGTTCTGCTGGACCTGGATGCCTAGTTTTTCCTGTTAGTAGCCTGGCTGAGCAATGCGCAGCCTGTTAAACAGACAACAGACCCTTGTCACAACCTTTCTCCCAGTTCTATTACATGTGTGGGTGTGTTATACCCTTTGTGTCTGTGTAGCTACTAGTTATAGTCAACAGACACCTGGAAATAGTAACATTTTATATTGCTGTCCAAAATGAATGACTACATTTAAGATTTTACCTGTACAATACACATGTAGGGGTATACTTTATAAGCTTTGAGTCAGCTTTGAGTCAGTGCCCCAGGCGGAGAGACTGGGGCATTGACTGGTTTAGTACCCAGAATTTGTCGTTTCACAGGCTTGATGCACTGCTTGTGTATATACCGCAATGATACAGAAAACAAGTGGAAAAGGTGAGTGTGACCCTAACAGGGGCGTGGAGTTGAACACGCTGGGAGTTTTAACCAAGAAAACCTGCAAGGAGGTGTGCGACGTGTAGGTCGCTGCCCCAGCCTGATTCATCTCACTAGCTCGGCAACTTCGATTGGAAATGATAGGCAAAAACCTGCAAATCTGGGCAGCTAAATGGTCGAAGAATATAGATAGATAGATAGATAGATAGATAGATAGATAGATAGATAGATAGAATTCCTTTATTCGTCTCACAATGGAGAAATTTGCAATTGTTACAGCAAGGTTCAAGTACAGATAGGAGTAATAGCATAATAATAACACATATGATAAGATAAGATCCAAACAATATGAACTCAAGAATCAACTCAATCAATATAAAGGTCAAAAGAGATATCGGGAGGACTGCTGGAGAATTAGGAATACTAAAAGCAGAAATAACTGGACAGCCTAGACCGGATTACTGAAGATTAGTGGCGGTTTCAGAGGAGGAACTGTAGCGCAGTCCAAAATACGAATAGGGGAGCCGCACCAACTGCCACCCCAACCACTGCCAAACATCACTGGCCCGGACTCACTGTGCTGCAGCCCCACCTAGGGAGGCCAATCCCGGGGCATTTTTTCAATCCCGGGATTCGGGATTGAAAAATGCTCAATCCCGTGATCCCGGGAATCTCGGGATTGGCCTCCCTAATAAAAAAAAAAATGACCCGCCCCCCCCCAAATATCAATATAAATGCCCTCTTATTCGCCCCGCCTGCCCGCCCGCCACTCTTCCCCACCCCCCTGCCCTGCACTGTCACTTACAGAGGTATGGTGACAGGCAGCAGCAGGATCGATGTCCGTCCGTCCATCCATGCAGCGGCCGGGCGGGCGGCTGAGCGACTGTGCTTGTGCTGAAGTGCACTGACAGGCATGGCGGCAGACGGGCTTTGCAGCGTGGCGTGATGTCAGGGGTCACGCTGCGCAGCCTGGGCGCTGTCATGACACTGACAGCGGAGCGGACCAATCAGCCACCGGGGGGTACGCAGCAGACAGCCGGGCAGCATCTGAGCCATTCTAAAGTGCTCAGCGCTGCCCGGCTTTGGAAAAAAAAGTACATTTAGCACTGGGATACTAATCCCGAAATCCCGGGATTGAAAGCTTCAATCCCGGGATTCAAATCCCACCGATTTTAGGCCTAAATCCCGGGATCCCGCCGATCCCGATCCCGGGATTGGCCTCCCTAGCCCCACCTCTGGAGCCACCACTGCTGAAGACTGAAGTATACTTAAACTGAAGAATTACCAGACGGACTGGACCAGAGAACTAAAGATTAAGGAATATATTGACGACCTGAGAATTACAAAAGAGTGAGCTCAGGACACAAAACACATACTATCTGTGAGAAGTGTTGCACTGGCAACTGGCATTGCAAAGCCTCCTTTACACCCGCAGGAGGCTATTGATTGGCCGCAAGGAACTGACTAACTGAACATTCCCATGTCTGGTACTGGGTGGGAACTCCTGGCATCGGCCACCGCAGATCACAGGAGCCGGTCGGGGGAGATTCAGGCGTCCACCTGCCAGATGAAGGAAGCCCCAAATGGCAGAGCAGATTGCATCTTACAGATGGGTAAGCACCGCGCTTGCCAGACTGTGACATGTATCCTATGGGTAATTTTCTTTTCTCTATTACCAACATAAACAATTGGCATTTGTTTACTGAAATTCTATATCCGCTTCTTATCAATATTTTTCTTGCAACAGCATTTGCAATGAGGATTTATTTGCACAATGATTGACAGTCAGGGAGTATTTGTGCATGGTATTGGGGGGGGGTTGGGATCATTTGGTCTACAGCAAGTTTGTCGACAGTAATTAGGTTGATACCGTTAGGTCAACATGGTTCTAGGTCGAGATGGGACAAGGCCGACATGGGTTTAGGTTGACAGCTCAATAGGTCGACACAAGCATTAGGTCAACAGTGTCTAGGTGGACAGTTAAAAGGTCGACATGGGGTTTTTCACAGTTTTTTTACCCGAATGTCGACACAGTCGACATGGACACCGTTTCCAGTGCACCACCACAGTCGACATGGACACAGTTTCCAGTGCACCACATCCCCTCGCAGCGCTCGCTTCGCTCGTGATGCTTCGGGCACGGTTCCTCGCTGCGCACGGCACACTATTTTATTCTCCCACCACGCCCTAGTGGATGGTAGGGCATGAAATACCGCCTGTCGGCACATGTCGGCTAAAAAAACAGTGAAAAACCCCATGTCGACCTTTTGACTGTAAGCCTAGACACTGTCGACTTTATGCTTGTGTCGACCTAATGACCTATCGACCTAAACCCATGTAGACCTTGATCCATGTCGACCTATCCCCATGTCGACCTAATGATTGTCGACCAACTTGCTGTAGACCCAATGACCGTATCCCGTATTGGGTTGGTGGTGGTGGGCCACTGAAACGCGACTTGTCAAGGCCATTTTGCATCCAAAACGGCCTTGACAAGTCGCGTTTCAGTGGCCCACAGTCTGTTTTTTGGTACAGCATCTACTTCCTATGGCCATGCTGCACAACCATAGGGATACTCAGAATGCCGACAAGTCGCTTTTCAGTGGCCCACAGTCTGTTTTTTGGTAAAGCATCTACTTCCTATGGCCATGCTGCATAACCATAGGGATACTCAGAAGGCCGATGGGGGGGGGGCGGTCCGAGGGCGGAGCCATGGACGGGATGCACGATGGGGGGGGGGTCTAGTGCGATCGCGTCATTTTAGCCCCACCCCCTGCAGTGCAATGTCTGAAATACAGGCATTGCACTGAGGGGGCGGGGCTGAAATGATGTGCTCGCACTAGACACCCCCCCCCCGATCGTGCAGCCCGTTCATGGCTCCACCCTCGGACCGCCCCTTTCCCCCTCCCAGCGATGGCACCGCCCCCCTGCTTCTGTGAGGCGTGAGCTTGCTGCCCTCTCCCGGCAATGCCTCTCCCCGGTCTCCCGCAAAGGGAGATGAGAAGTCGGCAAGTATGATTCCCAGACTTTGCTAAAAACCTACAGGGGACATCTGTAAGTGTACTAGTGGGGACATGATATGTAACTACCACTACTGGTGATAAGATCTATAACTGGCAATACTGCTGACATGATTTGTACCTGTAACTGGCACTACTGGTGACATGATATGTAACTGGCACTACTGGTGACATGATATGTAACTGGCACTACTGGTGACATGATATTTAACTGGCACTACTGGGGACATCTGTAACTGACACTATCGGGGACATGATATGTAACTGACACTAAATATGTCCAAGAAAGTTATTACTTGGCAGTCAAATTCAATACCTGAGATTGTACACAAAATTTGTTTCAGGTTTAAAAACCTTGTTTCATGCACATATAAAATATATTTGTGTGTATTTCATGTGTTTGATGTGTTTATACAACATAAATGCAAGATACCTCAAGAAACCTCACTGAAATATAAAAATATTCCGAAATACAGAATAATTTGTTATCCAAAATTCTTCTGGTCCCGAGCGTTTTGGATAAGGGATACTCAAACTGTAATGATTAAATAACATCAAGAATTAGAAGAATCCTGACAGATGTGGGTGACTTTATTTAAAATAAATGTGAATTTTTCAACTTTTCAGATGCACTGTCCTGTATCTCACGCACACAGGGAAGACGTTGCTAAAATCTTCAAGGAATGCAGAGAGGAAAGCGTCTGGCATAGAGGTAACAGAAACTCTCACATTACAGCTAATATATATATATATATATATATATATATATATATATATATATATTTCTCTAGATGTACACAAGGGCTACCATTGGTGCAGGGAGTGCAGCTGCCTTTGGGCCCATTGCTGAGAAGGGCCACCTTCCCTGTCTTTATATATATATATATATATATATATATATATTTTATAACATGTATGGGATTACCTTTAAAATGTTGCATAATATGAAACTGGGCAATGTAATGTGGTACAATATGAAGTGAAGGCACTACAGTGTGGCATAATATGAACTGGGGGACTGTATGTTATAATGTGAATGGGCATAATATGTTGCATAATGTGATCTGGCAGCACTGCTATTTGACATGGGTCCTGAATTAGATCTGATTGCACGACTGCGATTTCGCAGCAGCCAGAGATCAGTTAAGCCACCGCTCTGGTCCAGTGAAACCCCGCCTTGTGATCATTCAGATCCATGCAGGCTTTTCTGTGTTAAAAGTAGAAAAATAAATGGTACTTGTGTGTTATCACAGCTCCAGCCTACGCTATGTTTTCAGAGTAGGCTAAGCTATGCTGTCAGCTTAGCCCAACGGCTAGCATAGTCAGCGTAGTGTCCCCGCGGCAGCCCTGCGTAGTCAGCGAAGTGTCCCCGCAGCAGCCCTGCGTAGTCAGCGAAGTGTCCCCGCAGCAGCCCTGTGTAGTCAGCGTGGTGTCCCCGTCATGCAGCGTAGTCACCATACTGTCCCTGCGAGCTGCAGCTCTGTCCCCGGCATCCCTGGCAAGCCCAGTGAGCGCCTCTCACACAGCACCGGTAACTGCCAGATCCCCTGCGCTGGCGGACGTCGTTGGAGAGGCGATCATGCAGGCGCCGGTGGAGAGGCGCTCCATCTGCCTGAGTCGCATGAGCATCTCAGACACTTGTGCGTCTCAATAATTCTTGCAGCAGGGTACGGCAACATTGCCCATGTCTGCTTCAGGGAGACAGGGTTAGGGGTTCGGTAGCACGTGCGTCTCATGCACAAAGGGGGGTGCGTTTTCAAGTGCGTCTCATACATAATAAAGGACACATTTGCTAGTGCTCCATGTTACATACTGGCAAATGCCCCCCTTTCAAACCCCCTCTATCCTTCTTTCTGCATGTTTTAATGTGGCAGAGCCGCATACACTCCTTTATGCGCAAACGCATTGGGTGGCCATTGAGACAGGTTTGCGTCTGTGGCAGCAAGTGGTGTTCTTAAAAAAATGCCATGACTCCTCCTCCGTCTGCAGCAGGTTAAATATTGTCAGTGGTTCAGCAGCCATTCCAAATTAATTTTAACAAGGAGCTTCAGAAATACAGCCGCAGTCACAGTTACTTCACCTGCACCTCTGACTGACTACGCTGACTGCGTAAGCGTTCTGACTACGCTGAGTGTGTAAAGCTCCGCTAGCGCAATCACAGTCGCTAGCGCAGTCACAGTCGCTTCACCTCTGACTGACTACGCTGACTGTGTAAGCATTCTGACTTACTACGCTGAGTACGTAAAGGTCTGCTAACTCCACTTCGAAGCAACAGAAATACAGCAAGTCACAGTCGCTTCACCTGACTGACCCGCTAGAGGGACGCTACGCTGACTACCAAACTGGATAGTACAACTATGCTAACACTATGGGCGCTGTGATAATACACAAGTAACTGCCGCTACGCTGACTACACTGACTACGCTGACTAAGCTGGCCGCGGGAACACTACGCTGATTCTTACAGATACACTACACTAACTACGTAACGGGCGCCGTGATAATACACAAGTTCCAAATAATTAAATAATAAAAAGAAATGGTTGGGGTCCCCCCCCAGAGCACATCCAGCCCTGGGCTCTTTGAGCCGGTCCCGGTTTCTTGAATACTGGGGGGGGGGGAATCAAATAGAGTCTCCCTGTATTAAAGAAACCAGCACCAGGCTCTTGGACCAGTCCTGGTTCCAAAAATACAGGGTCCAAAAAAAAAATAGGTGTCCAACAGCCAGCGGTGTCATGCCACAGCCAGGGGAAACTTTTTATATAAGTTCCTCCAGCCAAAACATGACACTCTGGCTGGTCAGCCCAGGCCGGGTCCCTGGGGGGAGTGGGAACCCCCATTAAAGGGGTACCCCCTCTAGGGTAGTCCCCCCACTACAGAACCAATACCCAAATAACTAACCCAGACACATAATAAAGTACAACTTTATTACATACATACATACATACATACATACATACATACACACTTATCTAACTTGATCCTGTAGCCGTTCCCCTTGTCTACATGGGTAACTGTGAAATAAATATATACTTTCGATCCCTCTGGCATAGATCGGTGCTTTTCGGTCCATAGTAGGCATCCAGGAGGTTAAAAAATAAAAAACGGCAAAACTAGATACCAAGCGGGCTGAGGAGCCGCAAGTGTTTTGGCACTCGAGCCTACTCCCAGAGAATAAAAGAAACCCCTGTGGCGTCAGTTACTGGGATTCCCTTAGCCTATCAGGAGCGGGTTCCGGGGGAGTTCGGCAACCAATAGGCTGTTTGGCTCCATTGATGCACATGTTATGAATTAATATGTGTATCTAGGGCCAGTTCCCACCATAGACGCCTATGTTAACATTCTTAAAACCAAAATCTCAGGTGCTACAGGCAGTATCACAGTCACTCATCCTGATACTTAACAAGAGATGGATGATGTCCTAAAACAGACACTGCATTGCCTGACATAATCCAGTATGGAGATCAAGCTAACCCTAATGCTTTTTGTTTTTTTTGCAGCTATTCCGCTGTCCCTTGTTAGCATGCTGGCCACTCAGAGTCTCATTTACAAAGGTTAGTAAATATATATTTTCTGTTATTAGATCTCTTTGAAGTGATGCTTGAACAGTATATTTTAGCTGAGCCAAAAGGAAAGCATTATACTGTAACTTAGGTTTGGCACAAACATGTTTATGTTTTTCAATGATAGCCGGATGTGTTATACAGCCCTGCCTTGCAATGACACTAATCGCATATGTATTAACAAAGGGCAGCTCTTGTGAAAAGAGCGCCTATTGCGAAGCAGCCAGGACTGGGTGAGAGGGCCCCCACATGTCGCTCTCACCTCCTGCGCCTGGGAGCCTCTGGCTGCAGATGTGTGCAGGAAATCCTGGGCTCCTCCTCCTCCTCTCTGCACCTGGAAGGGGAAGTTGGTGTTGCTAAGGAGAAGAAGGTCACTGGGTCTGGGCAGCACACCAGGAGGCTGCCTGAACAGGTAAGAAGGAGCTGTGCGGATGGTGTGGGGCAGTGGAGGTTGCTGTAAGAGGCCCATAGGCTCCTATAGTATGGAGGAGCAAAAAAAAAAAAGGGGGGGGGGTGTAGATCTGCACTCCACCTAATGAGACCCTCATGTGTGGGTATTTAATCCACCTTATTTTCGACTTTTCTCAGGTGGTGGTGCTATCTTTGCAACCATTAATATATGCAAGACGAAGAGACATGGTGAAATAAAGAATTAAAAGGACATACTAGTATCACATATAACATATGTTGTGTGTAGGATAAGTTTTGAAAGATTGTGAAAAAGTAGTATATTAAAATGGCAGAACCTGTGTTGTGCCCTGGATATAATCTGGATGCGGGAGAAGGCTGTAAGTAATTGTATTGCTATACTGCTACTTTTGTAGCTCTGTGGTTCAGTACTGAGCTTTCAGGCTTTGTTGCCAATTTGTAGCTCTTTTATCTGGCACAGAACCCAAGTTTCACACATCAATGGAATGTGTACATACATGTTGCAATTTGTATTATTATCTAGGTGCTTGGCTCCATCAGTGAAAGTCTTTATTTAAACAGGTATTAATACAGTGGTATTAGGGTGGGGCTTAGATTTTTTGCCCTTGTCACCACTGACCGTGCTAGTGCTCACAGTTGGCCCTCCCTTCAATGAGGGGGGATGTTAATTCACCTCGAAGCTCTTATGCATAAATATTGCAATTTGTATTAATATCTGGGTGCTTTGCTCCTTCAGCAGAAGTCTTTATTTAGACACGTATTAATACTGTGGTATTAGGGGGGGCTGTAGTTTTTGCCGTTATCACCCCTAATTGTGCTAGTGCTCACAGCTAGCTCTCCCTTCAATGATGCTGATGGATGGCTAGCCTTGGAAAAGCCTTGTAGATAGGTGAAACACGTGTCGGACCCGGTATCCGGACTATTTGTAGACAACAAGTAGATAGACAGCCATTAGGTCGACACCATTAGTTCGACAACTCAATAGGTCGACATGTCATTAGGTCGACACTGCCATTAGGTCGACAGTGTCTAGGTCGACAGTCAAAAGGTCGACATGGTTTTTTTCACTGTTTTTTGAGCCGACATGTGCCGACAGGCGGTATTTCATGCCCTACTATCCACTAGGGCGTGGTGGGAGAATAAAATAGTGTGCCGAGCGCAGCGAGGCACCGTGCCTGAAGCATTGCGAGCGAAGCAAGCGATGCGAGGGGCTGTGGTTCACTTCAAACTGTGTCCATGTCGACTGTGTCGACATTTCGGCCAAAAAACAGTGAAAAACACCATGTCGACCTTTTGACTGTCGACCTAGACACTGTCGACCTAATGGCAGTGTCGACCTAATGGCATGTCGACCTAATGGTATGTCGATCTAAAAGCATGTCGACCTATTGAGTTGTCGAACTAATTGTGTCGACCTAATGGCTGTCTATCTACTTGTTGTCTACAAATGGTCCCACAACCGTCGGACCCCAACCCCTCAGACCTGTGTTGTTGCCTAGAAAATATGCTAATTTGCAAAATATAAACAATGAATGTATAAGTGTGATGGGAATGTGTATGAGCTTCTAGGTGAGTTAACATCCATCAGCAACCCCTCATTGAAGGGAGAGCTAGCTGTGAGCACTAGCACAATTAGGGGCGATAAGGGCAAAACTAAAGTCCCCCCCCCCCCAATACCACAGTATTAATGCGTGTCTAAATAAAGACTTTTGCTGAAGGATCAAAGCACCTAGACATTAATACAAATTGTAAAATGTATGTGTAAGAGTCTCCAAGTGAATTAACACCCATCAGCAACCCCTCATTGAAGGGAGAGGCAGCTGTGAGCACTAGCACAGTCAGGGGTGACAAGGGCAAAAAACTAAGCCCCCCCCCCCCAATACCACTGTATTAATGCCTGTTTAAATAAAGACTTTCCCTGAAGGAGCCAAGCACCTAGATAGTAATACAAATTGCAACATTTATGTACACATTCCATTGATATGAGAAACATGGGCTCTGTGCCAGATAAAAGAGCTACAAATTGGCAATAAAGCCTGCAAGCTCAGTACTAAACCACAGAGCTATAAAAGTAGCAGTATAGCAATACAATTACTTACAGCCTTCTCCCACATCCAAATTATATCCAGGGCACAACACAGGTTCTGTCATTTTAATACACTACTTTTTTACAATCTTTCAAAACTTATCCTACACACAATATATGTTATATGTGATACTAGTATGTCCTTTTAATTCTTTATTTCACCATGTCTAATCGTTAAATGCCCCAGAGTTTCTTTGAATAAAAGAAAAAGGAAAGGTCATTTTTTAATAAAACTTTATTATTATGAAAGTTGATTCTTAAAAGTGTGAAAAAACAGGTGTGCATCGAATTTCGCAACCCCTTCTCTCCTCTTCGTCTTCCTATAGTATGGCCAATGATCCATTAAAAAAAAAGGAGTTAAAAACCCAGAAAATGGGTTTTCGACTGCACTTTTAGTGTGATACATCCCGGCCATAGACTGTGCCATTTCCTACCATGACAGACCATATTTCCCCACTGCCTGTTATTTTCTCAGATAGCCACCACATTGCTAGAGGCTACTGCACAGCCACCTAATCTGTCACACTGGTGCACCTATAACGGCCCACTAGATTGTAAGCTCTCCTATGATCAGAGCTCTCCCTACCCATTGTCTGCTTTGTTTACTTTGCATACAGTGCTTTTTTCTATGAAAAGGGCTCATTGATAGAATGATGTCATGCTAAGTGGGGGGGCCGCCAACATTGGGAAGTACAGCATTGCTCTGTGCATCCTCAGGAGGCTGCAGTGTACATATCTGTAGTAGGGATGGCCATCATTGCCATTGCAACTGGCCATCGATAGTGACATACTATGCAATGTATGACAATCAATGTTTTACCTATTGATGGACATCCATTTTTTTTAATGATTCGCCTATGGGCCAATCAAAACATTGGGCGGGGTTTCATGGGTGACAGGGGTGGAGCTATGCTCCATGTCCCGGCCCCTTGGAAAAAAAAACAACTATTAGTTTATGCTTGACATCGATGGAGCGAAACCATCTGGTTCTCCCCCATCGATGGCAAAACTATTCTGCATCAACCATAAACCATTGAGGATTTCGAATTATCGATGGTCGATGGCAATCCCTAGTCTGTAGCAACCTGGTGGCACTGCAGCAGTGATACTGGCTGCATGGTGCAATTGTAAGCAGACTGCTAGCCAGATGTTGGATGCAGTGACGGAGTGATACCTCCACCTGCATACTTCTAGGTACAGCCCTCCCAGTATCATCAGAAGAAAAGCGCTCTTTGTACAAGCTGCCTTGTTTTCCCAGTGACCTTTGCTGCAGGGAACTGTGCTGTATAAGAAATCATTGGCAATAAAAAATTTATTCTACACCTAGAAAGATAATTCACCCATAGGTGTGGCCGTATAACTGTGATTAGATATGGAACATGTGGCTAAAACACAAAAATGATAAGACTGCAACAACACAAGTGCTGTGTGTCCTACTAAACAATGTCAACTTTGTTGTGCATGGGCCATGGTACAGTGGGGGTTATTCTAGTTCACTCTGTGACAAAATCCTTCTTAGATGGACAAAACCATGTGCACTGCAGGTGGGGCAGATTTAAAATGTGCAGAGAGAATTAGATTTTGTTTCTGTGCAGGGTAAATACTGTCTGCTTTATTTTTACACTGCAATATAGATCTCACTTTGAAGCAAAACCCCACCCAAATCTAACTCTCTCTGAACAAGTAACATCTGCCCCACCTGCAGTGCACATGGTTTTGTCCATCTAAGAAGGATTTTGTCAGAAAGAGTGGACTAGTGTAATAAGTCCCAGTATTACTAGATTGCTAGTTTCAAGAATAACTTACAGATACTGTAACTAGACTGATTCTTTCCTCTCCGCAGGTTATCTGTCAAAAAGCGCAAGATTCGGCGTAGTACCAAAAGTGGCATGTAAGTATAAGCACTGAGCATGTAGATTACAGCCATCTAAGGGGGTAATTCAGACTGGATCGTAAAGCACATTTATTCTGTAATGGACAAACCAGGAAAAGGGGCATGGCCTCATGGAAAGGAGGCGTGGCATCACAAAAGGAGAGTATGTCAACCATATATGGAAAGTGCAAAAAGGGTCTGACGGGTAACAATGGAAATAAAGCTGAGTAATAGTGTTTGTGCAACTTTAAAGGAGTAGGGCAAGTAGTTTAACCTTCTGATGGCTGCACAACTTTTAGTAGGAGAAAGGATCCATCTATTATGGAAACAGCTGGGTAGTGTGAGGTACAATAGCTGGGAATTGCAGGGAGCAGCTTGATGGGGACTGCTGATGAATATTACAGTATGTGGCTGGAGGCAGTAACATGCTGAGGACACTGCTACTACCAAGTCAGGGGCTGCAGGGGTTAAGAAAGCTTTATGCTGGTTACAAGGGTTTAATCTCTCTGTAGCAGCCCAGCCTGTGCAAATAGGTGTGCTTCCCTGCAGCAGCACAGCCGGCATACACAGAAAACCCTAGGGGGAGATTCTCTAAGCGAAAAATGCGGTAAAAACCCCGTTATTGGGGTTTTTACCACATTTTGGGATGCTGTAAGCTTCCCCCGCCGGGTTACCGCGACGGGGGGCATCACCAGAAAAATCTGGCGATGCCCCATAGAAGCCAATGGGCTTCTACCGCAACCCTCCGCCGCCCCGCACCGACCCCCCGCCGCCCCACATCGCCCCCTCACCTGTGTCCGGGCAGCACAGAGCTGTGCTGCCCGGACCTCCTCCCTGCACTGATCCTCTTCCGGGTGCAGGGAGGAGGAGAGCCCGGCGCAGCAGCAGCAGCGCCGGTTGTGTGAGGGATGGGGGAGCCGCCGGGACCTGCTGGGACCCGGCGACTCTCACCGCAAAGGACAGCTCTTAACGCAAGAGCTGTACTTTGCTATAATTATCGCATATGTTACAACATATGCGATAATTATAAATGCGATGGGCGGCGAAGGGGGGCTGATATTCTTAGAGAATCTCCCCCTAGGAGAGCTCCCACAGCAGGAGAGCCTAGACCACAGCCCGTGGGTACAGGACCGCACATTCACATCAGCACTGAGTCACTTGAGCAGGCGCAGGCACTCACTAGGTTCAGTGCAGGGCAGCCGAGAGGGGGGGGCAGGTACTAATTACCCGGGCCTGGGCTTGCTGGAGGGGCCCGGCACGGCCCCTGGTCTGACTCACCCCCCTTACACCTCCATCCCTCCCGAGCAGCACACACCTACAGCATGTGCTGTGCTGACAGCAGGCTCAGCATGAGCATTTCACTGACAGTGTGAGCTCTCATGCTGGGCCTGCTGTCAGCACAGCACATGCTGTAGGTATGTTCAGCTGATAACGAGGGGCGACAATAACACTCCCCCCCCTTGACTTTAAAGTGTGTTTTCACCCTCCAAAACGGTTTTGGGACGTGGCCTAATCGCAGGAGGTGGCCACGCCTTCGGCAATTAGGCCACACACCCCAAATTTGACTGGGGCCCAGCATACCTCTCGGCTGCCCTGGTCCGGAGGGGACCACAGAAGAGGCCCCACCTGGCAACTTGGCACCGGTAACCACTGAACACCTTTACTGGTCTTGGGGAGTCTCTGCCTAAGGGCCAGATGTATCAAGCTTTAAAAGTGATAAAGAAAGAGTGATAAACAGCCAGCCAATCAGTTCCTACCTGTAATTTTTCAAACCCAGCCAGTACCATGGCCGTTAGGAGCTGATTGGCTGGCTGTTTATCACTCTCCATTTTATCACTTTTTGAAGCTTGATACATTTGGCCCATAATGAATCAGAGCTGTTGTTGCGATGTGAGGGGGAACGTTAGATATATCTATTATATATATTTATTTACCATAATATACAAGTATTGTTCACCATGTTTTATCATTTGTGCTTCCCTTTTATTTTACTCGTGATCCAGTGGCTGGGGCGCTGGGGTTCATCATTGGAAATGTCTCATACATGGGACAGTGCAAGAAAAAGCTTGAGAAGCTAGGGCTGCAGAATATGCCAGAGGGGAGCTTTGTGCCGGCCTTTGCTGATTCTTATCGTCCAGGATTTTTGGGGCGCAATCACAGGTATGTGTCTTTATGTAAATAGAATAGCCCCAGTGTATGCCTGCATTAATATAGGGCATGTTTCAGAAATGTATGCAAATGTTGCCATCACAGCTGTGATCCTGTACACAGCAACTGTTTGTAAGTATGCAAATGTTGCAGCTGCCAATGTTTGTATTGAGGCGCCTACTGGAGGCATCTCAGAATCTCCGCTTGTACACACATCAGTCAGTTACTGACAATCTGAGTAATATGACCTGCAGCATGTCGCAGTCACAGGCAGTGACATGGCCCCAATATGGTTGTGACGCACCTGTTTTTTTGGTAGCCTGCGATCACTCACAAACAGTCCCTGACTGTCAATCACTTTTCAAATAATTCCTCTCTGCAAATGCCATTGCAGAACCTTCGCAACATGTGGGCATCCAACACAGGCACAGTAGCCCCCCAAAAATTAAACAGTGTAGGACATTGCTTTTATTTGCGAATCAGGCCCATAGTCCTACAGATTGTAAGATTGTGAGCAGGGCCCTCCTTCCTCTATGTCAGTTTGTTTCTACCCAGTTTGTTTAAGCACTGCTGTTTCCAATTGTAAAGCGCAATGGAATATGCTGCGCTATATAAGAGACTGTAAATAAATAAATAAACAATAGTCCGGTTTAAGGTGGTTAGGCTAGAACCAGTGCCTGGTTAACCAATAGGCTGATTAGGTGGCAGCCTAGGGCACTAGGACCGCCTTGCAGGTGACAGCCGAGGAATAAAATGAAAGTATAATTTATTCCATGCTTCTTAGCTATCACCCGCCCCGATGTACAGATGGAGCGCCTCTCGCTATTGCTCTGGGATCGCCAGAATCTGTCCGCTGGCGATCGCCGCCGGCGGAGAGGCGTGCCATCTGACTGAGACAGTTTACCGTCGGCGGGGGGGTGGGAACCCTGTCCGTTCCCGCTTCAGGGAGATGGACAGGGTTAGGGGGGGGCGGCAAGGTGGCGGGTACCCGGGGCGACCCTCGGCGAGGCGGCAGGGACCCGGGGGGAGCCCTGTTGTAAGGCCATGCATGCGCATCTCGCCCCTTACGGTGGCTGGTGGGGGATGGTGGCTGGCGTATCTTCCATCATCTCCTGCAATAGCGAGAGGTGCTCCATCTGTATTGTGGGGGGTAAAGTTCTTTAGGTGACTGCCAGGTGGCTGTGCCAATGTAACTTACTGACGGGACCATTACTTTATGTACATTGTGCTACAGCACAGTTGTATAACCTTTTATTACATGTACATGGGCAGTATGACCGGTGAGTCTCTGAGCGCCCATACACGTGTGTTTGGCAGCATTACAAGGGGAGCTACATGTGTATCAGCCTAGGGCACCTGAAACCTGGCTAGAACTGGCTCACACCTTCCCTGACTACCTACATGGATGTGGTTGTACTTTATCAGCGTTGTGCCAGCAACTACTCCTAACATGAGTACGCCCCAGTTCATGGAAACCCAGGGACAGATTGTGCAGGTGTGGATCAAAGGGTCGACAATCATTAAGCTGATACCAACAGGTCGATGCACTCGGTCGACTTTGATGAAAGGTTAAAATGGAAAAGGTTGACACATGAAAATTGTTTTGTGTCAATGTCGACACCTGAGCAAAGTTGATATTGTTAAAGTTGTGCACCCTCAATTTCATTGTTCTTGTAGTTCACGTGGATCGTAAAGCATGGAAAAAAAATAAAATACCATGTCGACCATTTCATGTGTTGGCTATTGCAATTTCACCTATTGCTTGTGTTGACCTTTTAGTCGACCTAGGACATGTGAACTGTTTGACCTACTGTCGACTGTCGACCTACCATCCGTATAGCAGAACCCAAATCTGTTTCTCCTTGAGTATTAGAAAAGTGACCACAAACGCCAAGCTGTCATCTCTAAGGACATATCTTTAATGGCCAACTAACCAAGCAACTTTCATCACACGATGTAGGATGTGATGTGGGGCTGCATAATGATTGTGGTTACTTATTACCTTATGGCATTGCTGAATATATATGCATGTTATGTACAAGTCTAGTATATTTTATTTCTCTGTATTAGGCATTGTCACCGTTGTTAGCAATGCAAAAAAGAATGCACGAAGGACAATGAAGGCTCTGCTGGGCCCAACACCGTCTCCTGAACTTGTGTAAGTATTCTGCTTGCCATTGGCAGAAGTTCACCGGTGCCTGACTGTCCCTTACTGTATGATCTCCTGTTCTCAGATGAAATGGCCAGGCAACAAGGGCTGCAGGACATGATAATGTGGTGGTACTTTACCAATCCTCCATCCCCATTCCCCATGTCATATGGAGACAATCGCATCTGATGCCCCCAGGAGTTGCACCACTGACTGTCTCTAGTAAGAGGTTCCAATATACAGTACTGTACAATTAGTGAAGCACAAGCTTTGTACATTTGGCATATTGGGCCCCCTTTAAACCTGATCACACAGCTGCAAATTAGCAAATTATTGCTACACTGCGCATTTCTCCGGTTCCAAATATGCATGGCCATCTTGCAATAAAATCCTGTATCATGTATGGGCACCATTAGCCATGAGGCTGAGTTGGAACCTTGCAGGTGTGGTGTGGTTTGATTTCCAGCCAGGAAAATCCCACTCAGTCAGATAAGATTTCCACTGTGCAACGGATGGAAATCTGTGCAGCTGCAGATTGGATCAGCATTGCACAGCACAGCACATCGCATTGCACAGCACAAAAAAGTATGTGTAACCTGTACTTTTAGTACTAGATTGCATTGCATGCTTTTTGTACTAGATGCGCTGCGATCTAGTACAAAAAGTACGGAGCACATCGCTCCATGTATGGGTGTCTTTGGATAATGAATGGAGATCTCTACCATAACATAATAGACTAGTAAGCCAGCTCAAAGCAAAAGCTTCGAAAGCTAGTCTGCTATCTTCTGTTTTTGTGCATGTCCGAGAAAGAGATGTAGATGGCAGTGTTTTGGAGACTCACGGACACTAGACATATACATAGATGATAAAATATATCAGATATCAGACAGTAGTAAATTGAAATGAGAACAAGAACTCCCATGTCCATGGTAGCTGGATGTATAATAGACTGTAGGCATGATTATACTACTGGGCATATTAATATCTTTATTGAATGTTACTGTAACTAGTACATCAGAGAATAATAAATCAAAATTGCATAAAACATACAGAATGAAGGTCCATTTTGCCCAGCATGTATGGACAGCGATGATGGGGATTGGCGATTTTTGCCCTTCTATCCGATTTTTCCTGGGGTGGATGACTTTCCATAGCAGGACGCTATGGAAAGCCGTCCACCCCGTCACTCATTTGCTGGTAATACCAGTAGTGCCCCTTTCAGACCGCACTTTAAAAACGGTATATTGCCGTTTTTTTACCGTTTTAAAACGGTAATGTGTGCGGTCTGAAAGGTGCAGGACCACTTAACCGGTTAGAAAAAAACGTTTTTTCTAACCGGTTAAAATGCAGGGTCCTACCCGTTTCAGAACCGGTATTTAAGGCTCAAAATCGGTTCTGAAACGGTATTTAGGACCCAGCCAATGAGCTGGGTCCTAAATTCAGCACAGTGAATACTTAATGAGCGCTCATTAAGTATTCACAGCACTGGAGCCCCCCCGCGCGTGTCGACACCCCCCGCGCGCGTGTCGACGCCCCCCCCGCGTGTCGGCGCCCCCCCGTGTCGACTTACCCCGTGCCGGTATCTCCGTTGTGGTTCCCGGCACTGCAGCTCAGTATGCTCGGAAAGCACTTATGAAAAAAGTGTCTTTCAGAAAATGGCTGCCCCCATACGAAAGACAGTTTTTTTAAACAGGGTTTCCTATGGGGCAGCCATTTTCTGGAAGACACTTTTTTCATAAATGCTTTCCGAGCATACTGAGCTGCAGTGCCGGGATCCACAACGGAGGTACCGGCACGGGGTAAGTCGACACGGGGGGGGGGGCGCCGACACGCGCGGGGGGGGGGCGCCGACACGCGGGGGCGTCGACATGCTCGGGGGGCGTCGACATGCGCGGGGGGCGTCGACATGCTCTCGGTCGACACGCGCGAGGGGGGGGGGAGCTGCACGGAGGGGAGGGCTGAAGGCTGCACTGGCTTTGACCCTGTATTTGGAAAGTTTCCAAAAACAGGTCTGCCAGTGTCAAAAAATCGGCACTTAAACGGTAATATACCGTTTAAGTGCTGCGGTGTGAAAGGGGTTTTATCTGGCAGACCCGTTTTTGGAAACGTTTCCAAATACAGGGTCAAAGCCAGTTATGCGGTCTGAAAGCAGCATAGATGAACGGTGGCCACTGGTGATCATGCAGGAAAGCACATCACTGCTCATTGCTGGCCTGTAGACACTTGGTGGCTTTTGAGCTGAAAGCAGCTCAGACAACAAAACTGAGCTGCTTTCAGCTCAAAGTCACCCAGTGTGTATGGGCCTTAAGATACATTGTGATATGTACTTGGCTGATTATTTCCACGAACAGGACAGGACGGACAATCTATGAACAATGCAACAAAGACAAAACACGCTGCTCTCAGGTGCCATCTAGTGGCTAAAGAGGATAATATACAGCATGGTCCTTTTAAAAACCTTTTCTAGTAACCAATAAATATTAATTAAATACAGGGAGTTAAGCGCAAATATTACGTATCCCCAAATGTAAGTAGAAGGGACCGCATCAGGAATCTCTAATACCTGCTGCGATCCATCCAGTCCTGTCTAGGGGAACGCACTGAAAATTGATTAAAACATAACTTTTATTAATTTTATTTTAATATTCCCTATATCAACAATTAAAGGGGAATTGTATAAACAGTAGAATTTTTTAAGGGGTTAAAATGACGTACAATACATACACGAATACATATAGTGTGTTTAGAAAGATAGAAATAATGTGTTTTAAAAAATTAACACGGATGACTGCCCCTGAAAATGTCTGTTTAATAAGCCCTGAGATGAAGAAATGGGGTTGCTTAATTGTAGTGTCTCCACCGATGACTTTTTGTGCAACCTAGTGTCACTTTATCACAGTTTTTATATATTTGTTAACTGTTTACACATAGGGCACAAAAGTCAGACTCTGAGGCCTTGAAAAAGCTGTTAAAACAGTGAAACGCTGCGTTGGCACATTGCCTGCCCCTGATATGTCTGATAGCCTATATGTTATGTAGATGAATATGGTTTGCTAGAACAGTGATAAATAACTCCACAGGGGTAGCATTAGACTACACCCTAGCAGATTTAGGAAGCACCTTGTGTATCATACAAGACACTAGTGAGTCAAAATATTGAGACCACTAGAGGATCTGTAAAGTGTATTGTTGTATTACCTAACATGACCACAAGAGGGCGCCTATAAATACTCTTAAATCTGCTAAGACAACCTGACTCTAGTGCAAATCACGGCTCAGAGTCTGACTTTTGTGCCCTATGTGTAAACAGTTAACAAATATATAAAAACTGTGATAAAGTGACACTAGGTTGCACAAAAAGTCATCGGTGGAGACACTACAATTAAGCAACCCCATTTCTTCATCTCAGGGCTTATTAAACAGACATTTTCAGGGGCAGTCATCCGTGTTAATTTTTTAAAACACATTATTTCTATCTTTCTAAACACACTATATGTATTTGTGTATGTATTGTACGTCATTTTAACCCCTTAAAAAATTCTACTGTTTATACAATTCCCCTTTAATTGTTGATATAGGGAATATTAAAATAAAATTAATAAAAGTTATGTTTTAATCAATTTTCAGTGCGTTCCCCTAGACAGCCCTTTTTCTCTCCCCCCTTTTGAAATGTGCACTATATTGCTGTAGGGAACAGCACCCCCGCTTCTGATAAAACATTCTGGGGCCTTCTTACCCTGTACCAATCAGGGGACCAATTAAACTAATTAGGTGTGCGAGCATGCACTAACTCCCTTGGGAGTAAACCCCCTTATCCATCCAGTCCTGCCTGCAGCAGCAGCAGCATCCCTCATAGGTTTATATGGGGGATATGATGCTGCCCTATTTACCAAGCATTTTGGATATTGATCCCGCAGCTACTGCCATCCCAGAATGGAGGCAGCCCATTGTAGCCTGTGGGCTACTACTCTCTGCCGGACATTTTGCAGTTTAGAAGCGATCAGCTGGGGGTCAGTGCTGACAACGCAGACCCCCCAGCACCTGATAGAGCAGATTGCAGGAACGGGCTCCTTTCCGACTCCCTCTCCGTACATGTGCTCTGTGATGCATGCTGCCGCTGGGATCGTATATTGCAATGTGATCATAGGCAGTAAGGTCCCACCCAGATCATATCGAATATGCAATCCATAATAATTGGGCTCCATAGGTTTCCTAGGATGGAAAGTGTTCAGCAACATTTTCCAAGAAATATTCAGTAATACTGCTTTCACATTGCAGAAATGGGTAATGACACGGTATTCTTAAATGGGACTTTAAAACGGGTCTGAGCCTTGAGACCTTTCACATTGCAGGTGAAAACCGTTTTAAAAATAATTTAATACCATTCAAATATTCAACCTGTTTAACCCCCAAGGGACACGTTTAAAGCCATTGAAATAGAGCTGTTCAAACTGCCAAAAAAACGGCTTTAAAACGTGTAGGACTCTGCTTTTTAACCGTGTTGAAATACCAGTTAACTTTAACCGGTAAATCAACTCTGGTACTTTCACATTGCAGCCTTCAACGTTTTAAAATGGAAACAAACCGGCAATATAACGTTGTAAAAGTGCGATGTGAAAGGGGTATAACAATATTGCGAAATATGTCTGTGTTTTTGTTGTGACAATGGGAACAATAGAAATGTACATCCCTATAGTAAGAGCAGCTTGCTGGCTTTTTTTTTTTCTTCTTTACCAAAAATGAGTCTGTGGACGGGATGTTCTAAAGAAAAAATGCAGTAAAAACCATGTTTTCTGGGTTTTTACCACATTTTTAAATGTACTAAAGCCCCTCCTAGTGGGGCTTTGCTGCGGAGGGTTACGTCAGTTCTAGCTGGTGTATCCTCATAGAACCATAGAAGCCTATGGTTCCTTCCCGCAGCGCTGCTGTGTGAGGGATCCAACATGGAATCCCTCCCAGCATGCCCTGCGGTGACCAGCTCTCTTGATAAGAGCTGCCCTTTGTGTTGCTCATCATATATGTCAGTACATATGCGATGAGCATCGCAACAATGGGTGGCGGTAGGTACCACCGCTGCTTCGTATCTCCTGCATTCTGTGAGATAAAGATTCAAATTCAAAGATCACAGCAACTGTGCACCCATTAATGGCTTGGAAAGGATAGCGAGATGCATTTAGTTATTCTCCTGTTTTAAAACAGATTGCTTGAGAATGTGTAGCAGGGGTAGTCTAGAACATGGAGGGCTATGTGTTATTGGCCACTAACACCTCCTTTTGTGAAACCTCTCCCCACAATCTCTGTCAAAGCAACAATCATCATTTATTTATTTATATAGCACCACTGACTCCACTGACAGGACTTAAACAAGAATAGGATGCAGCATACCATGTACAGTATGTGGGTGCAGCTGAGCAGAATGATAATAGATTTGTACTATGTATGTGTGTGTGGAGTGTTACCAATCCCACTGAACTGACTGAAGCTGAAGATTGCCAATTCCCTGGTTAGAATGAGGATGAATAGTCAAATGGCTGCCGCACTGTGTGGAGACCTAGACATTGGCCCTTATTCTGATCGGTGCGGTAATGTCCGCGTGCGTTCGTGCCGCCGATGTTTTGTGTCTGCGCATGTGCAGAGGCGTCTCTGCGCATGTGCGAGCGGGGCGTACGGCCAAATCCCGCATGAAATGTGAACACTCCGAACAGGGGGTGGAGAGGGGCGTGAAGGGCTATTTGGGCTCATTACCATATGCATACGCCCCACGTTTCATGGGCGTTCCCATGCAAACGCTGGGCGTACGTATGGTAATGCAGCCGTGACGCACGTGTAGGGGGTGGACATATGACATCGCCGGATGTCAGCTGCCCGCCCAGATCCCTGCTTTTGCATGTTACCAGAGTGAGCGTCTTTCCTGTTCTATGTTCTCCATGTAAATAATGGTTTCTCCTCTTTCTCCCGCCAGGTCGCTCTGTGGAAGGTGACACACCGCTTATCATTATAATTGAATATGTTTTGTATCCATTCATATCTTTTTTATTACATATGTTTTTCTTTGGATATATATGTATGTATATTATTTTTATTCCAATGTCCACATAATAAAACAATTTCAAAGAGAACAATGATATACCGTACAGTGAAAAATGTCCTTCCAGGGGTGAAATGTAATAGGGTGAGAGAATCTGAAAGTGTGGGATTTGGTAAGAATTCTCCAGTTTTTTTTTTTAAAGTCTTATTGACTGTCAAAAGGTCGACGTGTTGTTGTTTTTTTTGTTTTTTGTTGGGGGGGGGGGGGGGATTGAGCCGACAGGCATTAATTCATGCCCTATCATCCACTAGGGCGTGGAGGGAGAATAGAATAGTCTGCCGAAGCACTGAGCCCGAAGCATGGCGAGCGCACTTTTTCTGTGTCCATATCGACTATGTCAACATCTGGGACAAAAAAAAAAATATGAAAACACATGTCGACCTTTTGACTGTCGACCTAAGGCTTGTATATGTATAGAGGGCGCCTGGTATCCGCATACAAGAGGCACTGGGATAGAGTCGTGGGGTCAGACCCTGACCACGTACTCAGCACAGCTGGGCGAATGGAGCACGGAAGTGCAGATACAAACGTTCCTTACCCCTGTGGAACCAGTGTGCAGCAACACGCAGCACGGGTCTGAAAGGGTGACAGGGCCGGCTCTACCACTAGGCAGCTTTAGGCAGCTGCCTAGGGCGCCGGGATCTGGGGGGGGGGGCACCACCAAGTCTGCAAATCAAAAAATCAAGGAATCTATGAGGATCCTTGTTGTATTTAATGCAGGTGGGGGCTGTGGAACTTCTAAGATCTCACCTCTATACTTTCCCTTGAGTCATACTTCCTACATTGCTGCCCCCTCCTCCTTGTACTCTGTTGTCGGTGGCAAAGGGGAGGGTGCAGGGGGGGGGGGGGTAGGTTGAAGTTTTGCCTAGGGTGTTGAGAAGCCTTGCACCGGCCCTGAAGGGTGAGAATTGTAGAGTCATTCCACGGACCACGATTCCCCTCCAGATGCCAGTCATTCCACGGACCACGATTCCCCTCCAGATGCCGGCGGCTGCTGACACTGACGAGCAGCGAGTGTGTACAATATTGGCTGCCCTGACAGAGCAAGAATCACGCGTTTACATTTAACAGCGATCTCTCATCAGTGGCTGGCACGGTTATACAAAGCTTACTGTATGAAACACGGCACAGTTTCTTGCCTAATATTCTCTTTCTAATTGTCAAATTTTAAATGTCTCTTTGAGTTGCGGTGATATTGTAATAAACATTGTGCGGCTTAGCTTACAAAATACATTAAAACTACTCGTCATTCTCCCCCACTGCCTGGGTTAGGCACCCATTCCCAATAGAATGAGTGGGCATCAGTGCGCAACACGGATCTGACAGGGTGGAAACTGTTGTATCACTTTACCCCTGCAGACACCGGCGCTCTCTGACACTGACTTTAAACGAGTGGTATACTGGCAGCACTGGTGGAGCGAGAGTCGCGTGTTTACATCTAACCGCGATCTCTTCTCTCAAGGCTGACACTGATACGCAATATATACCAGAGGTTCCCAAACTTTTTTTAGTCACGGCACCCTGAAGCATCAGAATTATTTCACATCACACCTAGGCTAAAGGTTTATCATTAAGAAAGTTAGAAACAAATATTAAGTTAAATAAATTGTGTTTATATCCCACCCTTAGGATCAGTGATGTGGTAATGGACAGGTTTTACTTCTTTTTGTGCACAGTTTGACTATTATATTGGACATAAATAACATGAATTGGTCCTGGACCACCAACCCAGGGCACCCCTGCAAGTCTTCCAAGGCACCCCAGGGTGCCACGGCACACAGTTTGGGAACCACTGATATATACAACAAGAGATGGCAATTGACATGAGCTAAGAAATTGTGTGATATATACTATAAAACATACACCACCACTCGCTGACATTCCCCATTGCCTCATCTGGGCACCTACCCCTACGGAATTTCCCATATAGAGGGTATCAATTGCCCAGCTGTTTTGAGACCCCTATAAATAAGATACTGACAGCATTGTATTTATACTAGTTTATTGAGTCTCCTACAGCAAGCGGATACACACGGTCAGACGCCACGACCAATTTTATTAGGGGGAACTAACATTGGGGTTCACCATAAGAGGATATTATCCCCTTTTTTAAGTTTCCTACTTTCTATGTACCTCCTATGGTAAATGTTTTTATATGTTGCAGTTCTTAAAATGAGAAATTAATAAAAGTTATATTTTATGATTGATTTTCTTTCGATATTGTCAACCTTTTCCATGTGTCAACCTATGGTCCGCCGACCTTCAGTGGTCGACCTAATGACCCATACCCAGACATCCCATGTACTAAGGGACAGTCCCACTTTTGGAGATCATGGTCTTATAATGTTTTTATTATTTATGTGCCATAGGCAAAAGAACAGTGGGCCTAATTCAGACCTGAATTTTTTATAGTCAAGGCCATGAAACGCTGAGGGTACCCGCTGCGACCACCCCCTGCCTGCACCTCCCATCCTTCCTGACACGAACAGCCTAGCATATGTGAAACTCGCTGAAGCCGTTTGGGGAATGCACATGCACAAACCCCGACCATCGGGGATGGGGACAAATTTGGCTTGTAACGACCGGTCTGAATTGGGCCCTTTGTTTGCAAATGGACAAAACCATGTACACTGCAGGTGGGGCAAACATAACATGTACAGAGAGAGTTGGGTGGAGTGTGTTCAAACTGAAATCTAAATGACTCCTGTATTGTGCACAAGGAATTACATGCATATGTTCTGCAGTATGCAGAGTTGTTGACATCTGCACAGGTAGACTGTCCCTGTCCTCATGCATGGTTTCATAGCTCCATCATCAGTGCACTCTTGTACCAGCATACAGTATGCACAACATTGCATATAATGCCCCTTTCCCACTGCAGGCTTTACACAGTAAAATGCCGTTTTTTTAGCCTTTTTAAACGGCTAGAGCTGCAGTGGGAAAGCTCCAGGTTGCTTTACACGGGTAACAAATACCGGTATTTGTTAACCGGGTAAAAAGCAGTGTTTTTACCGTGTAAGAGCCGTTTTTTTGGCAATGGGAAAGGGTTTTAAACGGTATTTAGAAATAATAATAAAGGTTAAGAATATGATTGGTGCATGTGATGTTTTTAATGACAGGCAAGGTTTACTAGAGAGTTTAAACGTGTTGCTTTGTGGTTTACACGGGTAAGTGTGAATGGGACAAAAATTGCTTTTAAACGTTATTTTAACGTTTAAAAGCTGCAGTGGGAAAGGGTCTTTGTGGCTATTACCCGGGTAAATACACGTTTAAAAAAAACAGGTCTTTACCCGGGTAGGCAGTGGGAAAGCAGCATAAGTAATGCAGAGGTACAGTAAGGGAGGAGACCTGGCTTCTGTACCCAGAGGGACACTTCCTGTGTGCAGCCTTTGAGGTGATTGTGTCTGGCCCCATTGGGGAGACCACAACAATAATCTGCTAATCTGGTATTTCCCACATTCCCGAGGGGCATCGTTATCAGCAGGTAGCGCTTCTGTCATGGATAGGAACAATAGATAAAAGAGGGGGTATGCTGCGCTCATGAATAATACAATATAATTTGATAAGCAAAAAAGACAATTTTAATACACATTACTTACACATAATAAAGGAAATGAATGCTTAGATAAATGATATGAACAAAAAGGTGCATTATAAATGTGAGATAGTGTCACCCGTTGCTTGGTACTGTTGCTGATTGGATTAGCCATACTCATACCATACCTCCCAACTTTCGCAGATTCACTAATCTTGCCGCTATGGGGGCATGACCCAGAGGCTCTGTGAGCCTCTAGCCATGCCCCCAGCCCCCTGGCTGCGGGAATAGACGCTGTGTGCACGCGCACAGCGTTTATACCCCGCTGCTTAGCAGCTGACAGGGGGGACTCCCAACAGCCCCCCCCACACCGCGGGACACCGCCGCCCGCGGGTGGGACAGCGGGACAGGCCCTGACAATCGGGACTGTCCCGATAAAATCGGGACTGTTGGGAGGTATGCTCATACCCTCCAACGTGACCCATTGCATTCGGTACACAATGCTCTCTTCCTGGACTTACCTTTTAATGTATGAGTGTCGACACCTGAGTTGAAACACCTTCCTCTTCAATTACCTAGTTCCACAGAGATGATGGCAATCATACATTAAGAGGGAAGTCCAGGTGCAGAGCATTGTATACCGAATGCAATGGGTCATGTTGGAGGGTATGCATACTGAGATGGCGGTAGCCCATTGTAGCCTATGGGCTACACACCACACTGTCGGCGGGAGTTTCAGCGCTAATTGCGCATGCGCAGACCCCCTGGTGCCCGGCTCAGAACTTTGCGGGGACAGGCTTCATTCGGACTCGGAGCCCTGTCCCTGCGTGGCAGGGATAATAAACCCCAACATTAGGATCGCATTGTAAATGGGATCCGTGATAAATGCTTTGTTCCTGAATGCCCTAAAATTAAAGTGTTTTGCACGTCAGGCAGTAATTCATGAATTTCTCCATGCAGGTACTTGTCATCACTGCCAGTGCCAGTGGTGACAAGACTGTTATGTGGATCTGTAATTTTGACGGACTGGGAACTAGTAAATAAATATCAGGACTAGAAATGATGAAAGCTCTGTAGTGGCAGGAGATGCAGCGTTATCAGGGAGAATATTCAATGCAGAAAGAGAAAACTCCATAGAAACCCAGAGGCATTTATTATTATATAGTAGAGAACATTTAGTATCAGGGACTACGCAGCAAATAGCAGACATTGCGGATACATGGATCATGGACATGGAATTGCATTGCATGAAGAACATGATGTCACCGCCGGGGGGGCAGCACACTACAGTATACTATACACAGGCTGGGAGGCAGCAGCCGCCTGGTTTCTATAGTAACTGTGCAGCGTCGCTGGCTGCAGGAATAAATTGCTCCCGGGTCATGTGCGTGTCGCAGGCAGGAAAGGAGGCGGCGTCGTGTGACCTGTGCGCACTGAGTATGCATGGCGCGGCGGCAGCGCTGGGCTGCAGGGCCGGGACACCCTCCGATGGATGACAGAAGTGAGCTGGAGCCCGACCAGCCCCGGTGACGGTAACTAGCGCACATATTAGTGGTGGCCTCATGTCATCATGATCAGGGACACTGCGGCTGTGTCATTGTAGCATGCAGAACCGGAACATAGACAGCGTGCTGCTTGTATACAGCCCTTCCTGCATTGCACTTCCCAGTAGAACATTACCAGGCAAATACTGTTTGTTTTCACATAGGTAGGCAGCCTTTGGCAATCCAAGTGCTGCGGAACTACACATCCCAGCATGCATGGCCACAGTTTAAGTATGCCCTAACTGCAAATGTGTGTGAGTGCATGCTGTCTAGCTCAGAGCAGCAGCCACAGGTTCCTGCACGTTCCCCTTCACTTATGATTGCTGTCACGTGTCATTTCAACACTTGTGTCCGCGAAACATACATGGGATGTAAAGGAACAGAGCATTGCGTCCCTCCTTTTATAATTTACAGCAGGGGTGGGAAACCAAGGGCTGTTTGTATGTGGAAAAAATCCTTCGGGGGCCATATGTAAAATATTATCTTACAAATTTTCTTGCTGCAGCCGTCCCACGCTCCGGCGGCTGCTGCTGAATAGGCCTTACAGTCTCCGGCTGCTGTTGATTAAAAGGAATCTCGCGAGAACTACTGACCACTCACGAGAATTCCCCTGTACTTGACTCCAGGCAAAGCGGGCCACTCAGACCGGCTACTCAGACCGGGCCTGAGGTTCCCTACCCCTGATTTACAGTATGATGGAAGGTGGGAATGGGCTGCCCTGGCCCCTGGGTTCACCTTTCCAGAAGGTGACACTCGTGACTGACTCCTCCACATGCAGCAGTGCCAGATGTTGGAGAGGTAGGTATGGGTACACTTTACCAGAGGCTTTTGGAGGGGCCTGGGTCATGGGGCATACAGAATAGTGTTGACCAGCTGTGGTTCTACCAATTATGATTTTTAATTGTCAATAGAAAATCATCAATGGTTGACTGGCAATGAGGTTTGTTCAGGTGCAGTCGCAAAGTGTCTAATGTACACATTTTGGTCAATATTTTCTTACTTTGTGTGCATTTGAGCAGCAGTGTGCATGTGTATTAGTGTCACACCAAGGAATCAGTCCCAGTGTGTGGGGGGTGGTAATGGGGAATGGTCAGTCAAATCGCAAATGCAGGTATGTCCTGGCTGTTCAGATGGCATTTTTTTGGAGTTCTCTGCATTGTGGGAGAGAAGCTCAGTCTGCAATTACAGAGGCAATCAAGACCTGATTTGCATCAATGGTAACAATGTTATGGAAATTGTGCTCTGTTGGATGGAAATGATGCAATGTCAGTGAGAGTCCATAAGCTTAGGTTAGCTTCTGGCCATAATAGCATATACTGTACTGTACTCCCAATTGCATACTACAACTGTACCTGTTCTAGGCCCAATATTTTTCAACATCCAGACAATGCAGCATCAGTGGACCACCATCGATGGGGAAAAAAATGATTTGGCATCAACCACAGACCGATTGTTGCAAAACCTAAATGGTCGATGGCCACCCCTAAAGTTGATTAGTTTACATTAAAAAATGAATCCTCATATTTATATGTATCCTGGAAGGGACACTGACGATCATATTCAGATTAGGTTCCACATTTTTCAACCATCAAAAAACTGCATTTTCAAAGTTTTTGGGTCGATTTACATTTGACCTACAGTTTTAAATCAAAGGCAGATTTGTAAAAATTTTAAAATCTGTCCCCGTAAACTGCATAGTTGAAACATGACTAAAAACCGTCTGAAAACAGACACAATTGAATAGCAATATCTAATGACTGGTCAACTAAACATTCTAAAATGTAAGTAGCCATATAGCAAACTGAAAATGGGCCCGATTCAGCTATGAGTGTAATGTTGATTCTTTTCCGCATGCTTTCCACTGGTTTCCGCTCTAAAACACTGATAGATATTGCATGCTGAGAGTCACTTTCAGTGGGCTTTTCTGTAAGGTAACAGCAGTTGCTAGAGAGATGCAATTGTATCCAATGGTGATATTGCACCTGCCTGTAACAGCAATGCGCAACAGCAATAAATACATTCCATCTCCTCTTAGGCCTCTGGAATACAAATGGCGTGTTCCCTGCATGAGATGGTTGTGCAGGCTGCTGCAGCCCATGAAGACAGAAACGCAGTATGTTTTCAGACATACGGCGGGACTCCACTTTTCTGCACGTACCGGGAAATGATGCGGAGAGCCGAAGAGCTTACAGTTTTCCTAAAATCCCACATTAGTGATTTGGAACGCAAAGTCATTGGTCTCTATTGCCATCCAGGGATCCACCTGCCATCCTGGATTATGGGGTAAGCAATTACATTGCCATGTATTCCGATATTTCAGTATTACCTGTTTATTTCAGCTCTGACTGGGCGTGCATTTCCTGACGCATAGCTACCTATACCACAGATAAATAGACAACGTTAAAGATGGCGTTTAGTATTGGGTGTTACAGTAACACACATCACAATACTAGTAGGTGGGATGTGCTGTTGCCGTAGCAACCTTCGCCGGCTGAACATTTGCACATAATTGATCGGAGCGCAGACAGAATGCAAAATTCATGTAGCCGTGAAGTGCGGCCGTGATATCATCTTATATAATTATCAACAAGGAATCTGTTTTGGAATCCACAGAAATGTATTTAATCAGAGAATAAATGTGTTATCTATGCCTAATTATACAGGGTGTTTATATGAAATGTTCAGTCTCCCTGCCGGCATTTGCATTCAATAGGCTGTATAGTTGAGAGTATAGTTCATCAGATATTATTGATGGTTCTTTGGCACCACAGAATGGTTAGTTCCTCTGCTCTTACCCCGTAAGATCCGTACAGCAAAGATGGTAGTCAGTTGTGGAAAGGGGGAGCTCATATATCTCAACAAAGTGCGCTCTCTCTCAATTAATTGTTTTAATAATCTGTAGGGTTCCAGCTATTTCTGGGAGCAGCATACTAATAATACTATTTAGAGCATTCCAAGAAACAAAGATCCTTTTTGTTTATAGATTTTTATTCTTTCCTCTGCATTTTTTTTTTCTTTTGGTTGCGCCTGATTTTATATATTCTTATATAATATACATATTATTTACATACAACAGTAGATAGTGAACCATGTTCCGTCAAACTAAAAGTGACAGGTACCACGCCCACAACCACACCCAAGCACTCCCCTTTTACGCCCATTTCCACGCCCCTGGTACTTCCCATTATACGCTCACTTTTAATAGGTTTTGATATAAATAAGCTTACAATGTTATGAGGTGTTTAACCATTGAAATTCATTCTGCGATGATTTATTTGATTCAAGTGGGATATACTATATAAACCTCCTCTCTAGCATTCTGCAATGGCTAAGAACAAAAGATAGGAATAGTAGTTGCAGACACACTTAATCTGGTCCTGTAGTGTTTGCTAACTACTCTTAATTGCAAAACAGATGTGTGTATGCCATATGATCATCTGCTACTACAATGTGCCTAGTATTACAAATATATCAAGATAACTATGCTGACATCCGCATTTTACAATATATATCTATCTGGGCAAAAACAAAGAGGAAGGTGCGCTTCATGGTGCATTAAAAGGGTTTTTAATGAATAACAAATGTTGGACAAAGCGGAGCAGTGCATTTGCTCGTACCAGAATTAAAACAGGGTGGACTGGATACCACGTGACATGACATATATAAACCAGGCTAGGCAGCTGGGCAATCCTGGTCCCAAGGAACCGAGTACCTCAAAAGCACCCCCTGCTGGGTTGCGGGCAGACGCCTGAAGGAGAGCGGGATCGGGCGGAGAGTCCACAGGAGCAGCAAGCCAGTGAATGCGGATAGCCAGGCCCTTACTCGGTTCCTTGGGACCAGGATTGCCCAGCTGCCTAGCCTGGTTGATATATGTCAAGTCACGTGGTATCCAGTCCACCCTGTTTTAATTCTGGTACGAGCAAATGCCCTGCTCCGCTTTGTCCAACATTTGTTATTCATTAAAAACCCTTTTAATGCACCATGAAGTGCACCTTCCTCTTAGTTTTTGCCCAGATTTCTACCTCATTGGATCCTTGAGGATTTGTTTCTGAAGGTTGCTGCAGTCCGCACACATAAGGACTTTGGTCTTGGCTAATATATTCCTTCTACTCACTCAGCTAAAGGAACATTCACTGGATTTTCCAATTCCTACACTCAGCGCTGGTTTTACTATTTGATGATTATATATTTCTACGCCGGCTTGTAGAAATATTGAATGAATAAATAAAAAATAAATCCTGCAGATTGTTAATCCTAACAAACTATATTAATCCAGATTTGTCACAAGTGAGAAACCTTTTTTTTTTTTTTTTTTGTAACAGCCAGGTTGTCAGGCAGGAAATTGCTTATAGTTAGAAAATGTGTTTAAGCACGCATTAAAAACCATTCTGTGTATAAACATTGTAAATTCAAACAGTTTGATCTATTTTGGACTGTATTTTCATTTAGCAAATGTAACAAAAATTTGTATTGAATTTAAATTAGCGCTAACTAGTCTAACACAATAGAACACTGTCCAAGCTCAAGATGGTTAATGATTAGTTGTGTAAAGCTGTATATTATGAAATTGTGCTTGTAAATACCTGTCATGTTTATATTCTAAATAAAAGGCATTTCTATATAGAATTTAATTTCATAAAATTAGTTCTGTATCATTATCCAGAGAAAAACTATGCATTTAATAATAAATTAAATGAATTTTAAAACATCCGTTGTACACACCCACCTATAACTCCACCCGCAGGGGCTGGGCTTTGCATGGGGCAGCAACATTTCAGCTTTATAAGGCACGGCCTCTATACATTGATTCCACTACATCTGCAAAATCTCCCAGAGAGGATTGTGGACCAGAAATATATTGTACCAGAATTATGTAAGTAATATTTAAAATTATTGACCCCTTTTTTTTTTTTTTTTTTTTTTAAATGATGGGTTACCATCTTAGACACTAAGAACTCTGATGCTCATATACTAATGTTGTGATTACTTAACCCTAAGCAATCAATATTCTTATACCACATCTTCTGATTATATGCTAATGCCAACCTTTATGTGATATCATTTTTGCTAAAAGTTGATTTGTAACTAATAAATGCAAGGTAAAGCGCATAAACTTATGTTCCAGTGTGTTCCTTTTTTTCAGAATGATTTATAATAGTTGAATGCTTTAGTCTTGTGTATACAGTTACAGAATGTTTTTATCTATTACGTATGAATTAGCAGCATCTAGTGTTTATTTTGGTAATGCATTAGTGTTAGAAATTAACATTTTATGTCTTTATTTAAAAAAAAAAAAAAATGATCACAATTACAGGTGCAATGTTTTACTGTATTTAAAATTAGTTTTTGTTTCATAAGCGCTGTGTAATGTGTTTTAGCGTATGTGACTTAATCATGCACATTTAAAATAAAATATATTTTTTTCAGTTTTACAGCATTAAGGTTATTTTAAGACGTGGCCTAGGAAACAAATAAATAATGGTGGTATGTATTTATATATGATTTAGTTGATCGCAGAGTCATTAAAATAAGTTTACACGAATGTATTATTATGTAAAAAAAAGTTATTTTTATTATATCTTGTTTTAACATTCAAATAGCCAGAATGTCTTTGAGATTTCAGACAATGATAGAAACATAGAATTTGACGGCAGATAAGAACCACTTGGCCCATTTAGTCTGCCCCTTTTTTAAACATGTTACCTCACACCATATTTGATCCTTATATTGTTGTAAGGATATCAATATGCCTATCCCAAGCATGTTTAAATTGTACTACTGTATTTGCCTCTACCACCTCTGATGGGAGGCTATTCCACTTATCTACTGCTCTTTCTGTGAAGTAATTCTTCCTCAAATTTCCCCTGAATCTTCCTCCCTCTAGTTTCAGTGCATGTCCTCGTGTTCTGCTGCTCCTCTTCCTGTGAAGAATGTCTCCCACCTGTACCTTGTTAAAACCCTTGATATATTTGAAAGTTTCTATCATGTCCCCCCTTTCTCTTATCTGCTCTAAAGTATACATATTAAGATCTTTTAGTCTTTCCTGGTACGTTCTGTGATGTAGGCCATGCACCATTTTAGTTGCTCTTCTTTGTACAGTCTCTAATGATATGATCACAAGCCTTAGACAAGCTGATACGGCAGTTAATCAGCCACTAGCCCGAAAGTAGTTCAGCGTTGTTTGATGGTCATATATATTTGGTGTGTATATATACTTTGTTTTTAAATGTTTATGATCACATAATTAAAATTACATCATTTTACGCAGGGCCGGGCAGTCAGGACCTGATAAGTCCAGCGCCAAATGATGTAGAATACGCGTTTGATATTGAAATGTTTCAGGACCCTTCTCCGACATACGCTGAGTCACAGCAGTGGCAAACAAGCTGTAAATATGATTGATCACGCAATGTGAATTTATGTTTTTAAAATGAATGTGTGATGATTTTAAATAATGCTTTGTAATTTACAGTTAGCCCTACACAACCATGCGTGGAAGCAAATATGGAAAAGTTTATACACGCCTTGTCAATGTGTCCACCACCGGCGCTGGAATAAGAGTTTTGTATTGAGTGTAAGTTAATTAAACACCGATATGTACATGTTACGCGTGTTTAAATCTATATTTTTTCCACAGAGCAATGTCAATTATATTTGTATAGTCAACAGGTGTGTTTATTTTTTATTTTTTTTAGCATTCAATGAAGCATTAAATAACTTGACGGAATATAGCGATATACATACATCGGATGATGAAATCGTTGAAGAACCAGAGTCCCATACAAGCACACCTGGGATAACAATGCCGCATTCGCACAAAGATGACAAGGAGAATCAATATGTATTGACGGAGCAGCCGCATTCGCACAATGGTGTCGAAGAGAATCAACACGTGACGATACAGCCGAACAAACATTATCATCTAACTGGTTCTACGCCGTTGATAATTAATCATCTGTACAGTAAAATTAAACCAAACAGTGGAATGAGTGGTATGTCACGTACAACACCATCGGTTGATGAAACACGTAAACAACGGGTGTGAAGAGGAAATTGGATTATATAGACAAACCAGTGTCTGAAAGGAGGAGGTTGACTCCTTTCAAGATATGCCAACTAACTGTAATAGTAACAAATTAAAGAAGTTGACCAATCGGGACGATGATGTTGAACAAACAACCTGCGTTAGTGTTAAAACTGTTGCAGAGTGCACAAAAGTTAAAAAGGTCAAGATTAGAGGTATAAATTAAAATAGGGTTATAATAACGCCACACACACAGGCTGAACCCATTATAATTCCAGATACTCAGGATGTCCCGAGTATATTTCCAGGAACACAGGATGGTCTCATAATCTTACCAGACACTCATGCTGACCCTGTAATAATGTCAGATACTCAGGATCTGCCCATTAAAATGGCAGACGCTCAGTCTGATCCCTTCATAAATACAGGTGATGGATTATGATTTATATCAAGATGGACAGGTGCTTTATGTGACCGACATAGAACAGGAAGATGATAATGTTACAGTGCAGCCAAACAAAGGGGTTAGTGTGTCTGTGGATGTGCATCATTCAGAAGCAAAAGATGAGGTTGTTGCAGGACCATCAGGCTTAGGTTCAACAGGGGCGCGTGTTGGAAAACAAACACGTCCATCACATCACAACAAGATGGCTGATATTGTTGCCGGTACATCAGTCGTAGCTTCATCAGGAGTTGTAGGAAAAACTCTATAGGCAACTCCGGCAGGTCATAGCATGCAAGTTTAGCAGCAGAAATAAAATATAAAGCATTGTTAGGATCTGATTGGAGGGAAGCCGATTACACAAACCATATTTCTACAGGTCTGTTGATGCAACTAACAGAAATAATGCGTGGCGGCAACGCGACCAGAGTGCTCTCAATAAGTTTATTAAGCGATATATGGAACTCGCAATAGAACGGATAAGTCTAGTTAGGGAGACAAGTGAATTCCTAGAGGCTAACACATTTGGTAAAAAAAAGAAATGACTAGTCATTACAGGGCGCGGTTTGAACCGCTTTGCAATGTGTAGATCACAGCGCCATAAATTTAAAAGTAAAAAGGGCTATAAGGACATTAATAAACTTAAGAAAAAATAAACGACTTCGACTGACACGACAAGGTGCACATAGGTTAAGGGACCAGATTGACAACACAACGTCGCAACACATAGATAGACGACCAGCACAGCTGGATAGCATTGAACTCGTAGCATCACCTATACCGGATGATCCAGTATCATCGCCTGGTAATAATGAGGCAGCGCAACCTGTGTTTTTTTTTTTTTTTTTTTTTAGAATCCATCGACCGATACGAACGAGATTATCCCAATTTCAGAGCATCTGAAATCCATCATCATTTCCGTTTTGTTAATTTGAATAGGATTGCATCATTTGTAGACGCAATGGGCGCAATACACGATGCAATTCAGAACTTGCTCGACAGCTACATGGTTAATGTTGAGCCTAATGATCGTGTGCAGTTAAGGTTGGAGGGTGGTGGTTTACACAACGCCATCTATTCACACCGTAAACCACACATGTTGTTAGACACCATCAGTTTTTTGAATCAGATAACAAATACGCTGCAAAGTAATGCTGAGGTTTTATTCGATACAGAGTTGAAATTTGTGATCTCTGTTTTCAAGAATAGCGTAGGTGGTGCCCTGACAGGCAGACGCCTTCGTAGAATACCTCAGTCTCATTTATAGAGAAACACAGACGTTTGTTATACGATTTCAATAACTTTGATGGTGATATGTTCCTGGCTACTAGTCTCTGCGAACTTCTGAACAAAGATAATGCCACAGATCACGTAATACACGCGCGGGCTCTCAAGCTTTATAAAGCTTTGAATTTGACCCTTGATAAAATGATCAGCTTTAGTGATGTTGGGGCAGATGTATTAAGCCTTAACAAGAGATAAATGCAAGGGTGATAAAGAGAGATAAATGTCCAGCCAATCACCTGCTAACTGCCATGTTACAGGCTGGGTTTGAAAACAGTCAGTAAGGAGCTGATTGGCTGGACATTTATCTCTCCTTATCACACTTGCATTTATCTCTTGTTAAGGCTTAATACATCTGCCCCATTGTTTTTTGTTTTTTTTTAAACCATTTAAAAGCAACAATTAAAATATTATATTTCAGCAATGGTGATTGGCGTGACTTTTGCACAGAGGGTGCGTACAAAGACAACAAACTGTTTTATGGCACGATGGGCATTACTATGGAATTTTGGATACTAAAGCCTTCATTGGCGCACGCCATTTCTGCAAGTTTTGCGCAATGGCTTATCCTAGAGATAAGTACGACTAGGGATGCCAATCCCTGGGCATATTTTCAATTCCGTAATTCGGGATTGAAAAATGCCCAATCCCGAGATTGGCTTGCTTTATACAAAAACCCGCCCCAGCTACAGGTACGGTGCGGGTGGCCGATGGAGCTGGGCTGTAGGCAGGAGGATGCAGCCTGGGTGGGCGGGCGATGGTATGGAGTCCGGTAAGAGCCGATGCAGGGTGGGTGGGCGTTACGGTAAGAGGTCAGCGCGGAGCGCAGTGTGCGCATGCGCAGTCTAATCCCGGGTTTGGAAACTCCAATCCCGGGATTGAAATCCCGCCGTTTTAGGGGCCAAATCCTGGGATCCCGCCAATCCCGGGATTGGCCACCCTAAGCACGACTTTTTTTTTTTTTTTTTTTTTTTGTGTAAGTCCTGTCTCAGACAGCATTGTGTTGATACTGGTCAGGCAGAGCTAAGGTGTCCTCAGTGTAGGGTGTTTTGCAGGTCAACAGACTGCTTAGAGATCCACAAGTCTCTAGCGCTGGATCTGAAAATACAGTGTCTTCAAAAAATGTATTGCGATCGATGTGGTAGGTACACCATACCCACCCACGAGTGTCATGGTATGACATGCCCCATTTGCAAAGTGAATGTTGACAATTTTGCAGGTCATATGTGCTATATTCAAAACCTTAAACCATCAGATCCTAATTTGAAATATATTTTTTATGATTTTGAATGCATGCAAGAAACAGGGGTACACATACCAAATTACTGTTACGCATTAACACTGGCGGATGAGAAATACTGGGAGTTTCAGGGCTCCGCTTGTATTGATGATTTTGTAAAAACATTAATGAAACCAAAATTTGAGGGGTACACCTTCATAGCCCATAATGCTGGGTGTTACAATGCGTACTTTATAATATGTCAAATTATTTTTAAAAAATTGAAAACTTCTGTGTTGGCGCAGGGAGGTAAACTGTTGTGTATAATGGTGTGTGATTTAAATATTAATTTTATAGACTCAATGGGTTCTGAGGGTTCAAAAGGCCATTTCCCTCACTTCTTTAATACAGCCGCCAGCCAAAATTATATAGGCGCTATGCCTGATATTCAGCATGTTGGCATGCAATATATGATGGAATCAGAAAAGGTTGAATTCAAAGAATGTTATGAGAAATACAAGCATAAGTCATTTAACTTCCAGGATGAGCTTAAATGCTATTGCAAGGATGATGTGATAATATTACAGAGGGCTTGTAAGGTATTCAGACACCGTTGTATCGATGACCGAAGGAAGATGTTGTGTATATAAGAAATAAGCTGGTCATTGTTAAGAGACATGTTGATCCTTTTCATCTGACCACTTTAGCATTGGTTTGCATGGCTATGTAACGATGTAGGTTTTTGAAGGAAAATACAGTGGCGCTTTTTCTGGGTGATAACTATCATAAAACGCAGAAGCGTTACTCAACACCAGCTATACAGTCGTTAATGTACATAGCACATACAGAAGGCGTAGACATAAGACATGCGTTACAAGGAGGTGAAAAGAAAGTTGGTAGCTACTACCTGGACGGTTATTCAGTGATTGATGGGGTACAAACAGCGTTTTGAGTTCCAAGGTTGTTTTTTATCACAGTTGTATCGCTTGTTACAATCCCGATGATGTAAACAAAGTGACTGAAACGACCTACGGTCAATTGCGCCACAAGACATTGGTGAGAATGAACTTTCTTAAGCACTGTGGCTTACATTTGCATGTTATTTGGGAATACGAATGGAAAAAAATGTTACAGGACGATACCAGTCTACAGGATTTTCTTAAGGGCCAAGGTTTGCCTGAATCCTTGGATCCGCGAGATGCGCTTTACGGCGGCCGCACAAATGCCATAAAGATTTATCGTAAAACAGATCAGGACCAGCAGATAGATACACAACTATGATTTTACCAGTCTGTACCCATTTGTCACCAAAACCTATCCTGTAAAACATCCCAGAATCATTTATAAAGATTTCGGTGATATCAGATTATATTTTGGCATTGCTAAAGTAAAAGTGTACCCACCATGTGGGCTTTTCTTTCTGGTTCTACCTGTTAAAATGCTTGGTAAACAAATGTTTCCTTTATGTTGCACATGCACCGAGTCTGGACAGACAGTAGTGCGAGCATACTCATGAGGAATGAGCCTTCGTCGGTACGTGGTGTACCGTAGAGATACATTTAGCGGTTCACAAAGGTTACAAAGTGTGTAAAATCTATGAATTGTGGCAATTTGATGAGCAATCCGACATGTTCTTTTAAGAGTACATCTTAGGGACAAACAAGAGGCATCTGGTTATCCCGATTGGTGTAGAGACTCTGAGAAATGCCAAGAGTATATAGATGCCTATCAAAAAAAATGAAGGGGTATCATTACGCCCAGGTTATATTTATCACAATCCTGCCAAGAGACAGCTATCAAAACTTTTTTTGAATTAGTTGTGGGGTAAATTTGGCCAAAGAAGTAACCCAATACGGAGATAGTATCAAATCCCGACACGCTTTTTGTATACGTGTTTTTACCACGCTATGAGGTGTCTGCTTTAGCTTTCATAGATGATGACACGGTTATGATAAACTGTAATATGCCAAAGATCATTATACCAGATCGAGTAATTGTAATATATTTATAGCTGCAGTAACAACAGTGTATGCCTGTATTGAACTGTACAATTTGCTGGATAGATTGCAAGATCGTTGTCTTTACCACGATACAGACACTGTCATTTTTGTCAGCAGGCCCGGTGATTGGAATCCACCATTGTGTGATTATCTAGGCAAACTGACTAGCGAAATCCCTGCCGATGTGCTTATGACAGATGTTTGTCTCAGCGGGTCCCAAGTCATACGGTTATTTTTTTTTTTTATTTATATTTCTTATAACGGAAAGACCGTTTTAAAAGTGAAAGGTATCTCGCTGAATGTTAATGCTCAACATGTTAATTTTGAAAGTCTAAAAGAAATGGTCGTAGATTATCCTTTTAAACCCTGAAGGCCCCAATCAGAAAAAAAAATTGTGATAAGTCAACCAGGTATCAGTGCGGTTTAAAAAGTATTGGCAGATTGAAACGCGCGTGCTTCAGAAAACCCAAAGTGTGTTTACACTAAACAGATGCTTACAGATAACTTCACAACGCTTCAGTTTGGGTATTAAGATGGATATCCGACTTCAACACCCCATTTCATTTATTTTAGCAGGTCCCTCCAATTCGGGTTAAAGTTATTTTGTGAAAATGCTGCTGCAAAATTCTGCAACGCACCTTATCGCACGTTTCCGATCATATTGTTTGGTTTTACGCTTGTTGGCAATCTATGTACGACCAGCTGCTGCGTGATATTCCCAGTATGAGTTTTATAGAATGACTGCCTGAAACTTTTTTTAATTACCAACTTTTTCCCCCCTTTAGCTGTGGTTGATGATCTGATGGAATCAGCTAGTAATAATTCAGAGATTGAGAAAGCTTTTACAAAGTAGGTACACCATAGAATTCTCATTATCCTGTATCTTGTGCAAAATGTGTTTTGTCAGGGTAAGCAGAACTATACATTTAAATACAAAATATATGGTTCTTTTCAAAAACCCTAAGGATATCCCCGTAAATCAAGGTTCTTTTTAGAGTCTTTTGAAGATGCAAACAGTACGCCTTATGGGTATTTACTGGTTGATTTAAGAAACAACACACTTGATGAGTACCGTTTACGAAGCGTTTTATTTCCGCCAGATCTACCAGTTGCGTATGTCCTTAAAAAGCATGCTTCTAAAAAGCGGTAATTTTACAACTTTTAGTCATTCCCCGTAGTATAACCAACAGTTAGCATGTCGGTGCGTTTATGCCGCAATTGGGTGCTTTTAAAGGCAACGCAGACTCAAAGAAACACTATTTTATCTACTGTTTCAAACGATTTGGTGACAGCCATTTGTGAGATTGCGCTCAACACACTGAAAGGTAAAATACCGTTATCACAACAACCGTTGAATTACCTTAAAAAGAACCTTATAAAAGCACTTTGTAATAAGAAATGCACCATTGGTGAAAAGAAGCCGTTGGTGAAACAGTCCGGTGGATTTATAGGCTCGTTGCTTGGTTTTGCTATACCATTAATAACTGGTCTCCTGACTAATCGTTGATGGAATACGCTGAGAAAAATGTATCTGGTGCCTCAGCAGCAGATAGAACGTCTACGCAACAAACCGGTTAATGATGATATACGTAAAACTGTCACGCAAGGTCTGGATGTAGAGATCACAAACATATACTACAGAATAATGATTTATCAGAGTAAGCAGTCTGATAGAGAATTGTCAACTTTAACTCTTAACGCCCGAAACACCAACTGTTCTCAAACAAACAACCCGGTCAGTCGGACGAATCTGACTCGGTTTATCACAAAGTTGTGGGTGGCGTTTTATGCCCGGTACAGGAAGAACTCTGAAATTCTTTTGAGTAAAATGGCCAGTTCTAAACATCACAAACTGGAATGCTAAAGGTGAATTTCTTTATAAAGGGAATGCTGTACAGCACAGGTCTTCAACCTGTGGCCCTCCAGATGTTGTGGAACTACATATCCCAGCATGCCCTGAGGGATTTTAGCATGCTCTTATAGGAAAAATGTGGCAATGCATGTTCGAACATGTAGTTTCACAACATCTGGAGGGCCATAGGTTGAAGACCCATGCTGTACATGTTGGATTTAATAAGACACATCACGCAAAGTCACAGTGTGTCGAGTCGTAAAATGCTGAATGGGTGGCCTGAAATTATGCATGCTATGGCTGAATTAAATATACCGTCCACCGTAGTCGCCAAGTCATCAAATAGAATGTACCTAGACCATTTAAAAACAGAAACATACGCCGATGGTGATGACTTTTTATTTAACACCTGCGATACAATCGCATAGAAAAAGGCACTTAAATGTTTTAAGCACTCCTGGTTTAACAACGACTCATGGTTACTTAATGCCTAGGAAAAGACATGTACAATTGTTACAGTAGTCCCCGTGGTTGAGTCTATAATCTTTTTCTATTGTATATTGTTTTTAATCTATGTTATTGTAATCATGTTTTTAAAAAGTTTGTTTATTATAGCGATGGAACATCTAAAATGCTTCAAATGTCGTTCTGATTATAATATTGCAACGTTGATGTATCTGAATTTTATGCTTTTTATGTTTCAATAAAGTATACTTATGATTTAGAATGGCCTTTTTTGTTCTTTGTTTCTAATCAATGTTTTTAGAAGATGCACAGATCACACAACAACAAAGTTTAAAACCATTGTTCATTATGTTATGAAACATTGTACATAAAATGTTTCAACCACAGGGGTGATTACACATTTCTGTATACAATTAGTCGTATCATGCAATGGCTTTTTCGCAGACGCCTTACAAACATTGCGACTAAACGGTCATTACGTTTTGTACCGGTACTAAATCGGGACAGAAAAATCATCATATTTGTAGTTTTTACACATCAAAAATATAAAGTAAATACCGTATTGACCGCATTCAGTGCTTGAAAAGCCTTGTAATCGCCTGTTTTGTTGACAAATGTTTTTTGAAATAAAATGTAAAAACTTTGATATTCTTTGGGAAAATGTCGCTGTCCGGTGGTAGACTGTAAGAATCAAAGAAATAGCAATGTCCCCCTTCATTAAAATAAACGGCCAACCAGTGTTCACTGCTATGCGTGTTGATTACAAACGCGCAAGGATAATGCGTCAGTTTATTGGTAGGTAACATATCACAAGCGTAGGTTCCTTTAATATAATGACCCGTACTTGGTTCCGCGTTCAGTATACAATTTATCTGTAGCGTGTTCATTTTTAAGATTTCTTATAACGTAATGACAATTGTTTAAATATACAATAAAATATTAAAAATAGTTTATTTCACGGCACCCGATATATATCGGGTGCGATATCGGCCGATATATCGGATGTGATATTGGCCGATATATCGATCCGATGAGATTTTTTTACCTGTTCATAACCCCACTATCCACTACGCATGGAGTTGATTTTATATAGTGTGGCGAGCGCAGCGAGGGGACGCAGATTATTGCGCTCACCACACTATATAAAATCAACTCCATGCGTAGTGGATAGTGGGGTTATGAACAGGTAAAAAATCTCATCGGATCGCATCGATATTTCGGCCAATAGGTACTTGTGTAGTTTCACGGCGCCCGATATATTGGCCGAAATATCGATGCGATCCGATGAGATTTTTTACCTGTTCATAACCCCACTATCCACTACACATGGAGTTGATTTTATATAGTGTGGTGAGCGCAATAATCTGCGTCCCCTCGCTGCGCTCGCCACACTATATAAAATCAACTCCATGCGTAGTGGATAGTGGGGTTATGGAGTTGATTTTATATAGTGTGGCGAGCGCAGCGAGGGGACGCAGATTATTGCGCTCACCACACTATATAAAATCAACTCCATGCGTAGTGGATAGTGGGGTTATGAACAGGTAAAAAATCTCATCGGATCGCATCGATATTTCGGCCAATATATCGGGCGCCGTGAAACTACACAAGTACCTATTTCACTTATAGATAATCATACAACACATCACGCCTTTGATTAATTTCAATTATATTATCAAATAAAGCATAAATGATTACGTTGTCTGATACAGCACTTCTGCAAAGCGAAATTTGGCACGTAAGTTACCCGTCCTTATCAAGGAAAGATGTTCGCCGCACTCCTGCTCCGGTGACAGATCAAATAGCGCGTAGCCGTTGAGATACTCTTCACGGTCAATCAATATTCCGGCGTCACATTTCTGTTTATTTGTGATCTGTAATAAACGACATATACTCTCTTACAGCATTACCATGTTTAAAGTCTGGTTGAAATGGCTTTGCCGGGTGCGGCGTTCCATCCAGATAAAGGGATGCAAAGCTCACATTTTTATGTTCAAAATAAAGGGGATTCCGATCAAGGGCTCCTGAAAATGCTTTGTTGTCCACAAAGCCTGCTATGACCGTTTTCGGCACTTGACCCAAAAATAGATTTTCGAGATTAAATACTCTGCTGCTGGTAAGTACGCTGTAGATTTTCATTCTGACGTGGTTACTGCATATTTTGCATTTCCATTTAGCAGGGCCTGCGCGTGACCAATCCGCACGGCGGGTGAGACCTGCACTCTTTTCACAAACAGGGACGCTGCGATGATCTGTATTTTAAAGCATCAGCTTGAGCCGACATTAAGCAGAAGGAGTCTTTGTTTCTGGTGAGTTTGATCTTCAGTTCAATGGCATTTAATATTAGTTTATGTTGATGGAAAAGGTCGCAGTGTAACGGGCCTAGCAACTCAACCTTGCGACTGCGCGTTTTCTGAATCCCATATTTGGGCCATCCAGCAACCTGTTATGTTCTCCAGCTACATCTTTGTAAAATAATCCTGTGATATGCTTTGTTGACAGAGCGTCTGAGCTATAATTCAATATAGTCACAATATATGCACGGTAAGCGTAAAGGTTGTTGGATTGTGATATGAGCCTGTCACCCAAAGTTACATCCACCTGACTGAATAAAGTCGCTATGGGGTAAATAATAATGGATACCCATGCCCTTTGGGCCATCTGTATGTTATCGGCTCGTACGATCTTACACATCACATACAACAGAGTGTTGTTCAGATCGTAGTAGTGTTCGCCGCTGGCCGCTATATAGAATTCAACTGGCGCTGAGAAAGATAAAGCAGCTAAAGGTTGAACTTCAAGGTATAGACTTTTTTCTATGCTCGTTTGTGTCGGGGGCACAAGATGCAGCTCTGTTTTTTCGCATTCGACAGACTCTGCGTTTATGAAAGACATGTTGTTTAAAAAATATCACCAACGGTGCGCTTCGGCTTTCTCTTCTTCGAATTACGTCTCATCTGGTTTTTGTTTGAAAAGGGTTTACCCCAAGGCGGAAGCGCTATCATTCGCTTCAGTTTTCTATTAGACATGCCTTTTCTTGTATATATTATTCCTGAACCATCTTGTTTTGATTGGTTTGCTTCGTGTAATTTATTCACCACGGCTGTTGTGGCTTGCCCGATAAAGTCTTTCGCGATATTTCACGCTGCCGACTTCACATGCGGTTTAGCTGACTCTAAACCTCTCTGGAAAAGAGGTACTGCTTTTCTGAAAAGGCTTCGAAAAATACCGCCTAAACCGCATCCGTACATGTACGCGCTGCCGTGAAATCACCATAATTTTTAGTTACGACCATTCTGTTTAGTTAATAAATATCATTTTTGCAACGTCTAAAGTGTAGTTTCACGATCGCTATCCCAAACTTAAATGAGATGTTCTCATTCTGGTCGTTCTTTATCTCTATGGATATGGTGTCAAAATGCGCTTTGCACAATGGACCGTAATCAGGCTTCTCGTACCGTTTAGTGACCATCTCGTTGTTACGACCCCTTATTTCAACAGTCCGCAGCAGCGGTACATAACTTTTACCGACCCTCTGCTGCTTGATAATGTCTGTGTACACTTATAATGTATATTGACCGCCGTTGATGTCTGTGAACGGTTTTAAAGAATTAGTTTTAGGTTCTAAACCCAGTATTCCTGTCAGTTTAGGGGTGGCTGAGATATGGTACATCGTCTTATTGTCGATTGAATACGGCGCATTCAAGTGTGTCGTACCATAGTTTTAATCCACCATCCAGGTTTATGACTATCAATTTCGGCATTGAATACATCGATTAGCGCTTCGATTAATTTCATAAAAACCTGGTTTCACACACATCCTTGTCACAGCAGCGTTCAAACTATCCCACCTTGTTATTTTCAACACACAATCGCGTACATTGATTGTATTCCAGGTGTGCTGATATTGTATTTCTGTAAGAGCAACTTCCCATTTGCCGTTTAAGTCTATCGGCTTAGCCAACTTTATCGTATAGATAGAAATCTTATTTTGCGGAAATGTCGCAGATGAAGCGCTACTCAGGAGCAATATGTAGAATGATTTGTCATCCATCTTCCTCTTTGATTATATGTCTTTTATCTCCATCGCTTCGACCCAACAGTTAAATTTTGTGGGATATCCGCGCCACTTGACTAACGCGTATTTCTGACCTCTGACCATCTTATTTTTTAAAATCTTTTCCACTTTATAAATCCTGTTATAGCTTTTTGGTATGCTTTGAACCTCTTCGGGGTAAAAACTGCCTTTTCTAGTCTCACCGTAGAGTTCCTCCAACGTGTAAAGCGACTTAAGACCTTTAGTGTTCACACTCTGTATGAGAAATATTTCCTCCGAAAAATTCTGTTTGTAACCTTTCTGGAATATATCCTTATATTTGGAGATGCATACGTGTTCACTGGCGGCTAAACGCGGCATATGTTTTCCAGAAGTAATTGCCGTACATCGTCTTGAAAATTCTCAAAGCGTTAGAGCAGGGGTCTTCAACCCATGGCCCGCGGGCCACCCGCGGAGCTGATCTCAGTGGCCCCCTGCCCGCCGGCCCACCATGCACAGGATTTTTTTTTTTAAGTAAAAGAAAATGCTGCCGAGGGAGGCAGTGTAATGGAGTCCCCTTGGGTGCCGCCTACCCGATTTCCATTGGCTGCAGGCAGGGCAGAGGAGTGGATCCAGCGCGGCTGAGGGAGGAGGAGGCACGTCTGGTCACGAGCTGGGGAGTTGGGACCCGGCGAAGCTGCGGGAGGAGGAGACGCAGCTGGCGGGAGCAGGGGACCCGGCACTGGAACTGCAGGAGGAGGAGGCACAGCTGGCGGAGGGGACCCGTCGAAACTGCAGGAGGAGGCATGGATGGTGGAAGCAGGTGACCCGTCAAAGCTGCAGGATGAGGAGGTACATCTGGCGGGAGCAGGGGACCTGGCAAAGCTGCAGGCATTACTGGGGGCATTGTGTGTGGGGCATTACTGGGGGCATTGTGTGTGAGGGGCACTGCTGGGGCATTGTGTGTGAGGGGCACTGCTGGGGCATTGTGTGAGGGGCACTGCTGGGGCATTGTGTGAAGGGCACTGCTGGGGCATTGTGTGTGAGGGGCACTGCTGGGGCATTGTGTGTGAGGGGCACTGCTGGGGCATTGTGTGTGAGGGGCACTGCTGGGGCATTGTGTGTGAGGGGCACTGCTGGGGCATTGTGTGTGAGGGGCACTGCTGGGGCATTGTGTGTGAGGGGCACTGCTGGGGCATTAGGTGAGGGGCACTGCTGGGGCATCATATGTATAAGCAGGAGTACTGCTGGCATTATGGTCTGTGGCATAATGGGCATCAGTGTGGGGCATAATGTGCAATGGGCATAATTTTGTGTGGATTAACGTGTAATGGGCATCACGGTGCGGCATAATGTGTAATGGGCATTATGGTGTATGACATAATGTACAACAGGTATTACGGTGTGTGGCATAATGTCTAATGGACACTATGGTGTGATGCACAATGTGTAATGGGCATTACGGATAAACAGTGTAACAGTGTATATTGATTTAAGAAGCCTTTCATTGTTTGGGTTTGATCTGTGAGGCATACTATTTCACTGTGTGGGCCTTCATGTTTATATGTCATTGTGCAGCCTTCAGTCAAATTAAGCGTGTGAGGACAACGACCATTCCTGCGGTAACCAATGTCTGGTCATGCAGGTTGCAAAAGAGGTGTCAGGTAATTGTTTTCCTGCTAGTTCACACTCGTTATAATTAGACCACGCCCCTTATAATTAGGTCACACCCGTTTTTGGGAGTGCGCCTACGGCACATGCAATTTATTCAATATCAAATTATATATGGGGGGGGGGGGCACATATTTTACTGTTTGCACTGGAACCCAAATTGGCTGCTGATAACTATTAGGGTGTGTGTGTGTGGGGGGTTATGTGCTGAGTATGGGCAGCTGTGCCAACTATCTATAAAGGACTGTGCTGACGTTATAGGGGAGCTGTGATTCTATGGGGCTGTCCGAAATTCGGTAGGCGATTTTAGTGGTCCTCGGGCTTCACTGGATTTTTTTAGGTGGCCCACGCTGTCTTAAAGGTTGAAGACCCCTGCGTTAGAGCATGGGTCTTCAACCTATGGCCCTCCAGATGTTGTGAAACTACAAGTTCCAACATGCATTGCCACATTTTTTCCTATAAGAGCATGCCAAAACTGTCAGGGCATGCTGGGAAATGTAGTTCCACAACATCTGGAGGGCCACAGGTTGAAGACCTGCGCGTTAGAGGGATTTACTTAACAGGGCATACACTTAATCGTTCTATGGTAAGTGTTATTATTGCTGCGTATGAAGTCTTGTAAAACATATGTATATCTGTAGGTGTTCATCGCCGTGAAAATTTGTGTTTTCAAAGTCTTATTGAATTTTACTATGACAGCTGCCTTTACGTCGTTATTTGTCGTAAAATGATGTATAGCATATTTTTCTAACACTTTTTTTAGGGCTTTGTTTAGAAACTCTTTACTGCAATCGGTTTGTAGCTTCTTTGGTATGCAACACTGCTGAAATTATATTTTTTCAAAAGCATTAGCGATGGATGTAGCGTTATTAGTCTCTATGCTTTCAGCCCATGCTCTCTTACTGAAAATATCAAAAATGGTTTAGTATGTACTTAAAACCATCGTTGTACTTTGCAAGATCTATGAGCGAGACCAAGTCGCATTGCCATTGTTGATTTATATCCGATACGCAGATCATGTTCCTTTTTATAGTTTTTCCTGGCCGGCTTATGTAATGTATATGTATCTTGTCTATAACTGCCTGGGTTTAATACTGTGTAATACCCGCTCTTCATCCGCTTTTTTTTGGTTAGCCGTACTTCGTAACATCATAGATCTTCTTTTGTTTGCAGACATAGCAGAATGCTATAGAGGAGGTTTATATAGTATATCACGCTTGAATCAAATAAATAATCGCAGAATGAATTTCAATGTTTAAACACCTCTTATAACATTGTAAGCTTATTTATATCAAAACCTATTAAAAGTGGTCGTATAATGGGAAATACCAGGGGCGTGGAAATGGGTGTAAAAGGGGAGTGGTTGTGGGCGTGGTACCTGTCACTTTTAGTTTGCCGGAACATGGTTCACTATCTACTTACAATATAAAATGCACTGCCCAAAATCTCTAGATCAGACTATAAAAAAATGTAAAATACAATCATTTGGAATGATTGATATAGCCTTCAGTTTGGAATATTACATGCAGATGGTACAAAGAATCATTGCAACTAGATAATGCATTATACTGTTATTTATGGTATCTGTTTGGTTTTGATGAAGATATATATTGATCGTTCTCTATGCTTTCTGTTGTAGGATATGAAATTGAAATATATTGTGTTTTACAGCAATCGGCGCAACAAAAGGAATAATTATAACTTTGTTTTTCCTTTTTGTTAGGATCCTCCAGGTGCCAGCTGCTTACTCTCCTATAGATCCCAATGCTCCCCGTCACTTCACATCTCTGCTGGTAGAGCGGTCTAAGGTGCAATACATGCTGGTGGAAAACAACAAAGTTGATGTGAGTAAGCAGCCTGCCTACATCTGCATAATTTAACTGCTATCATTTTGATTTAAAGATCAAATTACAAAATTTTGGGGGGGGGGGGGGTCTGATTTTTCCCCCCCACTACTGGGTGTAAAACTGCAATATTCTGATTTACCATAACCCTTGGGCTCACCAGGTGAGCGTCCAAAATATTTTGGTTTTAAAGCTGAAAATAGCAGCACTTTCTGAAATTTCCTATACATTCCAATCCAATTGTTTTCCAAGTATCTTCCAAATGATAGCTTCATATATTTTTCTAGAATTTGTTTGGCAGTGTAGCCGCACCTCTCCCGAACCACAAGTTGCCCTTTACTTACAAAACAACGGTTTTGTAAGTAAGGGCAACATTATACATCCATCAGCCATAACCTTAAAACAATTCTGCCTAATACTGTGTAGATCCGTCCCCCTCATGTCACCAGAACAGCTTGGACATGGTTGAGGCATGGACTCCAGAAGTCCTCTGATGGCACCAATACGTTGGTACCATATTTATGAAGTTGCAAGGTGGGGCCTCTATGGTTCAGGTTTGTTTCTTTTTCAAAGCCAATTTTATTAATTTTGTCAAGATAGGATATTACATGTTTACATCATTGTATTCTCATGTATAAACATTGGTGAATAAAGCATAATTAATCATGACTCATCAATAAATTCACAAACATTTGTCTCCTAATACTACATAATGAAGAACTATCTGTGCATATTCCCCGTTCCATCCCTTCTCTTTCCTTAGGAGAAGCTATCTGCAGACATATATAAATCATTGATAAAATGCTGATGAATTCACCAATATCCGATATAGTTCAACGTAATAACTCCTTTCCAACAATCATTATAACTATCCCTAAAACTATAACCCCACACCTCCCTCCCTCCCACGCTCAAGACTCGGTGCGTCATAACCATTAGATAGTGACCTAAGCAGGTACCAGGTCGTGCCCTCAAATATCCTCATTACATGCCCCTGCGCATCTTACTCCAATGAGCTTATATAAATTCCCCATTTTGCATGGAACTTTTTAACGCCTTCCTCCACCATGGGCAGAGTGGCTCTTCTATCAAAGTACATCAGCTGTGTTAAGGCCGCTCTAACTTCCTGCAAAAAGGGCGGGGATGAAGTGGTCCAGTTACGCAGAATAATTTTTTTTGCAACCGTTACCTTTATAGTGAGGAATGGAAACAATTCAGTTTTTCATCCATGTATATTGCAATTGGAGAAATTTGCGCACAGCATGGCCAGAGGATCTTTAACTAGGTGCAGACCACATGTGTTATTGATAAACATCATTCCCTTGTCCCAGAACTTCCTAATTTTCCCGCATTCCCACATATGGTGGAAAAAACGTAGCATTAGAACCCTTACATTTGAGACATACCCCTATTTCTCCCGGAACAAATTATTTTCTCTGGGCTTGCGAGATATATACTCTATGCAATGTTTTAATATGAACTTCTTGCAACATCGCAGAATGTTTATGTAGCATTTCCACTGAGGTCACTCCTGGGACATCTGCCTGCCACTTAGGTATCATTGCAGTCCAAACTGCCTTCAGTCTAAAGGGCCCAGTGGAGCTCAGACTAAACACCTGTTGCAGTACATCCAGTTTCCCAGGATCTAGCATGGGACCCCTCTTTGATTGTATAAAGTGTCTGACCTGGAGGTACATATAGAAGTCCCTATTTGGTAGGGAATATTTGACCGATAGATCTTAAAAAGAGAGGAGATGCCCCCCTGGGTCGAACACATCTTTGACCGCCATAATGCTCTGTTTCTTCCACCTGTCATAACCTACTGTAGCTCCGACAGCCCAGGAACGAAGTCAGTGTTTCCCCAAATGGTAACATACTTAGTATTCTGGTAATCTCGACCTAGATACTTATTAATGCTTATACATGAAGAATATGTATCTGAAAACAAAATAGTTTTCCGAAACTGCGGTGGCAATTTAGCCTGTGGAACGTGAAGCAAGCCTGCCAGAGAAAACGGCATCATTATGTCTCCTTCCAGAGACTTATGTGTATAGGATGGGTTTAATCGGACGAGCCCTTAAGGGTGCTGTCATAAGTGTCCATGCTATTTCTGATTTTATGAATTGTGATATGTCATTGGAAAGCTTATGACTTTCTGAATACAACACAATAAAGGCCTATAAGGGTCCATTAAATGAAAACATTTTCACTTTACAAACTTTTGACGAACTGAAATTAATAAGCGACTCATCGACAGAGTGGTCTGTGAATCGAACACTGTAGACATCCATGTGAGGTCGATCCCCAGTCAGTTTTTTTTTCTCTCAATTGTTTGCTTATTCATTGAGGGTTTTCGGGATCTTTTGTACCTGCTGCAGCAGCTCCTGCCCTGCTGTAGTTGGCAAGGGTAGGTGGATAGCTGGAGACCTGCTCTGGCTGCTGCAGCAGCTCCTGCCCTGCTGTGGTTAGGGAGGGAAGGTGGTTAGTTGGAGACCTGCTCTTGCTATTGCAGCAGCTCCTACCCTGCTTTGGTTGGGAAGAGTAGGTGGATGGGCCTTAAGCCTTAAGACTAGTAGACCATAAATTGGGCTATACGAAGTAAATAAATGAAAATGCATATGGTGTGCATAGGGTGTAACAAGGCATAATAAGATACCAAGACAAACTGTTTCCAGCACACATGTAATATAAAATCAACTATAATGCACAACATTAAACAGAACATGCTAGAATCCCCCTAGTGTTTCAAGACAATAGGGGGATCACCTGCAACCATTTTTAGAAGATCCATAGAAATGTTGTGCCCCCTCCACACCGCTGCTTGCACCAGAGGTAACCGTTGTCTCTGATTGGTGTGTAAGGGTCGGATGAGGGGATTTGGCAATCCAATCCAGGTATCTGTCAGGGTTAGACACAGGAAGGATTAAGAGGCAGTGTGGATGGTGTAACACTCTGATCCCGATTACAGTATAAAGAGAGCCAGATTCCCAGAGCTTGAAGATGATTTAATCTGCAAGCGCTGGAATAAAATTTCCATTGCACATGGGTGAGTAAAAATGGTATTAACCAGATCAGAACTGTGTTGTGAAAGGGGTCTGTTCCCCGTCTAACCAGTATTTGAACCACGTGTCAAATCTCAGGTCAGGCCTGTGATTTTTGGTGTGGAAGGGATATTACAAAGACCACTGTGGATTGAATGGCTTCAGACAGAACTGCTGTGAAACTTTCCCATAGTTCAAATTACTTTAAATCTTTTTTCCTTCCTCTTCATCGTAACCTCAGCCATTTTTATACAGAAAAATGAAAAGGGTCACAGCTGTGGGTTCAGAGTGCCTCCATGCTTGTTGGAGAGATTTTAGAGCCGCTGCGCTAACCGCTTCTAGTACCTGTCTGCTGCCTCCGAGATCCTGAGATCCTGTCTCCTGTGGAAGGATGCCGCTTAGGGGCAGATAATTCACTATGTTCTCTTCTGAATAATCATGAACTTTTAGCCACATCTGCATATTAATGTTGAGACCATAAACAATGAAATACATCTGCCTGGGGTACACCAAATTTGTAGATGGTATGAGTGGTAGAGAGAACAATAAGAAACTTCTCTGTTTACATGGTAGACGAGAGCTGCTGGCATGATCTAGTATACACACCTGTAATAGGTCAGCGATTTGTAAGCCTGGAAGCTCAGAGATCCAGACCACAAATCCACCCTGAGCGATAAACTGGTCTAGGCAAACTTAAGTGTTTTTATCATTTTCTGTCTTCTCTTATCCCAGATGTTTATGCTGTTGCTCCCAGGCTGGGATGGCAAGGACTCGTCCATAGTGCAGCACCTAGATGTCACACTTTTCGTGTCCACAAGAAGTGGAAAAGCGATTGAGTCTTCAAGAACAAATTGCATGGATGAGCATACAAACTCCTATGCTAAAACAGACATTGACCTGGAGGGTTTGCCAAGCACAGCGGGCATTGACATTCATGACCAACAATGCCTAGCTTATGTACTGCACACGTCAGGGACAACAGGAGTCCCCAAAATAGTCAGTGTTCCTCATTGCTGCATTGTACCAAATATTAATCATCTCCGGTAAGCTCTTTACATGTGTTGGATATCAATCATATTACATTATATTTCTAAAGACCACCGCACAAGGTGGATTTCTGAAACTATACCATTATATATGCTATCATTGGCTCTATCCAGAAATCTATATGTAGAACGGCCTATAAATGTCCCTTAGTCAGACATGTCTGCAAAGGTGATGTCTTGTGTACATCTTCAGTGGTGAGTGGACTGTGCATGCCTGAATGTAGGCTGCTGGCGTTTTGGATCAGGGGGTGTGTGGAGCTAGCCAGTGTTTCCAAAAGAGTGGCGATGCCAGGGTCTGTGTTCTCAGGCCTAAAAATACTGCCTCCGGTTGAGCGTTCAGGCCCTTCATTTCTCCAACATCAACAAATTGTCCTAGTTGGTATATTATTTGTTCTCAAACAATGGTTTTCTCTCTCTAAAACCATTGTAAGTGAGGTCAGTGGCACACACGGGGGGAGGGGGGTACAGAAACTGCCCCTGATGGACCACTCCAAAGACCCCCAAATTGTGGCATTACACTGAATGGGGATGGGTTTAATGATGCAAAGATCCCAGCCTCCCCAGTGATCTGTGAGTAGTCGCTGCGTCTCCCATGAGATTTGGTTAGTATGGTAGGTGGATGGTAGTGTATATGCCTGGTTATTGAGTTCGTTGCCAGGAGCTTGGACAGGTGAAATTTATTGGCAATAGCTCAAGCTCCTCCATACTAATGCTGGGTTCTGAGTCCTTTTCTAGTGGCGAATGCTTTAAAAGGGAGGGAGTAAGGAAATGGGTGATAAGGATAATGGGGCAGATGTATTAAGCTTTAACAAGAGATAAATCCAAAGGTTATAAGGAGAGATAAACGTCCAGCCAATCACCTGCCAACTGCCATGTTACAAGCTGTGTTTAAAAAAAGGCAGTAAGGAGCTGATTGGCTGGACGTTTATCTCTCCTTATCACACTTGCATTTATCTCTTGTTAAGGCTTAATACATCTGCCCCAATGTCTGCTATTACTTGTATAGCTCATATGTACAATGTAATAACAGACATTTAAGTGCCTTCACCATCATTCTTTGTCTTTTTTATATGATATAATGTTTGAATATGTCTGTGGGCTCACATGAGATTGCCTAGACCGGTTGAAATAATATCTGCAGTAACTGCACATAGGGAAATCAGTGATCACTTGGAATTCATATGTGTGTCCCAGGGAACCATCATTTAAAAAAAAATCTGTTTCATGATACCATTGTAACTTGCAAATTGCTCTAAAGGAGCCCATACACGCTCCGTTGTGTCCGGCTCCAGTCTGTACTATGCGATGTGCTGCACATACTTTTTGTACTAGCTACACATCGTATCGGATCGCAGTGCATGCACAAGGCATGCGATCCGATACGATGTGTACTTTAAAAGTACTTAACGGAGCCGCAAAACGGAGCGTGTATGGGCTCCTTAAGCCCCCTCTTGCTGTTTGACCCTCCCCACATATCGTCAGACCACACCCACATGCCTCTTAAGTACCAATCCACCCTCCATATGCCAATAAGCCCATAACTATGCTATTTTGCAGGAGAGTTAACACAGAGGATGCTTTGGTGAAAGAAATACTGTTAAGGTGGCCACACACTTTGGGGTGTGCTAAATCAGTGTGCTTTTTGATTTTGAACTAGAGGTGACGCGATCTAGTCCAAAAAGTAAGTGTAGCACATGCATTTTGTGCTATGCAATGTTATGTGTGCGGGAGCCCAAACCGCTTTGTGTGTGTGCGCACCTTTAATTGTTAGATGCCGGAAGTCCTGGCTCTATATGCAGGGTAATCACTGGGGACATTGGCTGCATCTGCTGCTGGCATAAAGTACACTTACCCTCTCCAAAACAAGGTGCCATTGACTGCATGATAGGGAGGGAGTATTATCTGGGTGACCTGTATGCTGATGTATTATACTGTAACAGGTATATAATCTGTATGTCTATACTGATATATGATTACTTGGGTGTCTGTATAGTGTTGTGTTTTACTATGTAACAGGTATTGGGCCAGATTCTGTAAGCTTAAAAAGTGATAAAATGGAGAGTGATAAACAGCCAGCCAATCAGCTCCTGTTAGACATTTTTCAAACACAGTCTGTGACATGGCAGGTAGGAGCTGATTGGCTGGCTGTTTATCACTCTCCATTTCATCACTTTTAAAGCTTAGAGAATCTAGGTTTCTGTATACTGCTGTATTATCCTGTAGCAGAGGTATATAATCTGTGTGTCTATACTGATATATATTATCTAGGTATCTGTATACTGATGTATTATCCTGTAGCAGAGGTATATAATCTGTGTGTCTATACTGATATATATTATCTAGGTATCTGTATACTGCTGTATTATCCTGTAGCAGAGGTATATAATCTGTGTGTCTATACTGATATATATTATCTGGGTATCTGTATACTGCTGTATTATCCTGTAGCAGAGGTATATAATCTGTGTGTCTATACTGATATATATTATCTGGGTATCTGTATACTGCTGTATTATCCTGTAGCAAAGGTATATAATCTGTGTGTCTATACTGATATATATTATCTGGGTATCTGTATACTGCTGTATTATCCTGTAGCAGAGGTATATAATCTGTGTGTCTATACTGATATATATTATCTGGGTATCTGGATACTGATGTATTATGAGGTACCTGAGTATTGTCTGAGTAATGAGATTGTGATAGGAGTGGTAATGGCTCAGATTACCCACATCTGGATCTGCCGCATCTGGATCTGCCGCTGGATAGCGCGGTACATACTGTAGCACATCTTGCGGGAACTGTTCTTAAGGGGTTTTTTTGCGGATCCTGATGATATTGGGCTTGTTTCAGTGGTGGATACAAATGCAGCCTTGACTGTGTCTTTGTACTGTGTATAAATAATAAATACCTCCACTACTGGCTTCTCTAATCTGCCAGATGCGACCATCGGTGGCAGCATCAGGCATATATGCGTATCCCTCGAGATACTCAGGATGTCTGTTGAAATTACCCAGCCTCCCATTTGAGGAACTCCTCCCACAAATGTCTGCAGCCTGTCGATCATGCTGCAGCGTTCAGAGCACAACGACCGTGGACGCAGTAGCATCACAGCACATGTGCACAGCGATTCCACCACATGATCACTCTCGAAACCATCGATCATTGACAGAATTGAGAAGGTGATCAGGTCCATAATTTCAAGACCGAGGGGGATGGAGTATTAATAGAGATTTACACCTGCAGGGTACATTTAGGATAATGGCTTAGTTTGTAATAAAATGTTGTTCTGGGTGAGCTGGTTTATGCACTGTAAGTGCTGCTTTAGTCCTCTTGGCTGTCTTGTGTTCCTCTGTTTTGAAGAGCTAATAATATGAGTTTTCATCGTCACTTGCCATATTCCTTTTGACAGGAACAATCAAATTTAGGCCCTTATTCTGGTTCACTCGCAAAGGCAAATTCCTTATCAAATGGACAAAACCATGTGCACTGCAAGTGGGGCAGATGTAACATGTGAAGAGAGAGTTAGATTTGGGTGGGGTTTTACTTCAAAGTGAGATCTATGTTGCAGTGTAAAAATTAAACAGTCAGTATTTACCCTGCACAGAAACAAAATAACTCAAATGTAACTCTCTCTGCACATGTTACATCTGCCTCACCTGCAGTGCACATGGTTTTGTCTATTTGAGAAGAAATTTGCCTTTACAAGTGAACAAGAATAACCCATTTCATGTAGTGATTATCTTACTCATCTAATATTTAGCACATTTGAATTCTTACTGAGAGCTGGTTTCCTAGCAACCGTATTGGTATTGCTTGCCAAAATTAGACGTGTCCTCAACAAAGTACAGGCTGTGTATTATTTACCGTACTGTATCTTTTCTTTTCTTCTACTGCCTCTTTATTTATTACATATTTTCAGATTTCTGGTTAATAAGGCCAAATAAGATGGTATTACACTATTATTTTTTTTTAATCATATAATGGGCCCCATACATCAGCAATCACAATTTATGGATTTTCAGATATAGGGATATTTTGGCCAGATAAATGGATTTTACAATCTATCTGACTTTGCCCACACATTACAGATTTATTTCAGTGATCGGCAGATTTTTCCATCTAAAGATTGCATCTTCATATCTGGAAATTGCCCCAATCGATTGTCATTTCAGCTTTTCATAATGTAAATAGATGAAGAAGACAAATTGGGAATGCCCACACATCTAAAAAAGATCTGCAGATAATACCAGATTATTAAACATGTTTAAAAACCTGATTAAGCAATCGATTGGCGATTTTGATTGGGATTGCCAAAAGGGGGAGCCCACACATCTAAAATTAATTGTGGCAATCATCTCCATATCTGAAAATTGTCACAATTAATTGCTGATGTATGGGGCCCTTAAGTTTGAGAAGTAATTGTTACTTATTTTCCAGATCCATCTTCAGTGTCTCACCCAATGACCTTGTGTTCTACGCATCACCTATGACCTTTGACCCATCTGTTATAGAGATGTTCCTTGCTCTCTCTGCTGGAGCTTGTCTTCTGATTGTTCCAGAACCACTTAAAATGATGCCTCAGAAACTGTGCAGACTCCTGTTTCACCAGCATAGAGTGACTGTGCTACAGGTATGGTGCTGCGCTTCCGTCAGTAAAAGTCTGTGAGTGTGTGTGTGTGTGTTGTGCTCATTAGTGTATATTTTGTTTTAAATCAAATGGATCAGTAAATGGTTGTAAAGAATTTTGTCACTTTTTTAGGGGGGAAGTCAGTAGATTTATTGGGTACCCAAAGTAATGTGTGGCCGTAAGAGCAATTGAATTATTGCTGATCGGGCTTCATTTAATTTTGATGTTCCACTAAAGTTCTGGCTGTGATATGAAAAGTTTTGCTTGGCTGCCCAAACAAAACACTTCTTCTGGTACTTGTGCATTTTCACGGCGGCAGGGAAATCGCATCGCATGTGATGCGATGGTATTTGTGTAGTTTCAAGTTGCGGATCGCATTGCACGCAAAATCGCATGCGATGCGATTTAGCACACCCCCACTATCCACATCACCCACAAAGTGTGGTGAGCGGACGCGGTATGCGTCCTCCTGACCTGTTCATACCCCCACTACCCACGTCTGCGTGGAGTTGATTTTGAAAAGTGAGGCAAGGGCAGCGAAAAACTAGCCCCGCGTTGGGCCGCGGATTACTTGCGATTTGCGTGCGATGCGATCCGCTAGCAGGGGCAACTTGAAACTACACAAGTACCATCGCATCGCATGCAATGCGATTTCCCTGCCGCCGTGAAACTACACAAATACCCTTTTCCCACATTTCGAATGGCCACATCCTGGAGGCTGTGAACAGAAATGTTGGAGCTAGCAGCACTCACACCCAAATGAGCGAACAATTGAATAGCTGCCGGTGGTCGCCATCTACTGGCAGGCACCAAACAACAATTGAATCACCCACTACAAGTAGCAAGTTGCTCCTAGCAAACAATGTAAAGGTGCCCACACACACTAGCGTAAGCAATGACCACGTCCAGCCTGTCTCAGTCACAGATTAGTGGAAGCCTCAGAGCTACTCACAATTGCACAAATGGCAAAAACTCTTTTGATGTTTCAGGAATTGTGTATGGATTTGTGATTGGATGGCCATTAGCAATCTATTTGCAATTTAGAAAGGGGCGTTTTATCTTTTTGGGCGGCAGCTTTCTCATTGCAGTCCACTGCAAATTCTCAAATTAACAATACATTCTGAACTCAAACCTAAAACCGTGTTAGTTTAGTTTAGACAGAATACATTTAATAACTTTTTTTTTTATCTGTTTAGGTGACGCCCACCTTCTTGAGAAGATTCGGTGGGCAAACCATCCGGTCTTCTGTGCTGTCCAGAGAAACCACGCTTAAAGTTTTAGCTCTCGGTGGGGAACAATTCCCACCACTAAATGTTTTCCGAAGTTGGAGGGAGTCAGGCAACAAAACTCGAATCTTCAATCTTTATGGCATAACGGAAGTGTCCAGCTGGGCGACTTGTTGCGAGATTTCAGAGGCAATCCTTAACTGTCAAGCAGGGTAATTTGAAGTCCTTTATTTTTAATATTTGATAGAAAAAACTGTAAGCCTTGATTGTTTGTAGTTTCCCATACTCCTATCTGAATAAAACTTGTATATTCTTCCTCCCTATTACCATTGATGGTGAGATCAGCAGTGACTAGAGTGCCCTGATGCTACTAATGTGTCTTCATTAGTGACTGCATTGGGAGTGACTCCTACACAGGAGCCACGTTGGAGGTGCAACTTTACAGTACAAACTAGGCACCAGAATGAAATGTAATCAATTATATTTACTTAGGAACAGATTGGAGTTTTGTTTTAATGATATTCACCAGTAGGGGTTCTACTATAGATAATCTCCAATTAATATATGGGTCCGCTACAACCATCTCCTCCAGTTTTTTTGGGAGAAGAGTCTGACCCCTCCAGCTACATGTGTATCGTTGGCTAAGTACTTCCTCTTCCATACTCCCGGGACTCACTCTTCTATAAATCTTCTGGACTCCTGGATTGCATCTGAGACTCACCTTGATGCTCTATTGCTGATCTAGTCTTTGTTCAAATAGCTGTGGCTATTATATATTATGTAGTTGTAATCTATTTATATATTTTTTTCGTTAGGAGTGATCTTGTGACACTTGGCAGACCACTGCAGGGGACAACAGTAGAAGTCCGAAATGATGACGACCTCAAGATTGTCGAAGGAGAAGGACAAGTTTTTGTAGGTCCTGAAAAAGATTTTTGTTCAACAGTAATGTTCCTCCATGACTCCTATCTTCATTAATGACTCTGCTATGTGTCTCAGAGTATGAATCTGTATTAGATTCTGCTTCTGTTGTATGCATACTAACAATTTGGATGCACACGTAGTGAAATGCTTCTGACTACTGTATGTGGTGCAAGTCCTGTAGAATAAATGTTGTGGGGAAATGTATTACATATTTAGTGGAAGTTCTTCTCTGTAAGAACCAGAACAGTGATGTTGGTGATTCAGGCTCTGCAGAAAGCCTTTGAGTGAAGTTTTATAAAGCTACTGTATATTCCTTTAAATGTTCTTTAGAACAGTGGCCCATATTCTAGTTCACTCTTAGAGGCAAATTTCTTCTCAAATGGACAAAACCATGTGCACTGCAGGTTAGATTTGGGTGGGGTTTTTCTTCAAAGTGAGATCTATATTGCAGTGTAGAAATAAAGCAGCCAGTATCCCTGCACAGAAACAAAATAACTCACCCAAATCTAATTCTATCTGCACCTGTTACATCTGCCCCTCTGCAGTGCACATGGTTTTGTCCATCTGAGAAGGAATTTGCCTCTAAGAGTGAACTAGAATAAGGCCCAGTGACACTCAACCTTGGGCCACATGGTGATCATCAAACTTGAGCACATATGGCTTAACTAGTAAGCCCACTCAAAGTTAATGCTTTGAAAGCTAGTCTGCTACCCTGTGATTGCCTCTGTGTTTGCATGAGTGAGAGAGAAAGAGATGTAGTTTTACTCACTGCCAACAGATGGGGGTGTTTCGGAGACACACAAATGGACACTAGACATATACAGTTGAAACTACGAGGGCACCTGGCACAAATTACTTCTGGTCTGAAATGTGAGTGCCAAGCTCTGGAGGCTAGATATAGATATATAGATGATCAGAATAAATGAGGTGCTAATTAAGTCAGCTGTGATAACGTATAGCTATCCTTAAAACCTTGATTGTTAATGCGTCTCAAACCGTGGTTGGAAAACCCCTGCTCTCAAGTATTCCAAATAGAAACCTAAGACCTCTCCAGTAGCAGAAGTGATCTGATCTATTTTGTAACAGACAGATGGCGTTATGTACTAAGGCCAGAAATGCAGGCAAAGGCTACTGTTGTGTAGTTTTCCCCACATCCCCATATGTACTAACCTCTGCCTATGGGTATCTTTTTGCATTTCCCTCTGACAGGTATTAAGTTGGATCCCTTCCAACGCCCCTCACTGTGCCCACATCATTCTGTGCATGCGCAGAAGGGCTCCCAGGTCATAAACCTGTAGGTCCTATAATCACAAAGGACAGCAATTATCAGGATAGCTGTCCTTTTGGAATACTAATCTAACTTCTGGGTACATAACTGGTTTATTAGGGCTGGTATGTACCTGATGATAATATGTTTTATCAATGATAATTTATATTGGATACTGATTGTTCTCTCATTCTACAGGAGGGGGTCAACGGGTCTGCTTTTTGGATGATGATCTGACTCTTCCCTATGGGACCATGAGAGGAACTGGGGACTGGGTTAGATTACAGAAGGGGGACATGTTTTTCCTGGGACGCAAAGATAATCAGATCAAGCGTCACGGCAAGAGGCTAAATACTGAATATGTACAACAGGTATGTGGACCTTATCGCTGACACTGGGTCCAAGCGCAGCTCTCAGCCTGTTTTATTATTGTATGATGGCACTTCTTTTTCTGTGCTGCAGAACTGACCATTGAGCTTCATCAGCCAAGGTTAGAACATGATGATAATAGCTCCAGGTCACAGCAGAAAGGTGGTTGTTTGTTTTGGGAATTTTTTGTTCCAATCAGCAGATACGGCACATTCTGGACTGGCCGATGGATGTCGTGCGAGGACACAGACTCTTGGGGAAAGTCTCGGTCCCCCTAGTGGTACAAATGCAGAAGTAGGAGAGGGCAGTGCTGGCGCTCAGGGGTTTGGTGAGGATAATTGGGCGTATAGAAAGTCAGATGCTGGGAGCGATAACTGTGGGCTGGGTGTTGTGATGATGAAAGCAGGGCGCAATAACTGTAGGCTGGGTGTTGGGATGATGTATAAAACTGGGAACAATATCTGTAGGCTGGATGTTGATGATGGAAGTGGTGGGAGGGAGATTCCTGACTAGGGTTGATGTTAAGGTAACCTGTCCCACGGTGAGGCGATGCCTGCTGTCTCACCGATAGGTGGAGGTGTCACGGTACCCAGATCCCTTCACGTCAAGTCCTGGAGTAGATGTGTGTACCTCCGAAGATTACGTAAGTGGTTCAGGGTATGCAGGTGGTATGTAGAAAAAGGTGGTAGTAGCTTACCGTATAGTTCCGATGTATCAGCAGATATCGATGGTGCGTGACTTCCCCGAGTCCTGATATGTTGACACGGTTCCAGAGTCTAATGTGTCCGTGTAGTGGGTGGAAGGGGACTTGGGGGTGCACGTATGACAAATGAGAGGTGAACTGGTATATTCACAAAGTTCTATTTATTGTGACTATTAACAGATAGCTAGTAACAATAAGAGTATTACAAGTGGAGAGTTTTTACCAGTAACAGCTGGAACAAAATGAGCATAAAGTGGGATAACAAATAAGACTCTAGGGGGGGATGTGTATCTTATTTGTACTAACCATTATATGTGCCACATTGATGACTCACACCACGTCATCACCCCTAGTTGCACTCGCTTGTTCCCAGACCATGCTCTGGGCAAACAGGGTTTACACTCAACTGTGCGCCAGCACCGCTGTGTTTCTAGTGGAGATAAAGAAGTCAATGGTGATTTCTGTATAATTCAGTATGGATGAGGACTACTCTCACCAAAGCATATAATATAAGAATCATTCCGTTCCCTATTCTTCATTTAGACATGGGGCGGCTGTTAATGTGAACATCCCAGCAGCTAGAGGCTATCGGGACCTGTTGGACCTTGTAGTCCCACAACAAGTGGAGCATTACCGGTTCCCCAGGTTTTCTCTACACATAAGAAATATCAGTAAATATTTGTTTATTTCCCACTTATTCCTTTTTCAGGTGATAGAAGGACTTGAACCAGTGGAATCTTGTGCGGTGATGTGGTATGAGGCCAAAAAATTAGTCTTATTTGTTGTACCCAAAAGACCTGTAGATGAGAGATTCCTATGGAGGGAGCTGCAGGCGCACCTGCAGAGCTATGCGGTACCTGATGACCTAATACTTCTGGATGTCTTACATTCTACAAAGCATGGTAAGAGGTGTATTCTTAGCAGCTGCAACTCCTACTTACGTTTAGTAGGGGGGCTGCCACTTCTAAATGGTACTGCCTGCAGTGTCTGTGACCTGACAGGTAGGACTTCCAATTGGAAGTCACTGTGAAGCCAGTGCAGTCCCTCAGCCCATAGGTAAGATCCATCACTGGTTCTTAGGGTTATTGTACCCTATATTTAGTGTTCACACTAGGCTATTTTAGCAGGGCTAATTTCTGCTAGCCTGCATGCTGAGCAGGGGAGTGGGTGCGGGGCTCCGACAGAACAGGGCGCGCAAGCGTCTCGTGCGTGCACGCTCCCTTCTGTCGGCTGGCACGGGGTGGCAATTGGGGTTTCTATGGCCAGGAGCAGCCGTTGAGTGCTGCTCTATCTGTAGCAATGCTTTTTTTCCTGCAAATTGTAGACTTGTGTCTCTGTCTGTTTATTACCGGTCTTGTTTTATAACTCTTTTGTGTCAATTGTAAAACAGCAGAATATGCCGGGATATAATAAGTAACTGTTAACTTCATAAAAAAAAAAAAAAATTCTTTCTTTTTATTTTCAGGTAAAATAGACTTTTCCAGGTTGGCTCTGATTTATGGAGATCACTTTAGGAAAAAGACAAATGTACACCTAAAACAGCCTGAAGATGGCTTGTGGCATAGCGTACAAGACCTGTGGAAGGTATGTGTATCCAGGGTATTATGGGCCTTATTCTAGTTCACTCTTTCTGACAAAATCCTTCTTAACCCATGTGCACTGCAGGGGGGCAGATGTAAAATGTGCAGAGAATTAGATTTGGGTGAGTTATTTTGTTTCTGTGCAGGGTAAATACTGGCTGCTTTATTTCTACACTGCAATCTCACTTTGAAGTAAAACCCCACCCAAATCTAATTCTCTCTGCACAAGTTACATCTGCCCCACCTGCAGTGCACATGGTTTTGTCTGTCTAAGAAGGTTTTTGTCAGAAAGAGTGAACTAGAATAAGGCCCTATATGCTAATTCTGCCACAGTGCAACAGTAACCGGTGTCTCCTCTTTGCTCCTGCAGTCTGTCCTGGGAATCCCTGAAGGCTGCCCTGCTGTTGCTGGAGACTCCATGTTCCTTCTCACTGGAGGTGACTCTATAAAGGCAATCAGACTTCAGGAAGAAGTGGAGATTCTGGTTGGTAAACCTGTACCAGGACTTTTGGAAATAATCCTCAGCGATACTATTCTAGATGTTCACAGACACATCCTTAAATGTAGGTGCCCAGTGGAGGAGAAAATAAAGGACAAAACCAATGTAAATAGAGTGGTAAATAACAGACCTACCAGCATTGTAGAATATCCAAGTAAAAGGAAAGCGGACATTCTGGGAAGTCCTGAAACAGATGCTAGTTCATTCATAACTGTGAGCAGAGGAAGCCGGCTGTTTATAAACCTGTGTTCGCACACTGAAGCGGTTGAGCAGAGGTGTCAGGTCATGCAAGGATGGAGTGACGATCTAGAGTGCTTGTTAGACCTTCCTAGTGCAGGGCACAAACGTGTAAGACCCACCTCCTCCTGTGAGATGACCATGTGCCTGCGGGAAAGCTGGGCATCTGATACCAGCAAATGTGTCGATGCCTCCCCACTGCTCGTCATATCAGACATCAAAGACTGGTCAGCCACCGTGTACATAGGATCCCACTCCCACAGAGTGCAAGCTCTTCATCTGCACACTGGGACAGTGATGTGGGAGAGAATCCTTGGAGATCGTATTGAATCTTCTGCTGCAGTATCTAAATGTGGCAATTTCATCCTTGTAGGTAAGGATTACATTTATCTTCCCTCCTCAGGCTCTATGAGATTATAGGACACGCAGGTTTTACCAACTTTATTTTCTCATATTTTCTAAGTCGTATGTGGGGAGTTGCTAGTTCAGAATTGTATGGTAGAGACAACATCCTCCCACATGAAAGTAATGTGGTGGATCCAGACCAGGTTTTGGAAGCAGTTGCTGAATCACAGGTGTCTAATCAGCAGCACCTTGGATTTCCTGATTTGAAGGGTTTCCAGGGCAGAGTCACCTTGCTCTTGATGGTGGAATAGCGACCCAAGTGATAGGCCAGGGGTGTTTTATCATAGGGACCATTGGAGCCTTTCAAGAGTTTGCTATGCTGAGAGTGCCTGTATGCTACTGCCTGCAATACCGACTGCAGATGGATTTAACCTGCTATGCTGTGACCTGCCGTTAAAAATCAACATCAAAGTCTTCATTTGCGTTTTCGTGTTTGTGATCCTTGTCACAATCGGTATAGGGGATCAGATGACGTGTTATCATTGTGAGAATAAAATGGAGAACATTGGTAATGTGAAGATCTGTGCAGAAACACAAATTTAGACTTGAGTAAATGAAATCTCTTTAAAAGGCATTTCCAAAATAATGGCTGTATGGCTTAGGAAATGTTTCACTGTGATTCTCAAACTTGTTCGACAGGACCCCAAATAGTCTGTTTTCCAGGTCACCCACAGGTGTATTCATTACTCACTGACACAAAAATCCATAGGTGGAGCGAATACATTTGCGATTCTGTGAGGAGACGTGGAAAACCTGATCGGTTTGGTCTCCTGAGGGCCAACTTTGAGATTCTCTTCCATAATACATACATGTGTTTATTACAGAAAGTTGAGGATAATTAACAGGGTTGTATTTGGAATCATTATTAAAGTTGACTGTGTTTTCTTTGACAGGCTGCTACGATGGATCCATGTATGCCCTGAGCAGGAGTACTGGGGAAACACACTGGATATTCTCTACCGGAAATGCCGTGAAGAGTTCTCCTGCTGTTGATCCAGTGTCGGGTCTTGTCATTTTTGGTTCGCACGATCAGTATTTATATGCTGTAGACATTGAAGTACGCACTTTAATCTGTTACCCATATCTGTACTGAATAGCGTTAGTATGTTCATATATTATATCTATGGTTAGAAGACCAGTAATTACTATGCTAATGTTCCAGGTTTTGCATATAATGATAACAGATATGTTTGGTAATATTTGGTGCACCACTAATAACCTACAGAAGTATATAAATGTTCCCATAGCTAGACAAAACTTACGATGATGGACATGATCTGTATTGTCCAGTACAGACCATTCCAGTCAGTGTGGCTACAGGTACCGGGTCTGCATTGGAGTATTCCCCTATTGTAATGAATTCTACTGATATTGAGAGTTGCACATTTTAATTACATATGCAAAGAAGAAAAATAAACTATGTTGAGGTGCACTCTCAATCTCATATTACACAAATGTATTTACATACAATTAAAAGTTTTTACATTTTTATTATTGTGCCTTTAAAAACATATTAAATGTTCCTTTGTGCACGATGTGGTGCCTTGTGTACGTTAAAGTACCTTGCGAAAATATAAAGCGATATTGTGAAGTCGCATTTTTACTGGGTATAAATCCTTCTCCATTTATAAGTGACCGTCCTATATCCTGTAGTGCCGATGCCTAATCGGTCTGCAATAATCGTCACTAAATTGAGGAAGTTTCAAGGATTAATCATAGGTCACGTTTTGTCTTAGTACATGCCAACAAGTAATATATCCTATCATAAAAAGCAAACAAACCATGGTTAATGCTTGTTTGGAACCGGTATCCAATGTATCGGCGAGGGATCTGTGGTGACCCAATAGTTATACGTACCATAAATTACATGAGGATACTCCTCAACAGAAAAGGCAGCAAAAACACTCAATTATTTATTAAAGAAAGAGAAATAAGATGGGGGCCCCTATTAGACCACACTACTTCTGCTGTTCACTCGTCTTGTTGGTAAGTATAGGACGAGGAGTGCGGGAGTAGTGTATCTGTTGGGGATCACCTGAAAGCTAGAATAGGAGGTTTGTTTCCAGTGGCGCCCCCTTGTTGTCATGCTCACCGTGCATGCCACATTCTCCTCACCCTGATGTATTAACCCTTTGAATGCCAACATCTCTGTGAGAGATATCAAAATATAAGCTAAAAATGTCAGCGTCTCTCACATCTGTTATATAAATTCAAATAAAAAATGTGTAAAAAAAAAAAAAAAGATTTTCTAAACACAGTAAACAAGAAAAACCTGTGTCAACCGTTTGACTGTCGACCTAATGTTTGTGTTGACCTTATGACTCTGTCAACCTTCAGTGGTTGACCCAATGCACATGGACCCAATGACCCATACCGTTCTAAATGATGGATATGTCTTTCTGTTACCGTTGCAGGTGAAGCAGTGTGTGTGGAAGTGTCACTGTGAAGGCGGAGCTGTGTTTTCCTCTCCTTGTGTAAGCACAAAACCACATCATGTATACGTAGGCACCCTAGGAGGATGTGTGCTGGCCCTCAGCCCAGTAAGTCACATAATAATAATATATATTATGTTGGGTCTGCTGCATATGATTTACAAAGTATTCCTTCGATAAATCATTTTCTGTGTTCGTTTATGTATTACAACTCACATGCTGGTGTACTGCCTACTGAACGTTGGTAATGTGGTAACACCCCTTCCCATCCCTGTCTGCATGGTTCTTTACTCGTATGATTTGATATATTCACAATGTGTCCAAATCCACATACTGTAGGGCAGGCATGGCCAAATTGTGGCCCTCCAGCTATTGTGATTCTACACATCCCAGAATGCCTTGCCATAGTTTTAGCATTCCCTAATAGCAAAACTATGACCAGGCATGCTGGGACTTGTAGTAATTTCACAACAGCTGGAGGGCCATAGATTGGCCATACCGGCTGTAGGTGCACATTTGTTTTTTTTTTCACTTACTGAGGATGTTATGTGCGAACTACACAAGGTAGAGTACATTGCACAAACAGCAGTAGTATTAACTGTGCATGGGATACATTCATAATGCCGTCAAGCAGATTGCCAGTATGCAGACACCAGTATAACAGCACAGTAAAAATACAACCTACAGAGATTAGCATTATATCTGTACAAATGCTAATAAACAGTTTTTTTGTACAGTTCTAGTGGTGACTGCTTTTTATCGTGTTGGTATACTGTTGCTATCATACTGGCACTGATCTCCTGCCTTTACCCCTCTGCATCAGCCCCTTAGAGAAAGGTGCTCTAATCCCTTTATGGTTTTCTGGCTATTGCAGAACTACTTATCCCAAAAGGTGTAGGGCAGCTGTTGTGTAACTAGTCCTCTCACTAGTAACTAGTCACAGTTTTGCTATTAGTTCTTGTGAACACTTTGGTAGGGCATGCTGGGATGTAGAGTTTTACATCAGCTAGAGGTCTGCAGACCCATGGTGTGGGCATGTTTGAATCTAAAGGTTGTGGTGCCATAACTGGCTACTAAGGAGTGCACTTATCTGATACAGCTAACTAGTACTGTATGAATACATTTATGTATATAATAGTGTCTGTCCCTGCCCCCTACTGTTCCATTCTGGCTCATACCTGAGAAACCACTCCTATCACTCGGCAGCTCCTCAAGAGGCTCACTTAAGATATGGCACTTGAATAATTCGGTCCAAATCGCAGTAGTGTATGGGGGCCTTAAGGGGTCATTTCACTAAGATGGGAGTTCTATTAAAGATGCAATTTTGCCCATACCAACCAATTACTGTACATTCTATATCATCTTCTAGAAGGTGCTAACTAAGTAAGAAGTAGAATCTGGTTGCTATTGGCAACATCCCATCTTTAATATAATTCCCCTCAGGGTACACCCTCTAGCTTATTTATTTTAAAGGTGTTCTGCATGCATGGTTCCTAGCAGTGCTAAACTCACTAGCTTAGCCATGGCACTTTCCTGATAAGGGGCCTTATTTTAGTTCACTCTTTCTGACAAAATCCTTCTTAGATGGGCAAAACCATGTGCACTGCAGGTGGGGCAGATGTAACTTGTGCAGATATAATTAGATTTGGGTGGGGTTTTACTTCAAAGTGAGATCTATATTGCAGTGTAAAAATAAAGCAGCCAGTATTTTCCCTGCACAGAAACAAAATAACTCACCCAAATCTAATTCTCTCTGGATATTTACATCTGTCCCCCTGCAGTGCACATGGTTTTGTCCATCTAAGAAGGATTTTGTCAGAAAGAGTGAACCAAAATAAGGCCCAAGATGTGGGCTATTTATCTTTTTTGCCATTATAGCAACCAACCACATACGGAAGACTCCTGGGAAATGTATTTTACATAAGGGTTTTATTTTATTGGTAACTAAATTAAAATAATCTTTAAACCTTGGAAAAGCCTTTATAGGTGGTGAAACACGTGTTGGTGGTGGCGCAGGACCAGCTAATGCCATATTTTATGATGAATAGAAATGTCCAATGATCTAATGTTACATAATGTGAGATGGTGATTGAGAGAGTAGACTATCCCAAAATGCAACATTAATTTAGGTAGAAGCAGCACATAAAGAGAAGCTAATAGGACGAGGCTGCATGTGAAAATAGAACTCCCCAACAAACAATAATATTTTTACAGACTTAGCTGGGAGACCACTGCCTGCGGTTTACCACCGGCCCAGGTGGAATCAGTCAGACAGAGAAACTCCAGTGGGATTTATACAGAATAAAGCAGCATAATAAACACCGGTACTTTTTTACTTTCACGGCGCCAGCATGGCGCCGTGCGTCAGAGTCCCCTTGCGGGGCTCGCTTTGCTCGCCCACGCTGCGGGCTCGGTGGCTCGCTACGCTCGCCACGCTAATTAAAATCAACTCCATGCCAACATGGATAGTGGGGGTATGAACTATCCATGTTGGCATGGCGTTAACTCCGTTTATTTAACTTAATTAGTGGCGAGCGTAACCCGGAAGTACGCGCGGCGCCATGCTGGCGCCGTGAAAGTAAAGAAGTACCTAAACACCATATTCCTAGGAATAATTAATGCATCTTTTTATTTCCCATATGTTTTAATAGGGGAACAACTACCTAAGAGAAACTGTGTCAAAATATATCTCGCAGAGTTTCTACCTTTTATTCCATCTTGAAACTAAAATGTATCAATGTAACAAATCTCCCTGGGTTTAGTGCCAAAGAGATTGCAACATAATAATAAACTCCGGAAACACACTAAAGGCCCATACACACTGGGCGACTTTGAGCTGAAAGTCGCTCAAAACAGCAGATTTGAGCGGCTTTTAGCTCAAAGCCGCCCATTGTGTATGTCCCGGCGATGAGCGCTGCTGTGCGCTCCCGCAACATCGCCGGGAAAGCCGTTCATCTGCTGGTTATACGAGCAGATAAGTGGTTTTTAGGACGGCTTTGAATAGCTCTGCGCTATGCAAAGTGTCCTTCCCCCTCCGTCGGGGAAAAGCCGCTCAGTGTGTATGCACTGAGCGGCTTTCCCCGCAGCGATGATAGTAATCATCGCTGTCCATACACGCTGGGCATAGTTGCCCACTGTGTATGGACCTTAACCCCAATCCTCTATGAACACACTTCTACTGCTTTCACATCGCAAAATGCAGGGTCGCACCGGGACTTTGAAACGGTTCAGTCCTGGTGCGACCCTGCATTTTGGGATGTTCACATCCCCTCAGCAATCCAGGCATTATTGCTGGTTCACTGACATCATCTTGGGGGCGTGGCGGGGGATTGACGCATCATCTAGGGCGGGGTAGGAGGCAGCGCTGCTCCAAGAGCTGCCTCCTCCATAGTGTGAATGGGAAATGGGTCGCTCGACTCGTTTAACCCGTTCACACTGCACAGCAACACTGCAACAAACTAGTAAGAACTGTTTTTTAACGGTTCTTATTGCCGCGTTGCTACCAGTTTGCGGGACCCAGTAACCCCGTTCACATGGCACAAATTACCAGGTCGAGCCGGCAAGAAAAAGAAAGTTGCCATGTGAAAGGGGTATCAGCAATTTCTAATGGCATTTAGCTGGCCCAGAGCCAGTGATTTTAACACTTCAAAAAACACTTTTTCTTTTCTTTTTGAGCACAGTATATATGTTAAATGTGTCGGCTATGTTTGTGATATTAACCTCTATATATTTCACCTTTAGCACATACCCTCGAGGAAACACAGGGACCTTTTTAAATACAAATAAATAAAAGTTAAATATTAAAATTTCTATTGAGGTGTGCATCCCTTTTCTTCTCTCTACTATACTTAAATTAATAGTATGTTAAAAATCATAAACTAATCTGTACAGCAATAATCTCTGCTAATGTAGGGACTTCTTGTGTCTAGTTAACTTTATGTTTAGGCTCTACACAATCTTTTCCTTATGGGTCTCCTATTAGAGATAACCAGACAGGATAAAAGAACCTTTGGCTCTCAAGCTTTTGGCTCCCTGTGATGCAGATCAAGGCCAGATATGTGAATGAACTTTGAATGGAAGAAACTATTGTACATTTATTTCCTGTAATGACTTGTTGGTGCCATCATGACGTAAACAATGTGATTCTGTCTTGATTCCTGGGGTTATCTTGACCTATTTATCTGTATTACTTTTGTATTCTTTATAGGCTACAGGAAAAACTTTATGGAAGTTTGACATTGGGAAACCTGTGTTTTCGTCACCGCAGTGCAGCCAGGATCATGTTTTTGTTGGCTGCGTGGATTCAAATTTCTATTGTCTCAGTCATTTGGGGGAAAAGGTTAGCAAAGCTGGACTTTGTCTTGTTCTGGGGGAAATGATGAGCATGTACGGTGAACGGTCTTTTTTACTAGATAGTATATATACTGGGATGTCTCTCCTCCTAACCCTCTATTCCATTGTGTGCTGTCTACCTAATCTGTGTCACCCCTGCCTGTCAACCCCTAGAACCATGGAACCAGCCTGACTTGTAGCTTTAGTTCCATGCGATTCTGAATCGTGTGCTGAGAATGGAAGCAGGGGGCTGGTGCAAGTGCCCATACCTAATGATTGGTGGTTGCAATGTTGATATGAGTTCATTGAGCGGTGCCGCTTCCCGCGCTGTATGGAATCTCACATTAACATACAGCAGTGTGATTGCAGGACCCGTCCTGCACATGCTCATAGGGGGAATGGCTTATGCAACCCATGCTGAATAATACCGCTTTCTCAGTCACCGGATCATGCAAGAACATTCCCGGGTTGGCCCCTTTCACACCAGCCTAGTCCCTGCATTTTCTGGTTTGAGGGGGGAAGAGATAGTCTGGGAGGTGGTGGTGGGGGGTTCAGTGTCCCCATAGCAATGAGTGGGCAGCACTCTGCAGCTCCGTGTCCCCTTAGTGACCGGAATCGGCGGAAGGGAGGGGGGGGTTTTGCCCGGGAACCTTTCACGCCAGCGCTAGTCGTGGGTTGTTCAAGGGCCCAACCCGGGAATTCAGGCTGGTGTGAAAGGGGATATCAGACCTATTGTTCAGGAATGGTTTAAGGTGTTGACTTGGCCTCTAAATCTTCCAGATTTCACTCCCTATAACTACAATATGTGTGTAATATAATATTATGTTACTATGATGTTCCCTGTCCAAAAAATAACTGAGTACAATAATGTCGGTATGATGCTATTTATTATGTGTGGTTTATCCCATGTAGAAATGCTATGATGTTTAATAATGAAACTCCTATTAATAATCCTCCTGTGATCTCCCATCTCTCCCTGTGCTCAGGTGTGGCATTTCGCTACGGATGGGCCTATATTTTCCTCTCCTTGTATCTCCACTCTCTCCAAGCAAGTCGTCTTTGGCTCACATGATGGCCTCATCTACTGCTGCACTGACAAGGGCAATCTATTATGGAAATACAAAACCAGCTCACGACTGTATGCAACGCCGTTTGTGTTTCCCAACCCACACACAGGAAGCACAGAGCTGCTGGCAGCAGCCTCTACAGATGGCAATTTGTGGATACTAGATTGTCACTCAGGACTCCTGATCTGTCAGTATGCACTTGAAGGGGAGATCTTCTCTTCTCCTGTGGTGTGTGGGAACAGGCTCATTGTAGGCTGCAGGAACAACCATGTATACTGTTTGGAGCTGATTAGCTGCTTAAAGGGAAATGGAGATCTAAAAAGCAGCAGCAGTGATTGTTAGTGAGGTGCTGAGACTATTCTATAAGGCTGGCAAAGCTTACCCCCGGGCATCTGTGTGTCACCCACCATGACTGAAAACCTTTCATCCACACCCAAATCTACCCAACCCCCTCCTTACTTAGGAATGGAAGATAATTGCCATTTCAGTATGTAAAGCAATACCCAGGGGGGGAATTTATTAAGATGGGATGTTGCTATGGGAAACCGATCAGAACCTACTTATTTATTTAGCACCTTCTAGAAGATAAGAGATAGTATCTGATTGGTTGCCTATAGCAACATCCCATGTGAAGTAGAAGTCCCATCTTAGTAAATTTCCCCCTCAGAATGTGTTTATCTCTATGGCAGTGTGTAAATGCCAGAGGGGGTGATCTCACAATATATACGCACAACATTTTATTTTGTAGTTTTACCATTACGCCTAGAACCAGATCATTTCTGGTTCAGGAAATCTCTTAGTGGTCTATTGTTCTAGCAGTTTCTCCAACAAAGCAAAGACTGATAAAAGGTTCTATGATTGCTTTCTGACATGGCAGAGAAATCAATGATTTGTCCTCTATTCCTATTTCTGAGATGTCCACATCCCCATAGCCCTGCCTGGTATGGGCACTTCACTGTTTGTACATCTTCTCCTAACTGCTCTGTTTGCCATAGTTACTGAACAATAACATCACACATTTCAGTGTGGCCTTGTTTCTACATGTTCCTCACGCCATGCACAGTATAGATAACGTGAAAGTGTTTGCAGGGTGCTGAGCACTGGAAACACCTGGTAATGCCCCTCTCTCTGACCTGTATAACTCCATCTATCACCTTCAATACATACCCAGCATTGTGCATGAGAGTCCTGACAAAGTTGCATCTATCTCTCTCTCCTGCTGATTTTAAGGCACATTGTTGCTTGCTTAAGTTAAAGTCTCTCCAGCAATTCCTACCAACCTCCCCACCCCTGACCACATTAATGCTCCTCACATTTTGCACCTCTTCTCCACCCATTCATTCTTCTCCGTTCCTCCCCTGCCTGTCTTTCTCTTACTTGCCCTCTTGTGTTCTTTTTTCTTGCGTGTTTGTTTTTTGTTGAGTCACGGAAATGCTTTGTGCTTCCTTAAACTATCTTTAATGTTGTTCCCCACTGACTGGAGGGAGGCTTGTCCTCATGCTGCACCTAACTCACGTTCTGTACGGTTTCTTCTATGTATATTGTATGCTGTACCGTTGTTTTGTAAAAACAAAATAAAAAATTTTACATTTTATATAAAAAAAAGTGTTTAGAGTATATAAGCAGGCTCTCCATGTACATGAATGTCATCCAAGTTCTTTCTGGAGTTATTTAATCACGCTGCCAGCAAGGGCAAAATGACGATTCAATGATGGGATCTAATATGAAAAATTCCAGTGGTAAGAAATTCTGTATTGCTTAGGCAGGCCATGATGCAGATTGTAATTTAGTGGCCATTATTTTTATTCCCATGCATTTGTTATAACCCCATCACTGTGTGGCTTACTGTATTAGGCTCATTTACTTTATTACTATAAAACAAGTTCTGCGAAATTGATAACACCCCCCCCACACACACACACACACACTTTAAAGAAAAAAAATGTTACAAATTGAACAAATTCTTTGAAAAGTACATAGTTTGTTTTTATTGAAGGTTTGTTTGTTTTTTTGCAATGGACTGCTCCATAACAGTCAGACAGAACTGAAATAGAAATTACACAGATTTATAATATTTTTTTTTCTTAAAACATTTTCCAAAACACTGTTAGCACAAAATATTCAGCTGAAAGTAAACTGGAACGTCAGAGTTGAATGAGCAAATGATACTGAATACATTTACTTGCAAATAATTTCATTAAAACTAATATTTAAGAAACCATTGTACTTGAAAAATAAAAAAAAGTACAGTAAACAAAAAAACTTCACAACTTTACATGTTAATAGATTTATACATAAGTGTATTAATACCGTAAAAGATGATGAATTGCATGTTCTCACACAAACCGTATTGTCCACAGCACTGAAAGGAATGTTATTGTACGGTGTTTCCTTTATCCCGTCACATTCTGCTAAACTCTTTCCTAATCATGAGCCACCATTGAGCATTAAAGGTTTTCCATGACATAGAAATTTATAATAATTTCTGCCAATTCAATTGTTAATTGTGCCTATTCAAATAGGAGGGAGCCATTTGGAGGGCTACTGAAGTTTGCCCACTGTGAGTTCCCCAACCATGTGATATATATTTTCTGCTTACAAAATGGCCGCCTTCAAGGTGTGCAGGGGACACTTAATGACCTCTCTGGCTTACAGTATATCATACGCAAATTGACTGTTTTACTTGTAATAGATATCTATGTTTTGTTGTTGCTGTTCGTCTGTCCCGTTTATAATCAGGTTATTAAATAGCTGAACTTGAAGAGCTATGGTTGTATCAATGCTGATAACTAAGGAACTATGGGGAGTATCATTGTTATTTGCTAAGTGAGTCTGAGGAAAGAATTCAGTTGTGCGCAGTAGTCCTGAAAAGACTCTGGAACAGTCCGGCATACCAAGATACTATGAGATACTATGACCAGTAAGTTCAATCATATTCTCACACAAAGCACAGATGTGCAAAAACATTAGTATAGTTTAGCCTATATGTGCATGGCCTAACAGTGCAGTGATGCCTTGCAGGATATAATGCTGAATTGAATCCCCCCTCCAAAAAAAAAAAGTGACGAAAATGCAGTAGGCTCTCCTAACCAATCAGCAATGACCTCTCATGACAGTGCAATATGGTTACTGCAAATTGTCATTTTGTTGCTGAGCAACTGTCTCCCTTATGTTGAAAGACAGGTTGCAAATGGACAATAGACTTATCTCCAGCTGTCTGGGGGCATTGCAATTGAGAAGAGAGCAACTTCTTGTTTCTTTGCATATATTTATCTAAATTGTGCATATCCAAGCAATACCCTGGTTTCAGTAAAGGAGGTCAACAAAATATATCTTTACTTAAAAATAGGTTATATTAATTATATTATCTATGGGAACCAGTACAAGGTTTGTCAAGGGTTATAACAAATACTTTGTGCAATGTCATGGTCTAGTGAGAGAAATGTCTCCAGAAAACCCTATAAGACTATATTGTCCTGATTGGCATGTTAAAATCATATGAATTTGTCCATTTCTGTGATGGTAATAAACCTATTTTTAATGATTTTATTCTAGCCTGTAGGTCTGAACCACGTGTGGATTTTATTTTAAATCTAAACAGCCAAATAGTCTATATAAATATAACAAGTTGATTATTCTGTTTTGATTATTGAATAACTGTTTGATTATTGAATGACTGCACATGCGTACAGATCGTAGCATGCATGTATGAGCCCAACAATCACAAATCCCCTCACAATTTGAGTAACGGGAAGTCGCCTTTGGGGGAGGTGGTAACCAACTGTTTGACCAAGGCCATTATAGGCAGGTCTGTGACACCAGCGCCAGCCTCGATTAGCCTGTGTTTATTGTGGAAGGGTCCGAGCGCCTCACATTTGCACAGACCGGAAATATCATTTGATGGTTCGGGAATTGAGTATGGATTTGCGGGTGAATAGCGCATAGACCATATTTTTGCCATTCACTCGTACATTTGCATGGGGCAGGATTTCTTTCTGTCTGGGCGGTGGCTAACTACTCGCAGTCACCCAAAGCTGTTCCTTTTACATGATTCTCCTTTGATTATTCTGCTTCACATTGCAAAGTAGCATCGGTTCACAGTGACTTTGTGACGCGTTTAAGGACAACAGATGGGGAACTGTTGGCAATGTAGCTGTGGTGGGAGCACAAATACCAGCCAGGCTTGTCCTGGCCATTATAGGGTAATAGATAGGTCTTCAATGGACCCCACACAAAGTGCTACCTAAAACGTGTTTGGTACGAGAAGAACACTGGAAAAGTGACTATTTCCCTCTGATATCACAGAATCACCACCAAATAGGTCTGGATTGTTTCTATGGTGTACAGTATGAGTGGGTTCCTTGATTGGGACTTTGTAACTCAATTGATGTTGGTCCTTCAAATGCCGGTTGGGTCCAGTATCTGCCAGTAGCCATGTTGGCATGCTAAGTGTTCTAGAACAGCCACAGGTTGCATAAGGCTAGTACTGACAGATTAGCTAGTGCGATGGGTTATTGTTAACTTTAGAAAAATACATACCTTTTATAAATATACAGGCAAAACAGATGCAGTCTCTATGCCAACATTCAAAAATGTCAACAGGCTTTACATTGACACTGTCAACATCTGAAATGTGAAATGCCGACAATAATGTTGGGATGCAGCAGAGGGTTAAGGAGAGAGGTTAACATACCAAAATTCTGCATCACCTGACATTATTGTACCCAGAACACCCCTCACTGGAGCTGTACCTGGAGTGGAAATAAATAATAGCTGCACAATTGGGGGTGGGCGTTGTCATGTGACGTCAGCTGCCTGCCCCATGTGGGCAGGGGAACACCTGCGTTCCCTGGCGCCCGTCCAGCATGTCTATGGATGCGCCCACCGTTTTTGTGGGCCCGCCCTTGAAACGCTGGGTGCCCACCTCAGAATGCCCCCTGTCTGTCAATTAGACAGCGAGCGCCCTGACATTTGAAAATATCACAGACCCAACCATCGGACAGGTTTGAATTACCCTCTAGGTAAATGAAGACTGCTTACTATTTTTTGAACTACAAGTACCAGCATGCTTTGTGCCTTGTATAATTCTTCCATAGGTTTGTAGTAATATTTAGCTATTTATTATAATTACATTTCTGTTGGAATCCCAGAGTACCAGGGACGTGTGGTGAGGTAAATGGATGAGGTGTCCCTGGCAATTACCAGAGTGAGATTTGCACACAATATATGAGCCATGGGATACATGCCAGCATTATACACATGTGCAGCAGTATACACTGCTGGAAATTCGCTGAGTTTTGATGAGAGAGTTGCAGAAAAGGTTGCCAGGTGAGGCACCTGCCATAGACTTTTTACTCCAGAGTTTTGACTATAAAAATTATTAGAATAATAAATTTAAGATTTCTTTTGTAGATTCTTTGTATTTTTGACATACTTTATAAACTCAAAATGTATACGTTAGTATGACAGGAAAGGCTGTGCCTCACCTGCCTCACCCCACCGCACGCCACTGCAGAGTACTATACTTGTTCCTATACCTCCCTTTTCTAATAATTATGTCCGACATGATGTTTCTGGTACAGTGAGAAACATAGACGCACTAGATATCATTACACTTACTATAAACATACAGACTTTCGGATAAGACAAGTTGACATTTCAAAATCCTTTTCAAGACATTTCAAAATCCTTTTCAAGACATTTCAAAATCCTTTTCAAGACATTTCAAAATCCTTTTCAAATGTTTGAAGAAAACTAAATAAAACCGCCCACATATCCTCTAAAGTCTATAGGTACAATATTAGGTCTTTTTAGTCATATATACAATATTACCTCTTTATGTGCTTTTAACCACAGACATTCAGTGTTGAGTTATATATCAATATTTATTAGTGTACACAAAATTGAGAAAATACTTCAGCTATGTAATTACCTGATATAACGAAGTTGTACAGTAATTATGCGTATGACAGTGGAGTTGGACGTACTTAAAAGTGGACATGTCATACGCACTCCTAGATCTCTTCCTATGGGGTTTCTCATGACTAAATAAATAGTCAGATTTTTTTATTTTTGGAGCATGTCGATTAAAGGTGCAGAAATTAAGGACGGCGGTGTGCTGCCCTGCTGCCTGGGTTATTTGGCCCTGCGTGCATGTATAACTTGCTCAAACTGGATATTATGTATGCAGCTATACTATTTCTGAAACATGTTAACAATGAGCATCTGTGGTGTAAAGCGAGCCATACAAGGCCCAGTGTACATGTTGCTGGTAGCATATGGCTTTAAGAGTTCCCAGTCGTGTGCTACACAGCGGTCATACATCCAGCTTTATTCCTATAGTGCATTTATCACAGTCTGAGAATGTTATGGAATTATGCAGCAAAAGTGGAATTCTGAGATTATATCACAGGAACTTGGCAACTCTGCAAGACAGCCTGCTTTGCTACTACCGTGAACGCCATTCACTCAAAATGGCCGCCGTTTGGCTAATCAGCATGTTGCACATTTCCTTATATACAAGGATGTTAACGCAGAGCAGAGAAGTCCTATTTCTGCAGCATATCATGCAAGTTATTGCACTAGGTCTGGGGTAGCCAACCCTAGTCCTCGAGAGCTACCAACAGTGCATGTTTTGCAGGTCTCCTCACAGAATCACAAGTGAGCTAATTAGCTCCATCTGTGTATCTTTTAAAATGTGTCAGTGATTAATGAGTGCAGCTGTGCAGCAGCTAGGTTGTCTGGAAAATGTGCACTGTTGGTAGCTCTCGAGGGCTAGGGTTGGCTACCACTACACTAGGTAGTAACAGTGCATGCTCTGGAACCAGCCATACTGTATGCCACTATGAGCAATGCACATTTGCACTCCCCTCCACCTGTGATTCTATAGGCATATTGGGGTGTTTACATGTGGGCTATGTTCAGAGAGTGCATGATGAGTGAATCGCAAGCTATTTAAATTTGTGCGCCCATGCAAATGCATCTTGATGATGATTATGGCCATCTTGATGTAACTGTTCACCATCCCCTATATAGTCAAAGATCCCTGTCCGCTTCACAACGGCAATGACATGCCTTCATTTGGAGAATCGGAGACCATCACTGCGTCAAGACAATCTGAGGCTGATCACCACCAAACATCATGGGTGGGGTACATTGCTCATGATGTTGCAGTGACAAGTTGCCAATGTTGGGGATAAGTAATGGGGTGGCTATAAAAACGCAGACATGTCGGGACCATTTTCTGGGTTTGCCATAGTCAGAAACTACAATATTGCTTGCAGTTTGGCAGGTCCTGGCCCCTTAGGAGAGCCACCCTCTATGAGACCACAAAGGGCTTCTCAGTGGTCCAATTGTCTGGCCGATGTGCATCCGATTGTTCCTATCTATGTTCTCATCAGTGGATGTGAGATGCCGGTAGTGGGTCTCTGCACAAGATGGTGGCTGAGCCATTAGTAGATTTTCCCCTGAAGCTGCACATGCAATTGTACATGCTCTATAATAGTGGTCAGGGAACAAGGGTAAATTACCCCAAATGAGGTAAAAAATGTAATCCCTGAGAGGGTAATGGACTGTCACGCTGCAGAGACACAGCACAGGCGTCTATATGCATACCCAGCTGTGTCTCTGTAAGCATGTCCGTCCATTACCCCCAGGAATTTCATTTCATTGCATATAGAATTTATATATACGATTCTACATGCATGCCTGGCTGTGTGTGTTACAGTACTGTAGTGTACAAGGGCAGGATGCAGTGCAGGGCGTGAGGCTCTAGTGTATAACACATTTCCCTGGGTGATGCCCCGGGCCCTGCCTCCAAGTCTGCCCACTTCTTTAGCAGAATTGATAGTTGCTGTGCCATCTCGGAAGTGCGCAAGCTGTACTGCTGCTGCAGCGCCTAGTTTCTTTGCCCGGTTATAGGCTCCAGTTAAGGTATACCCATTCTAGTCTAGGGGAAAACATTGCACAGACTGTCACTACTGTATATCATCTTGTAATACTGACACTAATAGTTGCCTGGACGTCATGTTATCAATGGCTATACCACACACAGCCTGGCAGCCATTGATGATGATGCTGATGGTTACCAGGTATGGCTGTACAGTATGTGGTACAAATATTGTACCACACACAGCCATACCCATACTTGCCTACTTTGGATTTCACCTCTCCGGGAGAAACACGTCAGGGGAGGCGGGGTAAGGTTGACATCACATGGCCCCGCCCTCATGCCGGAAAACTCTGTGATTTGCAAGCATTGGGGGGGGGCGGGAGAAGGACCCGATTTTCTGGAGGCTCCCGGCCATTCCGGGAGGGTAGGTAAGCCTGGCCATACCTGGTAATCAACATCATCAATGGATGCCAGGCTGTGTACCATACTAGCAGGATATATCATAAATTTCTGGGGGTACAGTGCTCATTACAATTAGATGATTTCCTTCCTTTCAAATCAAGGGGTAACATCGGCATATCTAAATATATTTTGGGGTAAAAGGTAAAAAAGTTCCCTGACCCCTGCCATATAACAATTTCAATAAATGAAACGCAAACCCTGGCACGTTTCTTCCCTGTCTGAGCAAACTACTGGCCACAACTCCGCAGGCTCAAGGTTGTGCGCGCTTACACACTTCATTGAATTTGACCTTTGAGAAACTACCACTATGTCATTCAGTTTGTTGGTTTTATGATCAACTTTGTATTTATACTTATGATTATACGTGTCACATATAGCACATGCAAAGTGTCCCCACCTCCTTTTGTGTCACTCTACAGAACAATGTGATCCCAAACTAATATTAGCAGTCCAGTCACTCCTTCATGGGCCATGTTCTCAGGGAGTAAAGGTTGCTGCCTCCTCAATCTAAATGCTCAACTATGGTATTTTCCTGTTTACGTACACACATCTTTTCTGAATAGCATAGGACTCTTCATGTAGTTAATACATTATTTATCCTTTCTATGCATATAAAGTAAAAAATAATAATAAATGTCAATAGTTGCCACATATGTGATTGCTGTATGGAACCCGCAGACTACTTTCTTCTATGACCATCTCATTGCAGACGGTGCCTTACAGACTAACATATCCATTAAAGCAGGCATATCCAAACTATCTCCCTCCAGCTGTTGTGAAACTACACATCCCAGAATGCCTTGCCATCGTTTTATCATTCCCTAATAGCAAAACTGTGGCAAGGCATGATGGGACTTGTAGTTTCACAACAGCTGGAGGGACATAGTTTGGACGTGCCTACATTACAGCAACACTTCTACACAGCTCCGTCTCTGGCTCTATGGCAGCATTATCTCCTCCGACAATCTGATTTGTTTGCTGACAATGTTTTGAGGGTAACATCTGCCTTACAGCCTTGGGCTCCATAGACACCGGTCTAGTACTAAAACCATTCCAGTTTGCAGGCCAGTCACCGTAGTATTACTACAAGCTCATCAATAATTATAAGATGATGATTATGAACATTTCAGTGACGATTGCCATGGGTTAGGTACACTGGCCAAGGCTCTCAACATTTTTTCCGAAATCCTTGGGGGTTTCAAAATTTCCATGTCATTAATCCAAGAGTTAATACAGTAGCACTGCAGCAGGGGCACATAACACAATGTGCAGAACATGAACGTGCTTAAAAGAAAGAGTGCAAAATGGTGTTGTCCGTAGTGGTCCAAAGAAGACACGATCTTGTGCAGGTTATGATGTCCAGCTTCCCGCAAGTAATACGTCGGACTAACTTGTGTCATTTTTCCTATCCCTGTGATACATCGTTACAGCACTAGAAGTACCTGAAGACTGTACTCGTCCATCTGTTGTGCCAGGGGCACCGTGAGATCTGTAGATGGGATGCAGAGGCATTGGTAATTGGTGAGCAACTGCCTGAAGACCATTTTAAGCCTCAGCCCTATTGAAGGTGAAGTTGCCTTTTCTTGCAACTTCTTGAAGTTACGTAACTTCATTCTCTAAAAATGTCTCAAGGAAAGTAATTTGCTTGTTCACATTTGACCATAGTAACAGATGTGATTATACTAATGCTTCTTGTAAAAGCCCTCGGACAAATAAATGTTATCACTGTATACTGTACGACTATCATAACAACCATATAGTGGAACACAGAGAAGAGTTAAGGACTAACAAGGTTCTAACCATCTAGGATAAGACATCTACTTAATAATTTGTGGACAGTCGCTCCAGGCTTTCGATTTCCTCTTGGCTAACGCCAGCCATGCTGGTTCTGAGGAGGCAGGTGTGGCATCTGGAGTAGAGAATCTCTTTGGAAGATCCTTTGCCAGATTTACTGGTACAGTCTCTGTAATTTCCACTGTTGATAAAAAGAGAGATGATAAAAGAAGGCTGAACTGCTGTTGTTCCTTGATGCTCAGTACAGAAATACATTTATGGCGATATCCAATTAGCTGCGGTAAATTTCTGCAAGTAACTATTGCAGCTTGGCAAAACCCTACTCCACTGCAGGTGGGGCAGCCGTATATATTAGATTTATGGGGTGAAATTTAATAGGAGGAGAGAATCAGAAAGTGAGAGATTTGGTAAGAAATTGGTACTTGTTTAGTTTCACGGCGGCAGTTATATACTTAGCATAGCGTCCCTTTCAAAATCGGCCTCATGTTCCCGTGACCAGCGTAGTTAGCATAGTCAGTCAGAAGAAGCGTAGCGTCCCTGGCTGCCTTACTTGTGTAGTTTCACGGCGGCAGTGTAAGCTAGGTTATCAGCGTAGGCTGCCGCCGTGAAACTACACAAGTAACTACCGTACTGTTGCTGGGAACTGCATCTCTGTCCCCGGTGTCCCTGTCAAGCATAGTCAGCGCCTCTCTCACACCACTGGCGCCAGCATGATCCCCACTCTTTGGTGGAGAGGTGATCATGCTGGTGCTGGGGGAGAGGCGCTCCATTTGTTTGACACGCAGGAGCGTCTCAGACGCTCCTGCAATGATATGCTCCTGCGTCTGAGTGGCTATTGCTCAGATGTATGATACGGCAGGTGTGAATGTGTTCCTGAAACACCCCCACTATCCACGGCAGCCCGAAGCGTGGCGAGGGGACGCGTTACGTGTCCTCCCGACCTTTTCATACCGCCACTATCCACGTCGGCGTGGAGTTGTTTTTATATAATGTGGCGAGCGCAGCTAACCACCAAGCCCGAAGCGTGGCGAGCGCACACGGATTACCTTACATGTAATCTGCGTCCGCTAGCCACGCTTCAAGCTCGGTGGCTTGCTGCGCTCGCCACACTATATAAAATCAACTCCACGCCGACGTGGATAGTGGCGGTATGAAAAGGTCGGGTGGGGGTGTTTCAGGAACACATTCGCACCTGTCATATCATACATCTGAGCAATAGCTACTCAAAAGTAAGGAGCGTATCATTGCAGGAGCGTCTGAGACGCTCCTGCGTGTCAAACAGATGGAGCGCCTCTCCCTCGGCGCCAGCATGATCACTTCTCCTTCATGTGATGGACATGAAGGGCCCATTTGAAGGGGGTAAAGGGGAGTGGCAGCAAAAATGCAAATGTGTCATGGCTGTTTTTGGGGTGTGCATCTCTCCTTAACTGTGATCATGCAGGTAGAAAAACATGGCGCCAGCATCACTACTGCTGCGGCCTATCTGCATGACCATGCAGCCCTTGCAGTCAATGTCCTGCATATATTCTGCATACTGTATGTGTAAGCAGTTGAAAATGAGTTTGTGTTGACTTCAGTGGGTGTTTATATATATTATATCACTTTAAAGAAATCTTTGTAAAGGTGCCCATACACGGTACAATTATTGTATGTAATTTGGACCTAGATCGCATTGCATCGTATATGTTTTGCCATGCAATCAGATGCAATGAGATGCAATTAGTACAAAAAGAATGTGCAGCACATACTGTTTGAGCTGTGCGATGAGATGTGTAATGGGAACGCACATCTTATCGCACCCAGCAATTGTATCAGGATGTTGGTTGAACCAATGGAGAGTTGTATCCTGAAAGCATTATTTCTTGACAATTCAGCAAGTTTCAGAACTTTGTTCTAAAGGGCCTGACCAAAGTCCATTTTCAATACGGATTGGGCCTTGTGTAATACAAACTAATGGTAGGGGAAAGTGGCTCTAAATTGCACACCCTCAGTAATGAAAGGTGCCATCTGCTGAGAATAAAATGGATTACACAGAGAGAGAGGGTGCAAATGCACTATGCGATATCACATAGTGCATTTGCATATCGCATAGTGCATTTGCACCCTCTCTCTCTGTGTAATACAAACCATCCCTGTTTCCCAATTTCAACAGCCTGTAAGAATTTGAGAACTCATACACTGATCATTGTAAGCGCAGATTCAGTATATGAGTCATACCTGTGACAGATGTTGGAAGAGTGTTGGATTTCTGCAGCTGGTCCCTGCGCTGTAGTCTGGTCACCACCGAGTCCCCTTTTTTCTCTTCCTGGGGTGCTAGTTTCTGTAGTGAGCCAGATCTGCTCCGGTATTCTCCCACCTGGACACCAGATGCCTAAAGTAAAAATGATTTAGAAACATATGGTGATATGTAATAGGGTGCGATATTTAGTCATATTTTTAAATCGCACTAAATCACATATGAAAAAATCGCATATTTTTTTAAAAACTCGCAAATGTAATAGGGTGCGATTTATTTATTTTTTAGACTAAGGGTGAGGTTTAATAGGATGAGAGATTCAGAAAGTGAGAGATTTGGTAAGAAATCTCCAGGTTTTTTTTTAAACCTCCAATCATTTACACTGCAAAATCAAACTGGTTTTGCAGTGTAAATGATTGCCCCTTAAAAAAAACCTGGAGATTTCTTACCAAATCTCTCACTTTCTGAATCTCTCATCCTATTAAATCTCACCTAAAATCGGAATTTCGCATGCAATTTAGTGCGATTTTTTTTTTTTTTTTTGTAAGGAAAAAAGTGAGATTTTAGTAAATAATAAAATGTGCAATTTTTAGTAATGATAATGTGCAAATTTTTTTAGACCTGAAAGTGTGCGGTATTTAAGTAAATAAAAAATCCCCTCTCCTAAACATAACCAGCCCCGGGCTCATTGAGCCAGACCTGGTTCCAAAAATATGGGGGACAAAAGCCTAGGGGTCCCCTGTATTTCTGAAATCAGCCCCAGACTCTTGGACCGGTCCTGGTTCCAAAAATATGGGGGCCAAAAAAAAAACTGGGGATCCCCCATATTTTGTAACTAGCACCAGGCTCCAACAGCCCGCGGGACACTTTTTACGTAAGGTCTCCCGGCTGTTCCATGCGCACAGTGGCCTCTTGGTGGGTCCCAAGGCAGTGGACGCCGGGCTGATACGTGTAAAATTACATTTAAAAGATTGCTTTTTACAGTCGAACTACAAGTCCCAGCAGGCCTCCCACACATACTGGGACTTGGCAAACCACAAGTCCCAGCATGTGGGGTATTAATGGGCTCCCTTTGAGGTGTTTTCAATGCTTGCTGCGACAGCGAGCCGTGCTGCCTACTGGCTGTCACAGCTTGCAGGGTCAGTATTCCCCTGACCCCCTGCACACGCTGTTTCGCTAGGTTTTTGGAGCGAGGGGGAAACGGCGTATGCGGCCGCTAAAACAGCGAGAACCGCGGCTAAATACAGCGGGCTCCCTGCATTAGCCATGAGCCTCACTGTTTTGGGGAGTCCTCGCCGTCCTCTGACAGCGAGGATTCCCCTGGAATGTTGAATACGGTGAGCGGCCAGTGCGGGGGTTAAATGCCACAATCCCCACTGTTTAACCTCCCTTGCCGGCTGCATTGAATACACCCCTTAGACTTAGTTCACCTGTAAAGAGAATGCGTTGTCAAATTCCCCAGTCAGAACCTGGTCTATTTTTTTTTTTGCGGTTTTTGGTAGGTTTACCAAAAATCGCACCCTATTACATTTGCGAGTTGTATACCTTATAATGGGAAAACATCTGGATACGAATTGAAGTGTGAGAATAAATCGACAGGTCACATAATAGAATGCTCTCCCGTGCACAATAAGACTCTCCTTCAGTCTGCAAACCTACAAGAGTTCCATGAAAATCTTGCCTGAAATCGGTGCGTTATCAGATTCCAGAACCAACCACTTAACCTGCATATACCGTTCCTATCTAATCACATCCCCACTGTTTAGTCCACACATATCCACTCTCTTCTTTTTCATATTTTTCCATCCTCCTGACCCCTGGTCAAACTTCTGGGTCACCGTATCTTACAGCACACCAGGAACCTTTGCATTTTGGTGGAATGAATGCAATAAAGAATACAGTATCTATCCTTATGTATCAATGCCTATTTCCCTATAGATTGTAAGCTTGAGAGCAGGGCCCTCCTACCGTTTACCCTGTTTGTTGTATCACTGTCTCCTATTGTAAAGCGCAACAGAATATGCTGCGCTATATAAGACACTGTTAATAAATAAAAAATTGCGTATTGATCGTAAACAGGATGTGGCCAAAGGTTGACCGACAGGAAGTCTGCCTTTGGGGGTGGTAACAGGCTGTTTTCAGCGAGTGCCATAAAAAAGCATATGTGCCCGAACATTTTAAGGTAGGGTCTGTGACGTCAGTGCCGTCCTCGATCAGTCTGTCCAAGTCGCAGGTGACCGGTAGGGTCAGACTTACTAACATTTGCACAAACTAAAAAGAACTTTGATGATTCGGGAATTGCGAATGGAGAGCGGAATGCGATATTTTTGCAATTCATTCACAGATTTGCACAGGTCGGGTTTTCTTTCTGTCTGGGTGGTGGATGTCTGCTCGCAGTCATCTGCAACTTTGTATATGAGCTATCAAGTCTGAATCAGGCCCTGTATACAATGCTGATATTTGTTGAGTGATTATCACCCAACTGTGCACCTTACACAGTCGGACTGTGCACACGCCAAGCTATAGATACCTTGTCATTGTCACCTACAACTATGATCCTATATACAAAAACTATAGAGCCAGCATTTCAGTTGCAGCAGCCATTTTGTGCCACCACCACTGCATGTGTGTTAGCAGTTGCTTGGATCTGCAAGGCTGCCGTTGGGATTCTCCATACATTTCCATTCAGCTGCAGCATTCGGATATTTTCCCACAATAGTTTGTACAAATTTACAAATATACATGCATTAGCGCCCATCTCTGAATCCACAGCCCAGTGATCAGGCATGGACAGGCTGTTCGTGTTTAAGCGCACTAGATGTCTGCCTTCATTGTCTGACATTGGGGGCTGATTTCCAGGTAGATGGTAACTGCACTGCCCCTGTGTCTTTGTGTGCAGTGGTGCTGGAGGCACTGTAAGAGAAAAGATGGCTCGTGTGCAGGTTCTGATTGGGCCCCTCCTCTCAGGACTCTTGCATTGTGCCTTTGAAAACATACAACACAGAGCCAAACACACCCCATCGCTGCCACTCCCAGCACTCAATGGCCGCTGCCTGGCAATCAGGCTGTGGAGTCCAGTGCACAGTACATCGAGATCTGCATGTGTGCAGTGCAGCATCTGTGCATGCTCAGATCTCACACCATCAGAGTGGTCACATGCTGCTATAATACTTCTCTCCCACTGTCCTTTCTTTGCCTCTGGAAGTTTAAACATTTCTTCCTCATCTTTTCGCCCACTTCTTACACTACAGAACTTACATACTGTACGGCAAGGTACAGGTCAGGAATCTCTGCGCACCACCACCCTGGGTCCACGCTACCCTCCTGTGTCCACGCCACCATCTATTACCTTTAGTGAAGTTGTGGCAAGCGGAGCTGAGCGATTCACCGATCCCGAAGTGTGGCGTACGAAGCAAGTCCAATAGGGGCCAATGGTGCCCCTTGCGTAGCGGCATTCATCGAGTGGCTAATGTAACTGGCATAACGGTGGCCGCAAAGATGAGGAAGTACCGTTTAAACTTGTAGTGCATCATTTCTACATTACCTGTTCTGTGGCATTAGTTATGAAACAGGTGACTATTATTCATGCATTTGAGTCTTCTGTGAGCCTAGCAAATATTGGCCCTTATTCTGGTTGGTGCGGATATATCCGCGTGCGTACGGGCCGCCGATGTTTTGTGTCTGCGCATGTGCAGAGGCGTCTCTGCGCATGTGCGAGCGGGGCGTACGGCCAAATCCCGCATGATATGTGAACACTCCGAACAGGGGGTGGAGAGGGGCGTGAAGGGCTATTTGGGCTCATTACCATATGCATACGCCCCGCGTTTCATGGGCGTTCCCATGCAAACGATGGGCGTACGTATGGTAATGCGGCCGTGACGCACGTGTAGTGGGCGGACATATGACATCGCTGGATGTCAGCTGCCCGCCCAGATCCCTGCTTTTGCACGGAAAAATGTCCGTGTGGTCTGAGGTTGCGGGAGCTGGTGGAGCACTCGGTCCTGCATTCGATGGTCTGCGACCATCGAATGATGGGGGAGGTTCCCTTAGATGGAGGAGGCGTATTCCGTGAAAAATACATGTGCGGTCCGTTCGGCCAGCTTCTTACCGCGTACGGACGGAGTTGGCGATCCGTATGGAAGGCGGGGTTTCGCACGCACGGTCTTGGCCGCATATTCGGATCCGGCCGCACCGATCAGAATAAGGGCCATTGTCTCTGCAGTTAACAGAAGTGTGTCATGAACAGTATGTGTGACAATATCATAGCTCAAGCTATTATACATGTAGGATTATATATCAAATTACATTGTCCTTTGCTAATTTGTCTGCTTGTTTGGCCTCTCTGGCTTGCCGTCTCTCTTCCCTAGTCGCTTGCTGCTCCCGAAATCCTTTCTGTTTCTGTAGGGCCAATGTGATCCAGAGAGGTTGCTCTGACTCCGCCTTCTCCATCAGTCTGGTGCCATCTAAGGAGTGTCGACTCTGGAGGATGGGTCTATCTGCAGGAATAAGGACACTAAGGGTGAGATTTAATAGGATGAGAGTTTCAGAAAATGAGAGATTTGGTGAGAAATCTCCAGTTTGTTTAAAGCGGCAATCATTTACATGGCAAAATCAAACTGGTTTTGCCGTGTAAATGATTGCCACTTTAAAAAAACTGGAGATTTCTTCCCAAATCTCTCATTTTCTGAATCTCTCATCCTATTACATCTCACCCTGGGTGAGGAACATGTACATCACTCATTCTCTATCGCCAAAATTCTGGAACCTGTTTGGCTGCTGGATCTGACCATGATGGTAATTGGTAACCACATATATGCACAAACATCCCATCCCTAGGCCAGCTAGTTCACATTACTTAGCTCCAGCTACAGACGCAACAAGGAACAATAAATGATTTTAACCTGAATACCTTCCAATTCACATTGCTTTATATTCTTTAATCCTCTGCCAAAAGCTTTAATCATATCTGTACAGACACAGGGATCTGGCAAAGACTTTGTATTCAGGAAACAAATTGTGAAGTAGTTTGTTAGAAAGTTGAAAAACAGAAATGTGCGAATACTACTACCAAAATGTTAGCACTGTAATAAAAAAAGCCATAAAAAACCCCACAATATTCCAAAAACAGGTTAATGGTTAAACTTGATAATAAGCTGTGGTCCCAATTCAGACCCATATGCTCGGCTGTGAATTAACAGTCCAAGCGATTATCGAATGACCACACATGTGCACGGTCCGTAGTGCGCATGCGCAAGCTGTCCCTGCGATCACAGCCAGCGATGGGGTCATTCGCAAGTTGATTGACATTGCTCACCTTTGCCGGCCTCTAGAATTACTGGGTGGCTGCGAACAGGGTGAAATCTATTCAATGTTTTGCGATGATAATTGGATTTTCCCCTGTGTGCACCGCTGCAAACGCTTTCACAACCGTGCACAGGGGCAGCTAGACACCTCGGCAGGGGGTGGAGTTTACCTGGTCTGAATCAGGCCCTATATGTTGATATTGACATCTATAAGCTTAATTGAAAGAACAAGTTTCTGGCATATCTACTAATTGCACCTGAAATGAATAAACCACAAAATATTAAGAAATGTAAAGCTAAGCTTAGCATTTTTTTTACCTTTTCCAATTTTCTCAGGCCTTCTGTCTTGTTTCTCTCTCAAAGGGACACCCGTTCTATCTTTCATATCATTCTCTAGGACTTCAATATGATGCAGGGAAGACAACGCAGAATTAACTTCTTTGAAATCCTGTCCCACCGACCCTGTATCCTGCTCGTTTATGTCCAACCTTTGCCCGTGTAATTCCGTCCCACTTATTCTACTCAGTTTAGATATTGGGGAGGATGGTGGAGTTGAGCTGGATGGTTTAGGAGCAAGTGATGGCTTCTGCATGACTGGTGACTTGGGGACTGTTCTGTCTTTACTAGGGGATGACACATGGGTGCCTGGTATCAATGGGGAAACTACCGTGCAATACACATCATCAGAAGCACTGGTTGAGGGGTCTACTAGGACTTTGACACTACTGTCTATTTTCATCTTACTGGGAGACTCTGACAGTTCATTCATGGGTCTAGTCCTCAACTCTGCCTCATCTGCTGCCATGAATGGAGAAGGAATGCCATCAAAGCTGTCACCAGCGCTATAGCGTTTTTTCCGCTTTTGATCATTTTGAGTTTCTGAATTAAACCTCAAGGAGTAATTTGTCCTTCTCAGTTTTATTCCGAATGGAGCCACTTTCTCATCTGTATTTTGTAATAATTTATCCGATTTCCGTGTGCAGTTAGCCATTGATGTTTCCAGGATACTTTGTCTGTCTAACTGACCACGTCGAGGAGACTGAGGTGGATATGGGACCAAGAAGGATGGAAGATCTTTGGAAAATATCCAGCCCTCTGTATTATCCTCAATTGTAACTTGCTTTTTCATTTTATTGGTCACCATGTCTTGAACACTCACTGTCCTCTCGGTAGGCTTGCCCTGAGTTTCAGTGTCTGATAGCGCTGTAGCTATATTTTCCTTACTTGAATGTTTTACAGAGGTGTCACTGATAACTTCTGTAGGTTTTGAGATTTCTGGGAATTTTTGCCAAGCGGTTGTTATAGAGAATTTAGCAGTTGCTGACACGGTCTTTCGTAAGCTGATGTGGGATTCGCCTCTGCCCTTGGCTGTGCAGTCATCAGATACGCGAGGATCTCGTCTGGTGCTTTCAGTTACACTAACATTTTCTGATTTACTTAGTATTTTTGACCTGATGGAAGCCAATTCAGCCAACACTGATTCATTGTCCAATGACTCTGATGTGTATTTTGTTTTACTGCTGATATGTTTAGTATTGTCTCTTTCTCTTTCTGTTCTAGTTTCCATGATATCTAACTTCCGTTCTTCTGTCAGTCCGAGCAATGACTTACAAGCTGTGTCTTTAATTTGACTAAGGTTTACAGCTGTACCACAAAGTTGTGCTCCTGTAACCAAAATTGCAGTGTGGGGTATACACTGAGAGGATGCTAGAGCATGTGAACTGATATTGGCTTTATTCTCTCTTGGGTCCTGTGTTTCAGGACGTGTCGGTGGCTCTTTCAGGTGAGTAACTGGAGATAAATGAACTTTCTCAAATATAATCTGCTTTTCCCCTGATGTGACTTTAAATGTAAATGGCCTTTGCCTTTGGTCAAGTTCTTGCCACCGCAGTTCTTCATTCATTCTTTCCTGTTGTTGTAGTTCATCCTGCCTTTGCTGCCATTGCTTTAGTTCTCTTTCGTCTTCCTTTTCCTTTAATATCTGTACTTCATTTGAATCATTCTCTACAAAGCAGCCTTCTGGATCTAGAGAAGGCTTTGATGAAACTGATTGCTGGTGGACATGGTTTATCTGCTCTCCCTTCAGTGAAGTTTCTTGCTGCTGAAGCTCTGCCTCCTTTTGTCCTCCTGTTCTCGTTATGTTCTCATTTCTCAATTTATCTTCTCTATGCTGCTGTGTTCTGGTCTCTCCTAATTCAGAAACATTCTGCCCTTTCAGAGCAGTCGCTTTATGCTCCTCTACTGGCTGCTCTACCGAGTCATCCACCTGCTTCTCCTCAGCTATCTCAAGGGCTTTTTTCTCCTCCAGGTTATCCCTCTTCTGCTCCTCTGTTACATGGAGTGGTTTCTGAAGCTCCAGGTCACATCTTTTCTTCTCGTCTGCTATCTGCTGGAGGGCTCTCTGCTCTTGAGCAATCTGAAGGGCTTTCTTATGCTTTTCCATTTCATGCTTTTTCTTCTCCTCCTGCAGTTGGAGATTTCTCTGCTCCTCACGCCGTCTCTGCTCATCCTGTCGTCTATGTTCTTCTAACTCTTTCAGAATTTCCTCAGCACGCAGTCGTCTTTCCTCCTCAAGTCTGTGCTGCTCCTTCATTTCATTTTCCTTCTGCTCTTTTAATTTTTGTTGTAGTCTTTCTAGTTCTATGTTTTTAATGATTTTGTTTCTCCTTTGTTCCTCTTGAGCCCTCCTTTTATCTGCTTCTAACTTTCTTTCATCATCTTCATGTTTAGGAACAGTTGTCTCATGCTGTTTCTCTTCTCCAATTTTCTTTCCTTCGCACTCTCTTCTGGGTGTTAAAGGTTGAATGTAATCAGTACTTTGTAATTTAAGGTCTTTATGTTGAAAAGGGTCAGATATAATTATATCTTGACTAGATATTTCCATTGGATGGTATGTGTTTTTTTCAGGAGATCTCTGAGTGTTTATAGCAGTCTCATGTTCATTGCTTTCTATACTGTATTCCTGTAAAAAAATAAAAAGTAAAATACAGATATTAAAAATGAAAATTTTCAGCTTTGAGTGCAAATAACCACACTACTCATTACTTTATTACTGTTTAACCTTTGAAGACATTTCAATAATTCTGAATTGTGATCACTTGAACCATACTTCCCAACCAGAAGCAGCTCTTACCCTTTTGGGTTAGGGGGCTGCTCATGTTGTAGTCTAGTTGATGCCGGTGGTCTGAACTGTTCAGTTATGACGCTTCCCTAGTGCATTGGACCTGACCAATGGATCTAATAGGCACAGCGACTGACACGTGCACACATAATACTGAATTTTAGGGGGAAATTTACTAAGATGTGTATTCTACTTTACATGTGATGTTGCTACGGGCAACTAATCAGATCCTGTCTAATATCTTCTAGAGGGTGCCAAATAAATAAGTAGATTCTGATTGGTTGCACATAGCAACAGCACATGTGAAGTAGAATACACATCTTAGTAAATTTCCCCCTTAGAGTCTGCATCAGCTGCAGCACATAGAAAGTGGATAGGGCTGATGGAAAGGCAGCCTGATTAAATGCACTCTCTCTTTTAATCGCTATCTGGATTGGCAGTCCCAGGGGGGTGCTGAAGCCTTGCAGCCCCTGGAGTCAGAATTGAGCAGGGTTGCTTCTGTCTCTCCCATGGCTCCCCCGCAAAGATAGGCCTCGTTCAGCTACAGTACTTCAATCCCTCCAGTTGCCCTCACTTTGTCCGTCTGGGACTCGCTCTCTTCCATAGACCTTGTCCGCATACCCTTACCCTCTGACTCCTTTATGGTGTCACCCCTCTTTTCCCCCTGGAAACCCTCCCCATATGGCCTCTACCTAGTCAGTGGCTGGCATAACCTACTCTCACCACATTCTTAGAGGGTCAACCCCACACTCTTTTGCTGAACTGCGTGAGCGACGCTCCCTCCCGCAATCTTGTTTTTACCAATACCTCCAGGTTCGGAACTTTGTTGCCTCATCCCTTCCGCCCCTCAACTTACCCACAACCCTACTGCGATGGAACATCTTTGCCCACTGGAAGAGATACCATCTCCCACATATATCACTTTATACCACCCAGCCCTAGCAACTAACAAACTCTCCTGGGAATTGGATGTAGGTACTACTCTGCAGGAGGAAACTTGGGAGGAAATTCATCTCAACATCTCTAAAATCTGCCATTGCTTCCAACTAAATGTTTTAGGCCTGATTTGTGGACTCTATCCAGGTCAGCATTGTCTAAGTTTGTGCTGTAAGTAGGCAGCTATGTCCTGTCCACGGGTTAGCCACTATGAGGCATGGCAATGCCCTGTTTTCCAGTGTGCTGTGAGCGTTGTGTGTACCTGTCCCAATTCCCATACAACTCACATTAAAATCTAACAATCACCTCATAAAAAAAGGATACTCAAAATCATGGTCATTTTCCTCTTATCCATCTCAGGTGTCCTGCTAGCTAGCCAGTCACACTGATCGCACTTCCAAAGTGAATTACCTGGGACATTCCCCTATGTCTCTTTCTCTGGTTTTTTGGCTTGACAGCAAGTTTGTGTTTAGCAGCACTGTTGTCTAAGCGAGGAGCAGATCGGGGAACAGCGTCCAAGTTTATAGAGTCAATTGTCCCAGACAGCTTTTTTGGCCGAGTTGATTTCACTGTAGTGACCTGTAATGAAGAAAATGGAGTGTAAAATTCCCATGAACATAAAATATGATATAGGTCTATAAATGTTTATTATATTACTATTTAACATTCATTCTTGTACAAATGTGCCATTAGATAATCTAAGGTACTTGTTTCCTAGCAGGGCGCCCACTAAGCTATTTGCTTAGTGGGCTATTCTGCATAGTGAAATCGCATCGCACATCGCATCGCATGGCTTTTTGTGCCTTGTGATGTGTGCGATGCGATCTCAGTAGTTAATTTATGCACTGCACCCTGAGTGAAATCGCATCGCACATCGTGTGAGATGTGAGATGAGATGTGATGTGATATGAGATGTGAGATGCGATCTCAGTAGTTCATATGGTAAAACACCTAAAACAGCATCACCCAAAGCGTGGCAAGCAGCGGCGGAATGTGTCCTCCGACCTTTTCATATCCCCACTATCCACGTCGGCGTGGAGTTGACTTTATATAGTGTGGCGAGAGCAGCGAGCCACCAAACTTTTACTTTACATGTATTCCGCGTCCCCTCGCAGGGCTCGCTACGCTCGCCACGCTTCGGGCTTGGTGGCTCGCTGCGCTCGCCACACTATATAACATCAACTCCACACCGGCGTGGATAGTGGGGGTATGAAAAGGTCAGAGGATGCGTTCCGCTGCGCTCGCCACGCTTCGGGGTGACGTGGAGAGTGGTGGTGTTTTAGGTGGTTTACCATATGAACTACTGAGCTCACATCTCATCACATCACATCTCATCTCATCTCATTTTACATCTCATCTCACATCTCATGCCACAAAAAAGGGCCATGCGATGCGATTTCACTCAGGGTGCAGTGAAACAATTAATTAAATTAACTACTGAGCGTACGTAGGAAATCTGGGCGCCCTGCTAGAAAACCAGTACCTAATCTAATAATAAGTATACTTACCTCCCTAACCCTCCCTCCCTGCAGCCTAACCATAACCCTTCCCCCACAGATTGACTCTAACATTTCCTGCTAATCCCTAGGCCTGTGGTTCCCAATCTGTGTGCAATGACACCATGTGGTGTATCAGAGCACTTGCAGGGGTGTCCCGGGTTGGTGGTCCAGGCAGGGCCAGATTAACAATGGGCCTGATGGAGCTGTAGCTCCAGGCCCAATCTCCAAATTTTCTTTGTAGCTGAGGGCTGGGGCTTTCCAATGAGCCCAGCCCCACGTCACTAGCCCTCCGGGAACCGGAGATACAGCAGGGCAAATCTAGAACGTTTTCCCCTCAGGATAACATGGGGTCCTCTGATTCTGACCCCCACCCGGTTCCAACGGCTGCCAGTTCCCCCTTTGGCATCACAGAAGCTTGATGTAGATGTCATTCAAACCAAAATATCTGGGCCTTCAATCTGATACCAAGCTGGTCCATATGGGTTAATTGATTCCAGAGATATTGCGGGTAAACTGATTTGTTCATTTCTGAAATGTAGTTTATGTTGTTTGTGGGCAGATTTCTCTGGAACCAAACGGTACAATTTCACAGGAACAAAATCATTCGAAGCCCACTCAAAAGTTCTGCAATATGATACTGCTATCATGCAAATGGGTCAGTTGGTTCCAAAGAAATAGCCATTGGTTGAAGGGGGGTGGGTTTCTCACACCAGAAAATGCAGGGACTAGGCTGGTGTAAAAGGGGCCAGCCCGTGACTGTCCCTGCATGATCCTGGGACCATATTCCTGTGTAAATCCCTGCATTTTCTGGTGTGAAAGGGGTATTATTTCAAATAGCCGGGACCTGCAGTGCTCTGAATACAGCATGGCAGCCCCCTGTACGCTGCCCGGCTGTCAATGGCTGTCGTTTCTGCCTGGCGGTGGCTGTCCCTAAGTTACCGCAAGCATGTATTCCTCCATGTAATCCCACATGGCAATGAGCATGGAACCCCTGGCAATGAGCATGGAACCCCTGGCAATGAGCATGTAGGTAAGCAGCACCTATGTAGTATAATTTTTAATAGGCATTATGGTGTTTGGCATAATACGTAATGGACATTATGGTGTGTGGCTTAATGGTGTCAATTTTTAATGCGCGCCTTTGGCGCGCAGTACCCCTGTTTGTGACGCAAGTGGTGAAATTTTGCTCAATCCATTTGGTATAGTGTGTATTTTGGCTCAATCCATGTGGCATAATGTGTAAGAGGCAAGTACAGTATAAGGGGGTTACTATTGTGTTGCATGATTTCCATAAGGGGTACATGGTGTGGTAAACTTAGGCGACCACATAAAAGGTGCTGAAATGTTGTCTACCAAGTTTTGGCTTTCAGTATTTTTTATGACCAGAGTGCCGCCTCACCCCGCAAGTATCTTAGGACATCGGCGTCCTGTGGGTGCACCTTTGGAGGGCACCCGGCAATATATCTCCCTGCATCCTGTGAGTGTCGGAAATTGTAACCTCTTTGCCATTTTCTACCCTATACTAAACCCTTTGCCTTTTTCCTATGCCAGCCCCCTGCCTTTTCCAGGCATATATAATTAGGTGAAAGTATTTACACAAATAGAGACACACCCATGAGTAGACCAGCCAACCAGAACACTGGTCACGCCCCCACATTATTAGGTGCTGGCCACAACCCCTATTATTGGGCATAATAGGCCCTTGATCATTTTCAGCTCCAGGCCCATTTAGACCTTAATCTGGCTCTGGGTCCAGGACCTATTCAAATGATGTACAGTCAATGTAATAGGCAAAACCATTGCTTGTGGCTTACAGTCATAAAATATGTAGGCAGGATAAAACTCTGTCCGTCACATAACTGACCTAAGGATGACATATAAATACAATTTGTTTAATTTAATATTTCCTCCTAAATTTCTAAAAAAAATAATAATAATTTTTGACCTAGGGGTGGCGAGAAAATAATTGTGATCCTCTAGCGTTCCGTGATTCAAAAAAGTTTAGGAACCATTGCCTAACCCCCAGCCTGCAGCCTAACCCTCCCCTATAAGTGGCTAGCCATTTCTTCCCCAACACCTCCCACAGCCTAACCCTAAATCCCCCTCCTGTGCCTGAACCTAACACCCCTTTCACCTGTCTAACCCTATTCCACTCCGGTAAACTTTTGTTTGGTAATCCGACACCGGCACCCTAATTGCTCTTGAGTCTCCGGTGCTGGTCTCCTTGCAGTAATCAGCATGCCAGTCTCAGTATAGTGAACGCTGGCATCCTGACTGCTGGAATGCAGAACTCATTCCCTTTTGACTATTGCAACATTTATATATTCAAAATCAACCATTGCAAAAGAATAAAACCGCCATTTCCTAAAACACAATTACCAATACCATTTAAAAAAACATCAAGCTACCACTCGTTTACAGAACAGGAACTGTAAACATTATTATTATGGCTTAATACAATAATAAAAAATAAAACATAAAATGAATACTAATACTGGTGGCACACAACGTGTGTTAACACTGCAAGCATAAAATACATTAGTTATTGCACTTAAAGTCTCTTTCTGCTGGTGGGAATACGCCACAAAGTGAGGATCACCCTTCAGTCTCATAACTGAGAATTCCTGCGAATGACTAAAGCATGTATTTTTGACATAGCATTTTATGCCTACTGGAGGTTGTCAGATTGCCCCCTCCTTAGCCATTTTTGAGGTGCGGAGGGGAGTAGTTTCAGTTCTCACAGGCGATTATTCGCAAAACAACAACTCAAGTTTAATTAGGCCCATTGTACATTAGCTTCCCAGTAAACTCCACCCTTGTTCCAATTGAGCCTCCTAATATTTCCCAGGCAAACAGGTAATGGCCGCCCAGGCTGTATTAGGGATCGGATCCAACAGCGTATTAGGGATCGGATCCCACAGCGTATAAGGGATCGGATCCAATGTGAAGAATGAAGGGTTGGCTAGTAGACACCCAGATACTGGATTATATATTAGTCATAAAATCAATAATGACCTTCTCTTCTGTTCTGTGTTCTTGCTCATTCCTTGGGCTATGGGAAAGTGGTGATCCTGTGGTCTGTGTAAGGAAAATACAACACATATATTACTGTACACATATTACAGTGGTGTATCTGTAATGTCTTGTTAGGGAGAAGCCAAATCTATATTGTGGGGGGGAGAATGTTCTTGCATTGTAGGTTATGAGGATGTTAGAAGTCTCCTAGGCATTCTGTAACCTTTATACAGGTGACTGCTAATGTGTATATACTGTTATATATTTACCTCCAAGAAACTTCCTAGAAGACAACAAAACACTTACATTTAACTATTTCCAGTATACATTTCTTTTTAGGTCTATCAATGGATTATGTGCGTACTATATAGATACGTTTTAATGAATATCTGTCAGCTTTTTATATAATGTGGAGTATGCAGTGGTGTCACTAGTGGGTTGCATCTGGGTGCCCCACACCAACGGGTGGCACCGAGGTGCAAATTCCTGCTCAGTGACAGGAGATGGGTACTGAACTGTAACATTACATGCAGCACCCAGCTCCTGTCCCAGTGTAGGAGCCAACATGCAGCTACTGAGGTCTCTGGGACAGCCCACATCATATAGACCAGGGGTGGCCAAACCTGTCCTCAAGATCTACAAACGGTGCATGTTTTCCAGGCAACCTGTGGATCTATAGTAGGAATGAATGCAGCAGGTTTGAAAATGTGACCGTTAGTATTGACTACAGCTGTGCATCAACTAGGTGATCTGGAAAACATGGACAGTTGGTAGATCTCGAGGACCGGTTTGGCCACCCCTGATATAGACCCTCAGAGTGATAAAAACAGGGGTCTGGGTAGAGAGACCACACCCCTACTGAGAGGCCATGCCCCTACTCAGCAGCCATGCCCTCTTTAACTGGCAGACACCCCTTCAGAGTGCAATGAATAAGTCTCCCACACTGGGAATACAACAGGTAGGGACCCCACTGGGAGTAGTCATGAACATAGCTTTCATCTATCACTGTATTGTATAGACTTCCAACATGTTATGGCCCCCATACATCAATGACACAATTCCCTGACCCCGCCAGAAACAGCTCTGCCAACAGACCACTGATGATCGGTGATATGTAGGGGAATTGTAGAAATGAACCATGACCGTTTTCAGGGAATCAAGATTTTTAATCAGGTTTAATGTTTCCTTTCCCACAACCAGACCCTGTGGGATCAAGGCATTGCCACAATAAAACTCATATGTATGGTGGCCATAATTCTTACATTATAGCATTGCTTTAGGAGTCCTGTCTAATAATCTTAATACAACACATTTCATTAATTTAACTTATTTTAGGTTTATACCATAGTTTAGGCTCCATCTTACCCTAATGCCTTCACTTTCCATGTCAACATCCTCTGCAATTTCCTTGGCGCTGTTATGTGTCTCCATTTCCTCCGTGCTTGCACCTAAATCTTGCATCCTCTTTACATTGGCTGGTGGTGGTTGCCCAAAACGAATATTTTTGCCTAATTGTTGCTAAAATATACAAAGCAAACATTTAAGTACATGCAGTATACAGTATGCAGTTATAAGGTGGAATACTTATGTTTACAAAGACTGCAGAACAGGCTAATCAGGGCCTGCCTAAAGGTTCCAGGTGCCCTAGGCTGATACACATGTACCACCCCATGCAATGCTGCTAAACACACCTGTATGGGCACTCAGGGCAGCCATTACAGGGGTGCTATGGGGACAGCTGTCCCGAACCCGGCCACTCTGACAGGGTAGGGCCCGAGCCACTCTGCAGCACCCCCCCCCCCCCCCCATTATCCCCTGGCCCAACCCGCTGCACCATCACATCCCCTTGGCCGGAGTCTCCAACTGCTGCCCACTGCCCATTCAAACAGGCAGTGCAGTGGGCAGCAGGCCAGTCAGGAGCCCCCATTGCGCGATGTGAGTGACATCACACCTTGCGTGCCAGATATGTGTGAGAACATGTTTGTTTGAGGAGCGGTGCAGCAGGGAACAGAGTGTGGCCCCCTCCCCCCTGCTAAAGGTCCCATAACTAAGTGAGAGTAGGGGGAGGAAGGGGCTCAGGTGATGTCTCTGCTGCTGACGCTGTGGGGCAGGGGGGATGTGGGTGTGTATGTGGGGCCTGCAGGCTCAAGCAGCAAGGCTGTTGTAAATATTAAGTGAACCCTAAAACAAAAAAAAACTCTATTTACAGCATTTCAACTTCAAATTATTTTTTCTTCAGGTAGTCACTTAATATTGGTTACAGCCTTGCTGCTTGAGCCTATTTATTGTAACAATAGAGGGGGGCCTGCATATTTTGGCAGTCCCGGGCCCCACAATTTCTAATGGCAGCCCTAGGGGCACTCAGAGACTTACTGGTCATACTGCCCATGTGCATGTAATGAAGGTTATACAACTGGCAGGTATGATCTAATGCTTGTGAAAGAGACTTTGGCTTTAGGTTGCCCAGCTGGCGCTGTAGCACAATGTACATAAAGTAATGGTTCCATCAGTAAGATACATTGGCACAGCCAACTGGCAGTACAGGTTAGATTTCTGCCCGTACCTGTAAAGATTTCACTTTTCCCTCAATGTAGTCCTGGGATACTGCCTGAATCCCCTGCTCTTCTTCTGCTTGCTCATCTGGTATGAAAATACTGTCATGGGAGAAGGCCCTTGTTCCCATGCTATTGGTGAGGAACCTAGAACAAATAAATCAGTCATTGTCTTAATGTAAACAGACATAAAAAGGTTCTGAATTCTAACTGCCATTTGTTGGGAGGCATGTAATAGTGATGAGGCCTACTCTGTCATGTGCGAAGGCTGGAAGAGGACAGAATTACAACCCATTTACACGCAACTCCGTCTCAGACTTATATGATACATATGACAATGGGCCTTATTCAGATCTGCGTGCATTCGCACGCAGATCCGATGTTGGCCATCTGCGCATGCGCAGACGGGTATCTGCGCATGTGCAGGCATATGGTGCGTGCACCCACGGCGACCTTTCGGGTCGCCGGGTGCACGCACCCATGGCAGCGAGGGGGGGCGGAGATGGGCGGGGGGCGCCGGGCTGCCCCATTACCATATGGAAACGCCCAGCATTCCATGGGCGTTCCCATGAGAACGCTGGGCATTCTCATGGTAATGAGGCAGTGACGCGGGTGTGTGGGCCTGGTAGCTGACATCACCGGATGTCAGCTGCCCGCCCATATCACGCCAGCGTGCACGCAAATGTAAGTGACTGAAAAGTCACTTATATATGCGTGCACGCTAAACATAATTCGATGGTCGGTGACCAACGAATGATGTGGGCGGACACCCCAGCAAAGCGAATGGATATTTATACAAAACATCCATTCGCTGCTGTGCAGCCAAAGCCGCACATTGCTGGGGCGGCGGGGGGGCGTGCGTTCGCCGGGCGGGGTTTGGTGGACTCACAAGGCTGCGAATTCGCAGCCTTGCGATTCAACCTGAATAAACCCCTATGAGACGGATGTTTGCAATGTGAGGGACGTGCCACTGCAGAGTGGGCAGTGGGGTTTACTGCAGAAATCAAATCATTGTAGCCCCGCCACCTCTATACAGAGCCTTGTTTCCCCAAATTGTAAAGCATGGGGTGGAGCCACAATTAGGCAATTTGGAGAAAATTGCATTATCTCATGATGCCCACTTCATTCTGGTAGTAGCCGTGAGCATGTGTGACCAGTGACTGATTGTGGGAGACTTATCTACTCGGTAAGTGATTAGTGAATCTCCCGGACATGACGTTAGAGTAGACAAGTATGTAATGTGTCAATATCTTCAGAATATATGAATCAATACAAAATACTCTTTCACTGGCATTATAAACCTGAGTTGCAGTAGACTTTCAGAAGACCGCAGTAGACTGAAATACTCTACATCATATAAATCAAATATGATCATGAAAAAGCTTTGGAGGGAGATTTCAGTTGTTATTCTTGAAAAACATGATCAGTGACTCAAGTCACAGACTTACCAGTTAAGACACTCTATAGCAGGGGTGGGCTGGGCTGGGGGGGGGGGGGGGCAGGGTGCCCCCCCCCCCCGGGCCACTTGGTTACCTAGGGGTTTGGGCCAGGTGCCTTTAAAAGGCAAGAGGGGCCCTGGTGGTCCAGTGTGTCCTGCGACTACAGCCGCGGCTGCTACCCATCAGCAGTACAGCACTGCAGCCGCGGCAGTCACATGGCCGGGAGCGAGTGGCCGGTCATGTCACAAGCAGTGGCCAGGAGAGGGTCACATCACGAGTCGTAGCCAGGCGTAAGTTGCTGAGCAGCGGCCGGGAGAGGGTCACGAGCAGCAGCCGGGAGCGAGTTGCACAAGGATCAAGACACAAGCAGCGGCTGGGGTAAGGAGACCCCTTGCCTCACTTCCCCACAAGAACACTTGCCCCAATTCCCCACACACTCCTCTTTCCCCTCACCTCACCACATCACCCCCGTCATCGCACTCCCTTTTGCCCCCTATCACTTCTCCCCCCAGCACCTCTACTGTCACCTCACCCTTTCTCTATCACCCCCTCTCTCCTAACCCTTGGTAACCTCACCGTCACCTAACCCCCTCTCACCCCTCCGTAACTTCACCCCCCCCGTCCATCAGCTTAATTGCATGCCCCCTTTTGTGCGACCACACCCCCTTTTTGGGCCGGTGCTCTGTACTTGCCCCCTTGGGTAAAAGTTGCCAGCCAGCCCCTGCTCTATAGCCATATTTAAGTTGCATTAAGACAACCATATATATCCTTATTTCATTATGTATGCTTTATATTGTTTATTTCTCTTTCTGTTTGTATATCATCTCAATGCCATTATGCAAGACTGATCTGTCTATCATATTGGCTGACTCTCCATCAATGAACTCCTGGAGAGTCTAGCAATCTCACTGATCTGGGTCGGGTGAGAGCTACACAGTGATTTTGCCATCACTCACTATAGAGGAAGCACACTGGTAGCTAGATGAGTGGCTGTGAGCGGAAGGATTTTTTTCCAGAGAATGTGTGCTGTATTAATAGGCATATCTGTTCAGGGCTGCCATTGTGGGGGGATGCCGGGACTGCATTACTAGGCCCAGAAAGAAAGGGGGTCCAGGACCGGAGTCTATGAAGTATAATTTGTCATACACAAAGTTCACATTTACCTTGAAGCAATGTAGAGGTAGAGTGGTGCGGGCAGCAGTGGCGCCAAGAGGGAGGAGGTACTAATTACCCAGGTCTGATGGAGGTGCCCAGTGGGGCCCCCATTACCTGGTAGCAGCAACTCTTCTTAACCCAAGAGATGCTGATGTGTGCTGGGCTGCAGTGTGCCAGGAAGGTGCCTAAAGGTCTATTTTTTCTGTATGTTATTCTACAAAGGCATGGCCACACTTCCTGAAAAGTATTGGAAGAGTCTAGTTTATTTGTAGTAATGAGTCTAGAGTTAACAGTAGTACTGAAATGGTTAACTTGCAGGTATGCAGTACTGTGGTGTATTATATGGTGCAGGTACTTCGTATCCTTGTAGCTGCAGTGGATACTGGAGGGTATTGGAGGTCTCTCTTTTAGTAGTAGAAGAAGTCTTCACTGCATGCAAACTTTCACCTGGACTATGAAGGCTGAACAGCGGAGTATGGCTGCGGAACTATTTGCAGAGATGCTGTCAGAGGTGACAGCTCCCTCTTTCAGGGATAGATGTATGAAGCAGTGATAAGGGAGGAGAAGTGATCAAGTGCCTGGTACTTTATCACCAGCTAATTAGCTCCTAACTGTCCTTTTGTAAACCCAGCCTGTAACTTATCAGTCAGAAGCTGATTGGGCGGTGATAAAGTACCAGGCACTTTATCACTTCTCCTCCCTTATAACTGCTTCATACATCTACCCCTCACTCTCCAGCGGGGATAGCTATGTGGGCCTCAGGACGTTTCTGCTGTGGGGCTCCGTTACTGGGCGCACTGTCTCCTCACAGTGGGGCTGCACACTCTCCACACTGAGGTAACGAATCGCTGCACTGTCCTCCTTCTCTGTGGTAAGCAGCGCGCTGACTGGACACAAAAGGGTGTACTGCCTGCTGATGGGCTAAGTTCGCTGTCACTCTGGTATGTGACAGCGCGTGTGGATGCTGATAACGGTGGCCTCAGGGGGACAAACAGCCTGCAGGCTGAAGCTGCTACTGGGGTTGCCACGGGGACAGGTGCAGAGCGCACCTTACTAACAAAAACTACCTGGGCCTGGACAGACTCTCTACTACCCTGTGGCTAGTGATACAGGCAACGGAGATCTCACCAGGCACACTGGGGGTTTGATAAGGGGTCAGTCATGGGATGTTAAGCACATCATATTAAGACAGCCCAGAGCCTTTGTATTGTTCTTTGTAATATATTGTGCACGTGTAGGTTTCATGGGGCAGCATATTCTTCACTCCGCAGGATAATCCCTAGCAGCAGCTCATTTGCATTACACCTTCATGGTTGGAGACAGGAGACTGTACAACTAATTCACTATAGAGTAATGGCTGATATTTCCATGCAACTAGTTATCAGTTTGTATTGTAGACTTTTATAGACCCACATTATGTCAACCAAATCAATATTAATATCTAAACTTATAGTTTATAGGTAACTGCTGTTATTCCTTTAATTTATACTCTGGTGTATGCCAGCTGTGCACAATCCAACTGCAATGACTGTAGTCAAATATAAGTTGATAATTAACCATTTAATGGGCCAGATGTACTAAGCTTCAAAAGTGATCAAATGGAGTGATAAACAGTCAGCCAATCAGCTCCTACCTGACATGTCACAGACTGTGTTTGAAAAATGTCACGCAGGAGCTGATTGGTTGGTTGTTTATAACTCTCCATTTTATCACTTTTGAAGCTTAGTGCATCTGGCCCAGTGTCTGCTACAGGGATGCTTCCTCTATCGTGATCTCTTTATTTGGTACTTGTTTCCTAGCACGGCCACAATCGCGGGCATCGTGTACCTTTAAGTTAAGGTACACGATGCCTGCGATGGACCCGATTTCCTTTGAAATCAGGTCCATTTTGCCGGCAAAGGAAAAATCGCGGGCATCGCGTTGGTCGCGACCATTAACATTGGCCCCGACGCGACCGACGCGATGCCCGCGATTTTGCCATAGGCTTCAATGTTAAAATATTTTTTAACATTGAAATCGGGAGCATCGCGTCGGTCTTGTGCCATTATAATGGCACAAGATGAGATGGACTTGATTAAGTCCATCTCACATAGTAAAAAATGTGAAATGGGCCAATATGACCCATTTCACATTATATATGTCCCCGTCGTCACCCCACAATTGACATGAACCCGAAGCGTGGCGAGCGCAGCGAGCCCGCGAGGGGCGGTATTGCGCGTCCTCCGACCTTTTCATTCCCCTACTATCCACGTCGGCGTGGAGTTGAGAATATAAAGTGTGGCGAGCGCAGCGAGGCGAGCGCAGCGAGCCCCGTGAGGGGATGCGTATACCTGTGAAGTTATACGCGTCCCCTCGCGGGGCTCGCAACGCTCGCCATGCTTCAGGCTCGGTGGTTTGCTGCGCTCGCCACACTTTATATTCTCAACTCCACGCCGACGTGGATAGTAGGGGAATGAAAAGGTCGGAGGACGTACACCGCCGCCCCTCGCGGGCTCGCTGCGCTCGCCACGCTTCGGGTTGGCGTCAATCGTGGGGTGGGGTTTACGGTGTAAAATTGGGGGTCTAGGGAATATTTTACATTGAATCCAATGTAAAATCAGGTCCCAGGGACCCTATTTACATTTGATTCAATTAAAAAATCGGGTCGGTCGCATCGCATGCGACCATATCGCATGCGATGCGACCGACGCGATTTTTCCGACACGACCACCCCGATGGAAATCGGTGTGGCCGTGCTAGGAAACAAGTACCGATTGTTTTTTTATATGGGGGCCACTAGGTTTGTTTTTTTCCCTGTGGGGGCCAATGTGTTTTCCCCTTTGGTGATCTCATGGTGTGCCTTGGCAATTTTAAATCTTATTTATTCTTATTTAGTGTTCCGCAAGGTAAAAAGGTTGAAAATCACTGCACCTGTTAAATTTTGGTGGGGTGTGTTGTAACTGAAATCTAAATTGCAGTGTAAAATAATGCAGCCAGTATTTACCCTGCACAGAAACAAAATAACTCACCCAAATGTAACTTTCTCTGCACATGTTACATCTGACCCACCTGCAGTGCACATGGTTTTGCCCATTTTCCAAACAAATTTGTACTGAGCTCAGATCTGAATAAGGCCCTAAGTGCATGAGAACACATCTGTATATATTTTGTGCCAAGATCAGGGTAAGGATGCCATCTCTGAGGTAGACAGGTGCACTTTCACACAATAGCCAATAGCACATAAGTCCAGGGCTTTGCCAGAAGTAGCCATAGCTAGTTTTATTTGCAGCATAAAGATAAATAAAACATAAAAGCGACTAGGCCTGTGAATGGGTTGTGCCCCCCCTTGGACTCAGAATATGTTGATTGTAATGGTTTCATTTTAAATACACTCCGCTCTTATATTCCTTATCGTAACCTTTTATGTTTCCAAGTTATATGGAACACAAATAGGGGACCATGCTGCATTACGCAGAATGTCTCTGCTAACAATGCGCTTTGGAGGATGTCTCTGACGAAGCGTGGCAATTCACATTATCAGCAACGCGGTTTATACACACAAAAATGTCATTACGATATGTTATTACAGATGTAGAGCCTCTCTTCTTTGCCCGGCACCTGCCAGATCCCTTTTACTGGCGGGCGTCTTACCCGCACGCTCGTCCCAGTATCACGGCGGCTGGGCAGCATCTCCCTGCTGGTCTCCGCTTCAGGGAGATGCTGCCCAGTTCGGGGGGTCAGGGTGGCGAGGGGGACCGGCGGTCTCGTGCGTGCGCGCCCCTGGTGGTAGCCGGCCGCTGGCGGGGGCATGCAATGGAATCGCCAGCCCCTGCAAAGATGAAAAGAGCTACATCTGTATCTTCCATATAGTTTAATATATAGAAGTGGTGGGCAACGATTAAAATTTTTAATTGTGATATACTGCATTACATTTTTGCAATTAATTGCATTGTTAGGCACATAAGTTCTGCTTACCTACAATAGTGTAGTCAGGGGTTCCATGCTCATTGCCAGGGGGATAACATACTTGTTGCCAAGGGGGAGTGCATGCGCATTGTCATAGGGGGTTCCATGCTTGTTGCCAACGGGGATTACATGCTTGCTGCCAATGGGGATTGCATGCTCATTGCCAGGAGAGAATACATGCTTGTTGCCATAGGGGTTAAATGACCGTTGCCCAGGGGGAGATCAATCTTTTAATTCCTGGGGGGGCGTAGGGGATCAGTGACATTATTAGAGACCCAGCGCCCCTCCAAAGATGGTCATTTTTGGAGGGGGGCGTGGGGTCTCTGTAATGCTGTCAGAGACTCTGCACCTCTGCAATGCTGCTCCCCCCAGTGCCGCACGCCCCCCACATTGACGGCAATAAATAATTTAATCGCCGATAAACTGCTGGGTGTTAACACAATATTAACTGGTTAATGTTCCCAGCACTAATATATAGTTTAATATATTGTCTAGTGTGTATGCACCTTATGTATTGAAAGCACAAACAATGGGTAAATGTAAGGATCTGAGTGATTTTACCAATGGGCAAATTGTGTTGGCGGATGAGTGTCAGAGCATCTCTAAAACGGCAGGTCTTGTACCTAAGAACAGTGGCCCAGGCAAAGACAGGGAACCAGCTACAGGGTCACGTGTGCCCAAGGCTTATTGATGCACTTGGGGAGTGATGGATTGCCCGTCAGGTTTTATCCTACAGAAGAGCTACTGTAGCACCACTCACAGAAAAAATTAATGTGGACTATAATAGAAAGCAGTCAGAACACATATGTGGCTGCATAGCCTTACACTGGTCAGAGTGCCCGTGATGAGCTCTGTCCATCAGCAAAATCACATTCAGTGATCTACTAGAGTTCTATGAAGAGGTTAGCAAAAACCTCGATAATGGAAATGCTGTAGATGTGATTTTCCTAGATTTCGCTAAAGCATTTGATACTGTCCCACACAAGAGATTGATTAATAAAATGGAGAACCTAGGATTGGGTGAAAATATGTGCAGATGGGTAGGGAATTGGCTATGTAATAGAGAACAAAGAGTGGTTGTGAATGGTGCCGTATCAGATATGATACGACATACCTCCCAACTGTCCCGCTTACCGCGGGAACGTCCCGATATTCGGGGACGTTCCCGCGTCCCGCCCGGGGCCGCCATTGTCCCGCGGTGGGGGGGACAGTTGGGAGCCCCCCAGCTTGCCGAGAATAGACGCTGTGCGCATGCGCACAGCGTCTATTCAGCGCCGACGAGCGGCGAAAACGGGGGCGTGGCCGGAGTTCGCGTCACCCCGTGAGGCCACGCCCCCTTCCCGCGAGGCCGCGCCCCCTTTTCGGGAGCGCGCGCGGCTTCGCCGCGCGAACGTCCCGACCTCCCAACTTCAAAAGTTTGGAGGTATGTGATACGATATGATATGATGCCCCAGGGTTCGGTTTTGGGGCCCATTTTGTTTAACATTTTTATTAACGATATTGGGATAGGGTTACTCAGCAATGTATCCATCTTTGCGGACGATACAAAACTTAGCAAAGTCATCAAATCATCAGAAGATGTCACCATGCTTCAAAAATGATCTTGCAATTCTAGATGAGTGGGCAAAAAAATGGAAGATGAGGTTCAATGTAGATAAATGTAAGGTTATGCACCTTGGGAGACACAACCAGTGTGCAAGTTACAACCTTAGCGGAGAGGAACTGGGTAATTCCATACTTGAAAAGGATCTAGGAGTCCAAATAGACAGCAAACTGGGATGTATTGCCCATTGTAATGTAGCTACAAAAAAGGCCAACAAAATTCTGGCATGTATTAAGATGGGAATGGAAACTAGGGACTCAAGGGTAATTATGCCACTGTATAAAGCATTGGTGAGACCTCACCTCGAGTACGGAGTGCAGTTCTGAGCCCCACACTATAAAAAGGACATCATAGAATTAGAAAAAGTCCAAAGGCGAGCAACAAAGCTTATTAGGGGAATGGAGAATTTAAGCTACGGGGAGAGATTAAGCAATTTGGGACTATTTACATTAGAAAAGAGACGTTTAAGGGGGGACATGCTCAACATGTACAAGTATATCAAGGGCCAATATAAGGAACTGTCACACACCCTCTTTTCTACTAGAAAGGAATCTAGGACACGAGGGCATGAGTATAGATTAGAAGAAAAAAGATTTCATTCAGCTAGTAGAAAGAATTTCTTTATGGTCAGAACAGTCAAACTCTGGAACTCTCTTCCCAGAGAGGTGGTAACGGCTGGCTCATTAAATGCGTTCAAGGCAAAGTTGGACAAACATTTACTAGAGAAAAACATCCATGGGTACAAATAAGAAATATAATCTGTCTGTAAAATACCAGAACCTACCAAATCAGCAATGGATATCTATACCATGTTGAACTAGATGGACGCAAGTCTTTTTTCAGCCTTACCTACTATGTAACTATGTAACTATGTAAGGGAGCATCAGATCTGGGCTACGGAGCAATGGTAGAATCGTGTGGCTATCAGGATGAAAGTGTGTGGTTTACCTGGGAAAGACATGGCACATGGATACACTATGAGATATACAGTAGGCAAGCCAGCAGAGGCAGTGTGATACTCTGGACCAATGTCGTTTTGGAAAACCTTGGTTCTTGACATTCATGTGGATGTTATTTTATTCCATCTACCTAAACATTGTTGCAGATCAAATACACATGACAATGATATTCCCTAATGGCAGTGGTCTCTCTCAGCAGAATAATGCATCCAACCACACTGCAAACATTGTTTAGGAATGTTTTGAGCAACATCACAAAGAGATCAAGGTGGTGACTTGGCCTCCAAATTCTCCAGATCTCCATCCGAGCGAACATCTGTGGTAGGTGCTGAAAAAGAAGTCCGAGCCATGGAGGCCCCACCTCGTAACTTACAGGACTTACAGGCCCTGTTGCCAGATATCTTCACAGTTCTGTTGAAGTCCATGCCTTCAAGGTCAGAGTTGTTTTGGTGGCACAAGGGTAACATACACAATTTTAGGCAGGTGGTATCACTATAGTGTATATTGCATAATCTAAAAAGAAGGTTACGTCCCATATCCATCTATTTCAGACAACTGGTGGGGGTAGGGGCAAACACCACATAAAGCTATTAATAAAGACAGACAACATGAACAGAGTCCGCCTGACACAGACATGTCAGTAACACACGGGGCTGATGCAGTTAGCCCATCTTGTGTGTTCTCCCACATGAACCACAACTGTGTGTACGCCAGTGTGAGCGAGGTAAAGTAAATGTAAACTGATTATGAGTAGTAAACAAAGGGGTCTATTAAATTACGAACAAGTCCACCCCACAAGTTATCTCTGGCACGTGCGGCACTTACGGTACCCTCAGACTCACTGGTTTTTCCTTAGCCCCATAAGACTCTAAACAAAATTATTGAAGTCAGTTGTAAGATGATATCAAGAAGAAGGTGCCATTGCCGGTGTTTCTGTACCATTGAGTGACAATTTGCCAAGCTTGCACCTACAGTATATGACCCCGAAAGCATATGGATAAGGGGCAGGTGAACAACGAGATGCTGCAAACAAACATACCGTTTCCATGTATACAATGCAGGAGCACATACTCTCCATGGATTTCTATTTAGCTCTGAATAGGCCCACTGCCATTGAGGTGAATAACACAATGACACACTGATATTGACAAAGAGATTGACATATCATCTATATACTTATCTACTTTCCTAATTGGCACACTGGGAGACGAGGGGATTTTAAGGGTTTAGTCCATAAACTATATCAGGGTTCCCTACTTTTAAAGTCTCCTTTCCGGGAGATGCCCGGAGAGCAGACTGTCAGCAGCACTTCGGGGGTGGGGCCTAATGTAGACGTCATCAAGCCCCGCCCCCAGTATGGCAGATCCCGGAATTTGCGGGTCTACGTGGAGGGGGGTGGGGTTAGATTAAACGTTTTGCATCTTTAACCATCGCCCACCCCTCCGAAAAGCCGTGAATCATGGGAAATTAATGGTGCCGTGGGGGGAGATGCGGGGGAGGAGGGGGGGTGTCGCCGTATCTGGGAGGGTTACCCATCTTTCCGAGGGGCCGGGAGGGGGACCCAATTTTCAGGAGCTGATAATCCCTCAATTGCATTATCATAGCGTACAACTCTGCATTAGGACCTGTGTTTCTTCAATGAATATTCCAGATAATAGAGATTAATATAACTCACACAACAGAACAAACATACTGTATTTATTTATTCACTTGCTATTTGTTGCACTTGTGAGCTATGCGATGCCTAATCTATTCTGACACATGGGCAGTTCCAGTCACACAGGGAAGCCATTATCTGCAGTAGCCAGATGACCCCATAGACTGCGAGCAGAATCGGCTTACGGTAACTGGCAGGTAAATGTTTGTGTAATATGTGGAACCAAGAAGAAGTGGAGCTTATCATTTAGTTATTTTTATGGTAGAATGCAATGTGCCTAGGAAAGCATAAACTCTGAAGGGCCTACTTATTAATAATATAGATATGGCCACGAACATCACAGCAATTTGGAATAGCTATTTATGAAAGTTCAGCATTTATTATTTGCTTATAGGAGCAGCTGTGTTGGCAAAAGTGAAAAGTTGCTATTATTATTATTATTATTATAATTTTATTTATAAGGCGCCACAAGTGTTTCGCAGCGCCGTACAAAGGAACAATACAGGGAGACAAAAACTAGGCATAACATTGAATAAATAACAAAAATACAGTACAAATAAAGAGCACCACAGTTCAATACACATTACAGCTTAAATGTAAGTAGTGAGGACCCAATCAACATACAACTAGAGGCTTGAGGCCAATGATGGAGATGAGTATGAAGATGGTCACTGAGTGTTGGAGTAAAGGAGAGCTGTGAGTGAAATGTGAAGAGAAGTGGGCTTTGACAACAGGAGGGAAGAGGGCCCTACTCGGAGGAGCTTACAATCTAGTAGGAAGGGGAGACAGACAGATTACAAGAGGTGCAAGCGAGGGGGTGGTGGTTAGATAGCAGGATGTAAACAGGAAACAGGCAAGGGGTCGGAGAACCAGCTGGTTTACGCAGTGGAAGGGTACGCTTTGATGAATAGGTGAGTTTTCAGTGCCCGTTTGAAGCTTTGCAAGGTCGGGGAGAGTCTAATGGAGCGAGGGAGTGCGTTCCACTGAAGGGGTGCAGCACGGGCAAAGTCCTGTACTCTAGCATGGGAAGCAGTGATCAGGGTGGAGGAGAGACGACAGTCGTCAGCTGACCGTAGAGGGCGGGAGGGTGTATGAATGGAGATGAGGTTAGAGATATATGGAGCAATGGAATTAGAGATGGCCCTGTATGTGAGTGTGAGGTGTTTGAAGAGGATTCTGTAGGGGAATGGAAGCCAGTGCAGATTTTGTTGAAGGGGAGTAGCAGAGTTAGAGCGGCGGGAGAGGAAGATAAGCCTGGCTGCAGCATTGAGGACAGATTGGAGAGGAGCTAGTTGGGATTGAGCGAGGCCAGTGAGAAGAGCATTACAGTAGTCAAGCCGTGAGATGACTAATGAGTGGATGATCAGCTTAGTTGCACTCTGTGAGAGAAAGGGCCTGATGCGAGCAATGTTGCGTAACTGGAACCGGCAAGAATGGGCCAGGGCTTGGATGTGGGGTGCAAAGGAGAGGGAGGAGTCAAGTGTGACACCCAGGCAGCGGAGTTGGGGAACAGGGGAGATGATGGTGTTGTTAACAGTGATAGAGATATTAGTAGGGGGCATAGCTCTGGGTGGGGGAAAGATAATAAGTTCGGTTTTGTCCATATTCAGCTTCAGAAATCGCTCAGACATCCAGGTAGAGATGGCAGCGAGGCAGTTGGAAACTTGAGAGAAAACAGTGGGGGACAGATCAGGAGAGGAGAGGTAGATTTGGGTGTCATCTGCATAGAGGTGATATTGGAAGCCAAAGGAGTTAATGAGTGCACCCAGAGAGGAGGTGTACAGAGAGAACAGAATGGGGCCAAGGACGGAACCCTGAGGGACCCCGACAGGAAGGATAGAAGGTGGTGAGGTAGAGCCAGAGGCAGAGACTGTGAAGGAACGGTTGAAGAGGTAAGAGGAAAACCAGTTGAAGACTGTGCCAGAGAGGCCAATGTTTTGGAGTGTGTGGAGGAGGAGAGGGTGATCCACAGTGTCAAAGGCAGCAGATAGGTCCAAAAGGATAAGCAGGGAGAAGTGACCCTTGGATTTGGCTGACAGCAGGTCATTGGTGACTTTCACTAGGGCAGTCTCAGTGGAGTGAAGTGGGCGAAAGCCAGATTGAAGGGGATCTAGGATGGAGTGGTCAGACAGGTAGCTTGTGAGACGCCTGTAAACTAGCCGTTCTAGTATTTTAGAGGCAAATGGGAGAAGAGAGATAGGGCGGTAGCTTGTGGGAGATAAAGGGTCCAGGTTAGGTTTTTTAAGAATAGGCGAGACCAGAGCGTGTTTGAAGGGTGAGGGAAAGATGCCAGTAGAAAGAGATAGGTTAAAGAGGTGAGCAAGGTGGGAGCAGCCAGTGGGGGAGAGGGAACTGAGGAGACGGGAGGGGAGAGGGTCCAAGGGACAGGTAGAGGGGGGAGAGGATGAGATGAGTGAGCGGACTTCCTCAGCTGTAGTAGGGCAGAAGGATGACAGAGTGGGGTAGTTGGTAGGGGAGGATGATTGGGGTGGGTGGGCTGCAGAGGGGGTATGGAAGGAGATATCATGTCGGATTACCTCAATTTTAGAGAGGAAGAAGGAGGCAAAGTCAGTGGCAGTGAGGGATGAAGGGAGGAGGGGTGGTGCAGGGCGAAGTAGAGTGTTGAAAGTATCAAAGAGACGTCGGGGATTGGAGGAATGGGAAGAGATGAGAGATTTGAAGAAAGATTGTTTGGTATAGGAGAGAGCAGCGCTGTAGGAGGAGAGAATAAACTTGAAATGGAGGAAGTCTTCCAGAGAGTGAGATTTTCTCCAGAGGCGTTCAGCAGAGCGAGCACATTTTTGCAAGAATCTAGTTATTTTGTTGTGCCAGGGTTGTGGTTTAGAGCGTCGAAGGGGAACAGTGTGGAGGGGGGCTACAGAGTCGAGAGCAGAGGTGAGAGAAGAATAATAGAAAGAGGCAGCCTGGTTGGGGCAAGTCATGGTTGAGAGAGGAGAGAGGAAAGTCTCCAGGGAAGACAGGACAGTGGGGTCAAGAGATCCGAGGTTACGTCTGGTGACTGTGGGTCTGGGCAATGAGGGGAGAGGGGAGGGTGAAAGAGAGCAGATTGTGGTCAGAGAGTGGGAAGGAAGAATTAGAGAAATCAGAGAGATTACAATGGTGGGTGAAGACTAGGTCAAGGGAGTGTCCGAGATTATGAGTGGGGGTGGAGGTCCATTGAGAAAGTCCAAAGGAGGTGGTAAGGTCAAGAAGGTTAGAGGAGGCAGCATTATTGATGTCAATAGGAATGTTAAAGTCACCGAGGATGATAGAGGGGAGGTCAGAGGCAAGAAAGTGTGGAAGCCACGCAGCAAAGTTATCAAGGAAAGGGGAGCAGGGGCCAGGGGGGCGGTAGATTACAGCCACAAGGAGGTGAATGGGGTAGAAGAGGGGGATAGTGTGTACCTCAAAGGTGGAGAATGTGAGGGAGGGCTCAGGTGGGATGGCGCGGAAGGTGCAGTTGGGGGAGAGGAGGATGCCCACTCCTCCACCCTGGCGGCCATCCGGTCTGACCGAGTGTGTGAAGGAGAGGCCTCCATAAGAGAGGGCAGCAGGGGAGGTAGTGTCAGAAGGTTAAAAAAGTGGGAGATAAAGAGGTCGTGGATAATTGGGAGCTTGTTGCAGACTGATCTAGCATTCTAGAGAGCACAGGAGAAAGGAAGGGAGGGGACAGGTGAGATAGTAATTAGGTTGTGTGGGTTGTGGGTGCGTGTGAAAGGTGTGGAAGTTGAGAGGGGGCGAGACCTGGCAGCAAGGACTGGTATGGGACTGGATCTAGGAGCCATATTTCTGTGTAAAGTTGGTCAGAGTAGTGATAGAGTGAGATTGGAGTGGCCTAGAATGAGCAGTGAGAAGGTGGAGTACTGGAAGTGTGGAGAGCCTACAGGAAGTATAGTTAATGTATAAGTGAGACAGAGGCAGTGCGTGACAGCATTTAGTTCAGCATGGAGATCAGTGTCCAGGTTGTGCAGACTGTAGGTGATGATGAGGCAGGTAACTCACTGCAGTATGTTGATTGCTGCGGTTGCAGATGGAGGACGAAGTGTTCTTTGTTCTCCTGTTTCCCTCCTGTATATCTCCTATGTTATATTACTATAGTCTGCATACTTTACACTAGAATACTTCACATCTAGAAGACTACACAGCCAGAAGGCCTAACAGCCTAGCCTATAGTGAATAAATAGCAGCACAGGTCCTAGTGATCCCCACCCCCTAACTCCACCCACACCTAATTGATTTATCAAGGTGTGATCAAAGACAGACCACTGCCCCCGCTAATACACAGACATTTCTTGTTTACTATATATTCCAAAGGGAATAATAAAAACAAAGGTTTGTGGAATTGTCAATACCTAACAGAATTTAGTAGCCATAGGGAGCAAAAAGTGGAGAGATACAATTTGCAGCAGATTAAAGCCCATACCTAACAGAATTTAGTAGCCATAGGGAGCATTGCTATGGCGATGTTCAGTGCAAATTCCTACAATAAACCATTTAGTGTAAATAATGTAGAAACTATTGTCTTCAAATATGTTAGTGGGATGGAAAACGTGATCAATAAGCCCTAAATACAAGAACTACTGTAGCCTTTTATTTCTGCGATGGACAAACATCTACAGAGGAGCTCCAAGCATGGTGGGAAATACAGAGAGAAACAGGCTAAATGAACCCTAATCATTTCTGTATGATGTTGCCTTCCACCAAATATCAGAACCGTGAGGGTACTTACCTTCACTGGAGCCTAACCTTGACACCTCCTCACAATGTAGGGTAAATGGGCAAGTCAAGTGAGCCATCATATAATCTAGATTAACAACAACCCACTTCCCTGTGTAGCTTTGACTCTCAACAGATCATACCAAGACATCAGACCAACAGATCAGACCAACAGATCAGACCAACAGATCATACCACCAACAGATCAAACCAACAGATCAGACTGACAGATCATACCAACAACAGATCATACCAAATTTACATTGGAAAAGATACGTTTAAGGGGGGACATGCTCAACATGTACAAGTATATCAAGGGCCAATATAAGGAACTGTCACACACCCTCTTTTCTACTAGAAAGGAATCTAGGACACGAGGGCATGAGTATAGATTAGAAGAAAAAAGATTTCATTCAGCTAGTAGAAAGAATTTCTTTATGGTCAGAACAGTCAAACTCTGGAACTCTCTTCCCAGAGAGGTGGTAACGGCTGGCTCATTAAATGCGTTCAAGGCAAAGTTGGACAAACATTTACTAGAGAAAAACATCCATGGGTACAAATAAGAAATATAATCTGTCTGTAAAATATCAGAACCTACCAAATCAGCAATGGATATCTATACCATGTTGAACTAGATGGACGCAAGTCTTTTTTCAGCCTTACCTACTATGTAACTATGTAACTATGTAAGGGAGCATCAGATCTGGGCTACGGAGCAATGGTAGAATCGTGTGGCTATCAGGATGAAAGTGTGTGGTTTACCTGGGAAAGACATGGCACATGGATACACTATGAGATATACAGTAGGCAAGCCAGCAGAGGCAGTGTGATACTCTGGACCAATGTCGTTTTGGAAAACCTTGGTTCTTGACATTCATGTGGATGTTATTTTATTCCATCTACCTAAACATTGTTGCAGATCAAATACACATGACAATGATATTCCCTGATGGCAGTGGTCTCTCTCAGCAGAATAATGCATCCAACCACACTGCAAACATTGTTTAGGAATGTTTTGAGCAACATCACAAAGAGATCAAGGTGGTGACTTGGCCTCCAAATTCTCCAGATCTCCATCCGAGCGAACATCTGTGGTAGGTGCTGAAAAAGAAGTCCGCGCCATGGAGGCCCCACCTCGTAACTTACAGGACTTACAGGCCCTGTTGCCAGATATCTTCACAGTTCTGTTGAAGTCCATGCCTTCAAGGTCAGAGTTGTTTTGGTGGCACAAGGGTAACATACACAATTTTAGGCAGGTGGTATCACTATAGTGTATATTGCATAATCTAAAAAGAAGGTTACGTCCCATATCCATCTATTTCAGACAACTGGTGGGGGTAGGGGCAAACACCACATAATGATATTAATAAAGACAGACAACATGAACAGAGTCCGCCTGACACAGACATGTCAGTAACACACGGGGCTGATGCAGTTAGCCCATCTTGTGTGTTCTCCCACATGAACCACAACTGTGTGTACGCCAGTGTGAGCGAGGTAAAGTAAATGTAAACTGATTATGAGTAGTAAACAAAGGGGTCTATTAAATTACGAACAAGTCCACCCCACAAGTTATCTCTGGCACGTGCGGCACTTACGGTACCCTCAGACTCACTGGTTTTTCCTTAGCCCCATAAGACTCTAAACAAAATTATTGAAGTCAGTTGTAAGATGATATCAAGAAGAAGGTGCCATTGCCGGTGTTTCTGTACCATTGAGTGACAATTTGCCAAGCTTGCACCTACAGTATATGACCCCGAAAGCATATGGATAAGGGGCAGGTGAACAACGAGATGCTGCAAACAAACATACCGTTTCCATGTATACAATGCAGGAGCACATACTCTCCATGGATTTCTATTTAGCTCTGAATAGGCCCACTGCCATTGAGGTGAATAACACAATGACACACTGATATTGACAAAGAGATTGACATATCATCTATATACTTATCTACTTTCCTAATTGGCACACTGGGAGACGAGGGGATTTTAAGGGTTTAGTCCATAAACTATATCAGGGTTCCCTACTTTTAAAGTCTCCTTTCCGGGAGATGCCCGGAGAGCAGACTGTCAGCAGCACTTCGGGGGTGGGGCCTAATGTAGACGTCATCAAGCCCCGCCCCCAGTATGGCAGATCCCGGAATTTGCGGGTCTACGTGGAGGGGGGTGGGGTTAGATTAAACGTTTTGCATCTTTAACCATCGCCCACCCCTCCGAAAAGCCGTGAATCATGGGAAATTAATGGTGCCGTGGGGGGAGATGCGGGGGAGGAGGGGGGGGTGTCGCCGTATCTGGGAGGGTTACCCATCTTTCCGAGGGGCCGGGAGGGGGACCCAATTTTCAGGAGCTGATAATCCCTCAATTGCATTATCATAGCGTACAACTCTGCATTAGGACCTGTGTTTCTTCAATGAATATTCCAGATAATAGAGATTAATATAACTCACACAACAGAACAAACATACTGTATTTATTTATTCACTTGCTATTTGTTGCACTTGTGAGCTATGCGATGCCTAATCTATTCTGACACATGGGCAGTTCCAGTCACACAGGGAAGCCATTATCTGCAGTAGCCAGATGACCCCATAGACTGCGAGCAGAATCGGCTTACGGTAACTGGCAGGTAAATGTTTGTGTAATATGTGGAACCAAGAAGAAGTGGAGCTTATCATTTAGTTATTTTTATGGTAGAATGCAATGTGCCTAGGAAAGCATAAACTCTGAAGGGCCTACTTATTAATAATATAGATATGGCCACGAACATCACAGCAATTTGGAATAGCTATTTATGAAAGTTCAGCATTTATTATTTGCTTATAGGAGCAGCTGTGTTGGCAAAAGTGAAAAGTTGCTATTATTATTATTATTATTATAATTTTATTTATAAGGCGCCACAAGTGTTTCGCAGCGCCGTACAAAGGAACAATACAGGGAGACAAAAACTAGGCATAACATTGAATAAATAACAAAAATACAGTACAAATAAAGAGCACCACAGTTCAATACACATTACAGCTTAAATGTAAGTAGTGAGGACCCAATCAACATACAACTAGAGGCTTGAGGCCAATGATGGAGATGAGTATGAAGATGGTCACTGAGTGTTGGAGTAAAGGAGAGCTGTGAGTGAAATGTGAAGAGAAGTGGGCTTTGACAACAGGAGGGAAGAGGGCCCTACTCGGAGGAGCTTACAATCTAGTAGGAAGGGGAGACAGACAGATTACAAGAGGTGCAAGCGAGGGGGTGGTGGTTAGATAGCAGGATGTAAACAGGAAACAGGCAAGGGGTCGGAGAACCAGCTGGTTTACGCAGTGGAAGGGTACGCTTTGATGAATAGGTGAGTTTTCAGTGCCCGTTTGAAGCTTTGCAAGGTCGGGGAGAGTCTAATGGAGCGAGGGAGTGCGTTCCACTGAAGGGGTGCAGCACGGGCAAAGTCCTGTACTCTAGCATGGGAAGCAGTGATCAGGGTGGAGGAGAGACGACAGTCGTCAGCTGACCGTAGAGGGCGGGAGGGTGTATGAATGGAGATGAGGTTAGAGATATATGGAGCAATGGAATTAGAGATGGCCCTGTATGTGAGTGTGAGGTGTTTGAAGAGGATTCTGTAGGGGAATGGAAGCCAGTGCAGATTTTGTTGAAGGGGAGTAGCAGAGTTAGAGCGGCGGGAGAGGAAGATAAGCCTGGCTGCAGCATTGAGGACAGATTGGAGAGGAGCTAGTTGGGATTGAGCGAGGCCAGTGAGAAGAGCATTACAGTAGTCAAGCCGTGAGATGACTAATGAGTGGATGATCAGCTTAGTTGCACTCTGTGAGAGAAAGGGCCTGATGCGAGCAATGTTGCGTAACTGGAACCGGCAAGAATGGGCCAGGGCTTGGATGTGGGGTGCAAAGGAGAGGGAGGAGTCAAGTGTGACACCCAGGCAGCGGAGTTGGGGAACAGGGGAGATGATGGTGTTGTTAACAGTGATAGAGATATTAGTAGGGGGCATAGCTCTGGGTGGGGGAAAGATAATAAGTTCGGTTTTGTCCATATTCAGCTTCAGAAATCGCTCAGACATCCAGGTAGAGATGGCAGCGAGGCAGTTGGAAACTTGAGAGAAAACAGTGGGGGACAGATCAGGAGAGGAGAGGTAGATTTGGGTGTCATCTGCATAGAGGTGATATTGGAAGCCAAAGGAGTTAATGAGTGCACCCAGAGAGGAGGTGTACAGAGAGAACAGAATGGGGCCAAGGACGGAACCCTGAGGGACCCCGACAGGAAGGATAGAAGGTGGTGAGGTAGAGCCAGAGGCAGAGACTGTGAAGGAACGGTTGAAGAGGTAAGAGGAAAACCAGTTGAAGACTGTGCCAGAGAGGCCAATGTTTTGGAGTGTGTGGAGGAGGAGAGGGTGATCCACAGTGTCAAAGGCAGCAGATAGGTCCAAAAGGATAAGCAGGGAGAAGTGACCCTTGGATTTGGCTGACAGCAGGTCATTGGTGACTTTCACTAGGGCAGTCTCAGTGGAGTGAAGTGGGCGAAAGCCAGATTGAAGGGGATCTAGGATGGAGTGGTCAGACAGGTAGCTTGTGAGACGCCTGTAAACTAGCCGTTCTAGTATTTTAGAGGCAAATGGGAGAAGAGAGATAGGGCGGTAGCTTGTGGGAGATAAAGGGTCCAGGTTAGGTTTTTTAAGAATAGGCGAGACCAGAGCGTGTTTGAAGGGTGAGGGAAAGATGCCAGTAGAAAGAGATAGGTTAAAGAGGTGAGCAAGGTGGGAGCAGCCAGTGGGGGAGAGGGAACTGAGGAGACGGGAGGGGAGAGGGTCCAAGGGACAGGTAGAGGGGGGAGAGGATGAGATGAGTGAGCGGACTTCCTCAGCTGTAGTAGGGCAGAAGGATGACAGAGTGGGGTAGTTGGTAGGGGAGGATGATTGGGGTGGGTGGGCTGCAGAGGGGGTATGGAAGGAGATATCATGTCGGATTACCTCAATTTTAGAGAGGAAGAAGGAGGCAAAGTCAGTGGCAGTGAGGGATGAAGGGAGGAGGGGTGGTGCAGGGCGAAGTAGAGTGTTGAAAGTATCAAAGAGACGTCGGGGATTGGAGGAATGGGAAGAGATGAGAGATTTGAAGAAAGATTGTTTGGTATAGGAGAGAGCAGCGCTGTAGGAGGAGAGAATAAACTTGAAATGGAGGAAGTCTTCCAGAGAGTGAGATTTTCTCCAGAGGCGTTCAGCAGAGCGAGCACATTTTTGCAAGAATCTAGTTATTTTGTTGTGCCAGGGTTGTGGTTTAGAGCGTCGAAGGGGAACAGTGTGGAGGGGGGCTACAGAGTCGAGAGCAGAGGTGAGAGAAGAATAATAGAAAGAGGCAGCCTGGTTGGGGCAAGTCATGGTTGAGAGAGGAGAGAGGAAAGTCTCCAGGGAAGACAGGACAGTGGGGTCAAGAGATCCGAGGTTACGTCTGGTGACTGTGGGTCTGGGCAATGAGGGGAGAGGGGAGGGTGAAAGAGAGCAGATTGTGGTCAGAGAGTGGGAAGGAAGAATTAGAGAAATCAGAGAGATTACAATGGTGGGTGAAGACTAGGTCAAGGGAGTGTCCGAGATTATGAGTGGGGGTGGAGGTCCATTGAGAAAGTCCAAAGGAGGTGGTAAGGTCAAGAAGGTTAGAGGAGGCAGCATTATTGATGTCAATAGGAATGTTAAAGTCACCGAGGATGATAGAGGGGAGGTCAGAGGCAAGAAAGTGTGGAAGCCACGCAGCAAAGTTATCAAGGAAAGGGGAGCAGGGGCCAGGGGGGCGGTAGATTACAGCCACAAGGAGGTGAATGGGGTAGAAGAGGGGGATAGTGTGTACCTCAAAGGTGGAGAATGTGAGGGAGGGCTCAGGTGGGATGGCGCGGAAGGTGCAGTTGGGGGAGAGGAGGATGCCCACTCCTCCACCCTGGCGGCCATCCGGTCTGACCGAGTGTGTGAAGGAGAGGCCTCCATAAGAGAGGGCAGCAGGGGAGGTAGTGTCAGAAGGTTAAAAAAGTGGGAGATAAAGAGGTCGTGGATAATTGGGAGCTTGTTGCAGACTGATCTAGCATTCTAGAGAGCACAGGAGAAAGCAAGGGAGGGGACAGGTGAGATAGTAATTAGGTTGTGTGGGTTGTGGGTGCGTGTGAAAGGTGTGGAAGTTGAGAGGGGGCGAGACCTGGCAGCAAGGACTGGTATGGGACTGGATCTAGGAGCCATATTTCTGTGTAAAGTTGGTCAGAGTAGTGATAGAGTGAGATTGGAGTGGCCTAGAATGAGCAGTGAGAAGGTGGAGTACTGGAAGTGTGGAGAGCCTACAGGAAGTATAGTTAATGTATAAGTGAGACAGAGGCAGTGTGTGACAGCATTTAGTTCAGCATGGAGATCAGTGTCCAGGTTGTGCAGACTGTAGGTGATGATGAGGCAGGTAACTCACTGCAGTATGTTGATTGCTGGGGTTGCAGATGGAGGACGAAGTGTTCTTTGTTCTCCTGTTTCCCTCCTGTATATCTCCTATGTTATATTACTATAGTCTGCATACTTTACACTAGAATACTTCACATCTAGAAGACTACACAGCCAGAAGGCCTAACAGCCTAGCATATAGTGAATAAATAGCAGCACAGGTCCTAGTGATCCCCACCCCCTAACTCCACCCACACCTAATTGATTTATCAAGGTGTGATCAAAGACAGACCACTGCCCCCGCTAATACACAGACATTTCTTGTTTACTATATATTCCAAAGGGAATAATAAAAACAAAGGTTTGTGGAATTGTCAATACCTAACAGAATTTAGTAGCCATAGGGAGCAAAAAGTGGAGAGATACAATTTGCAGCAGATTAAAGCCCATACCTAACAGAATTTAGTAGCCATAGGGAGCATTGCTATGGCGATGTTCAGTGCAAATTCCTACAATAAACCATTTAGTGTAAATAATGTAGAAACTATTGTCTTCAAATATGTTAGTGGGATGGAAAACGTGATCAATAAGCCCTAAATACAAGAACTACTGTAGCCTTTTATTTCTGCGATGGACAAACATCTACAGAGGAGCTCCAAGCATGGTGGGAAATACAGAGAGAAACAGGCTAAATGAACCCTAATCATTTCTGTATGATGTTGCCTTCCACCAAATATCAGAACCGTGAGGGTACTTACCTTCACTGGAGCCTAACCTTGACACCTCCTCACAATGTAGGGTAAATGGGCAAGTCAAGTGAGCCATCATATAATCTAGATTAACAACAACCCACTTCCCTGTGTAGCTTTGACTCTCAACAGATCATACCAAGACATCAGACCAACAGATCAGACCAACAGATCAGACCAACAGATCAGACCAACAGATCATACCACCAACAGATCAAACCAACAGATCAGACTGACAGATCATACCAACAACAGATCATACCAAACCCCTTGTAAATACAGCTAGATTATACTATCAAACCCATTTAGACGAATAATGTGAAATTTCAGTATCATAAAAAAAGAATGTTTTATGGCATCAGATAATATGTGAATAAATATTGAAGTAGCAGAAGAGGCCAAAAGTAGGTGTGTGCCTACAGGCATAGGCGTTCATGGGAAACTTACCAGTGAGCTTAGGCACTTATTGATAAAAGAATACAGCTCTGCTGCTGCTATCACCAAAGTAGCCTTGCAATGACAACAAAGCCAGCTGTATGCACCAATAGAACAGTACATGAATCACTATTTGAGTCACTACTCTAATAGATCCGCCCATTGAGTCACAATCACTGTTTACATTACTGGGAAAAAAAAAAGTACAATGTAAAATACTTGATAAGCAGTCTATCAATAAAATATACATCACCATCCATAAAGTAGGACTAATTGAACTATGGGTGTTATTCAGCTTTAATCGCCGATTGATGAAAACTGTTAAGCCCCCTACACACTAGCCAATCTCGGCATCAGCGGGGACCCACCAGTGGTGCCGGCATCAGCATTCTTCTCCTCACGGCCATGCACATGGGCAGGATTTCACTTGTGTGCCACTTGATAATGATGATAAACTGGTATTACGTGATATCCCAGATAGGAATCTCTGATGCCAGTTATTGTGCTGCATTCTGAAATGTCATTAAGATAACCTGCATTTCTTATCTGCATCCGAGCCAACAGAGCATTTGTCACAGACACTCAGCCAATGTGGGAGCCTGTTGCTCTGTGGGTCATCGGGTCGACCAAACTAAGGTCGACACGCATTGGGTCGACCACTAAAGGATGACGGACCTTAGGTCAATATGGCTTTATGTAGCCAGGATCCTTAGGCGGACACCAGCATTAGGTCAACATTGGGAAGGTCGACAGTCAAAATGTCGACATGGGTTCTTTTTTGTCCCGGATGTCGACAGTGTCGACATGTACAGTGAAAAAGTGCACCGCGTCCCCTAGCATGGTTCGATAACACATTCACTCGCATGCGTCTCCTAGCAGGAGATAAAAGTCAGTCCGTCCAAAGAGGGGGCGTGTGCTGAAGTCCTGTGATGTCAGCCACCCACCCCTGGAAGGCATTGGACTGCCTGCGTTCCCATGGGGACCCACATAAAATGCTGGGCATCCCATGGTCCAGCCCCTTTTCTGCCACGCCCACAGCCCTCCCACCCTGCAATGAATGGCCCGGAAGTGTGTAACTCGCCAAAGACGTTTGGTGCTGGGGTTTGCACATGCGCAGAAATGCACATTTGCAAACCCCAACCATCAGGGCTGGGGTTGATTTCGGATCACACCGAGAGATTCTGAATCGGCCCCCAGATTTTAATAAATGTGAAATAAATACCAGATGCAGCATATACTGACCCAAGGTAGGAACCACATGTAACTTACACATGCCATCAGTTTAATTATGCTGGAAGCAAACAGGTGAATACTTTGCCCATGACGAGAGCGACACTAATTAATTATCTTCTCTCATTCTTGGTCGCTTGCCATGTAATCTCTTCCAATAAAGCTAAACTAATAGAGGGAAAGTACTCATCCAACGAGAGAAGATTGATTTGTTCTGAACAATGATGCATATGTAATTATGTTTATACCGCAGCCCTGTTTCTATGACAATGCATGTAATTGCCTTAATTAGCAATATGCCCCAAACGTGGTTTCTAACATACAGCAGGATTGTGAATTATTTGTAAAAAGAAGCAATGCAATCTATATGTGCAATTATATAGGTACTGTACACACTTATTAATTTGATTTATTAGACAGAGCTGATTATAAAGCACTCTACAGAAAATAATGTAATCTGCTTATCTAAATGAACCACCACACCCACATGCACACTTAGGCCGGTTTCACACACTCTGGCTCCTGCCAGACGGTGAAATCCCGCACGGCCAGGGAGCCGTGCCGCACACAGTAGTTTATCATGGAGGGGATGGCCACAGCCCGGCAGCCGTCCCTTCCAGAGGCGGGATCCGGCTGCAGCCGTGCGGCCGGGCCGTGGTTGTCCCATGTGAACGGACACAATAGTGTCCATTCACAACTAATGTGTGCGGCACGGCTCCCTGGCCGTGCGGGATTTCACCGTCCGGCAGGAGCCGGAGTCTGTGAAACCGGCCTAAGGATCGTTATGTCAGAAACATTTTTTCCTGCCAAATTGTTACTGGATTGTCAGAGGAAACCTAAGTAGACATTGGGGAGAACATATAAACTCCACACATTGACCCCATGGGCCCATTGCTGTAAAGCAGCAATACTTACATCCTACCTACTTAGAACAGTTATGACATCAGTCAACTATATCCCAGTAGCCAGTCACAAAAATATTTGTTCAGATGCATGAGAAAGCTGATCTAGGGTGATGCAGATGTAGCAAAACTGGGAAGGGGACTTGAATGAGGTAATCAGGGAACACGGCATACATTTAAAAATAAAAAAAAGACACCCGGGTTTGGCTGTAGTGCGAGTCATTTAGCCATTTATCCCAGCTGAACTTTTTAACTATGCCTTGCAAATGACTGTCCCTTTAAAAAACAACAACATGCAAGTTCATCTGGCCCCCGGACTTGCACTGCATTACATCCAGTCCATGCTGTTTAGGTGCTTGCCTTCACAGTGTGCAGCAGCGGCATACATCCTAACCCACTCACAAATTATGACACACATTCGGACTGTTCCTCAAAAATCAGGACATGTTGTGAGGTATGTTAAAGTGTAATGTTATGCATTCAAATGACTAACTATCATTAACGTAATCATGGGAGCATGGTTGGCCCAGTGGTTAGCATTGCTTCCTCACAGCACTGAGGTCATGGGTCCAATTCTCATCACGACCAATCCCGAACAAAATAGCACCAGTATATATATATATATATATATATATATATATACATACACAGAAAATGCATTGTAACGTTCATGTCAAGGGCGTAACTACCATAGGTGCAGGGGGTGCAGCTGCTATGGGGCCCAGAGCTGAGAGGGGCCCACTTTGCCTGTCAAAGTATCATGTGCTATATACATTTTTCAGCATTAGTTGATGAATAGGGGCCCTTACAATGGGGCCCACATGTATCTAGTTACGCCACTGGTTCATGTGTTATACATACGGCCTTCAGACGACAGAACAGCGAAACAACCGGGGCCGGATTAAGGGTTTAATGTACCTGGAGCTGAAAACGTTCAAGGGGCTATTATTGGAAGCGGTGGAGGTGATGCCAATGCCATGTAGAACCCATATACTATATTTCCCTATGTCTCCTTAAATATATAAAAGCACAACATATGTGTCAAATAGAAATGCAATTTTAATATTTATGATTTATAGCCGACCATGTGGCCAGCTGGTGTCTGTCTGGTGATCATCATGTTGTCATGGTTATGGGCCTATATTTAGGTGGAGGCCTGGAGCTGCAGCTCCATCCACCCCATTGGCAATCTGGCCCTGCCACCAACACTTTTATCAAAACCTGGGAACTGAAGTCTACCTGCCAAAACACACACTGAAAATCCAGGCTCTCCAACCATAGACCCATACCAAATCTAACAGAAACGAGGGCTCTTTTATAAAAACAATTAAAGCCAATTTATTGACAACACACTGCATTAGCATGAGCTGACAGACATCCATGCACACACAATATACACTAGCAGCTAATGGCTCTACAATGGTTTATTGAATATCAGAAATGGAATTTGGTAGGATTGGCAAGTGGTACAGTAGCTCAAGCATTCTCCCTTCCAAACACATGCTTCCTAGTTTCCAGCACACCCTGTCTGTCTATTCTCAGGGGGATCCGCTGCCCCACATCACCGCCATTCTCCCCGGCTACCGCATTCTTAATATTTGCATATGTATTAACTGGACTTCTGGGTTCCTTTGTGCATGCACAGTGATAACGACGGCCGCTGGGCATGCTGGGAGGGAAGAGAGATGGATCCCACAAACAGCGCTGTGGAGAGAAGCCCATAGGATTTTTTCATTTGGAAAGGATTTACGTTACATAGGGTGGAGAGTAGTTGAACATTTTAATATGTATCAATAAGAGAAAGTAAATATTACAAAAGACAGGATGAATAATGTAACTGATAGGTTGCACAGGCGTAGGCAAAGGGAGTAAACCTTGTATGGTAAAGTGTTGATAACAGGTAGCAGGAAAATACGGGAGAAATGATAGCAGCTGACAAACTTCTATTGTATTTTTTTGGGGACGTTACCCCATCCCGCAGCTGGGAGGTGGCAGTTGGGGGTCCCCCCAGCAGAGCGTCTATTCATGCCCCCCGACCTTTTGACTGTCGACCTTGCCCATGTCAACCTAATGCATGTGCCAACCTAATGACCCTGTCAACCTAACCCCTTGTCGACCTTCAGACATGTCAACCTTCCTCTTGTCAACCCTATGACCCATATCCAATGGTAGTTAGGTCCTTCTCTCTCACAATTCACATTTATACCCCTTTCACACTGCACTTTTAAAACGGTATATTGCCGTTTTTTTTCCATTTTAAAACGTTTAAGGCTGCAATGTGAAAGTGCCAGAGTTGATTTACCGGTTAAAGTTAACTGGTATTTCAACACGGTTAAAAAGCAGAGTCCTACACGTTTCAAAGCCGTTTTTTAGGCAGTGTAAATGGCTCTATTTTTATGGCTTGAAACGTGTCCCTTGGGGATTAAACGGGTTGAATGTGTGAATGGTATTAAATGATTTTTAAAACGGTTTTCACCTGCAATGTGAAAGGTCTCAAGGCTCAGACCCGTTTTAAAGTCCCATTTAAGAATACAGGGTCAATACCCGTTTCTGCAATGTGAAAGCAGTATTACTGTGTTCTAATACCATCTCCATTCGCATTGTTAGAACCACAATTGTATAGATTTACAATGGCATACTGTATATGCAGTTCAAACTGAGCTATGATAAGTTCACTGTCACTTGTATTTCAAAATTGCAGTAATAGCCAAGCTATTATCATATACAGTGTATGGAGGATACGTTATAGCAATAAATATTGCTAGAACCAATTAAGGATGATTCAGCAACGCAAGACTAATACAATGTTATATTACGCTGTGTAACCAGCAAGCAAGGCAACAATAGGACAGCCTGCAACAATACTGTGACGTGAGCAAAATGTAGCAGCTGTGAGCTCCAAATGAATAATAAATCATCCATGTAGTGTGTGTGTATTTGTGCATGCACGTGTACGCATATGTGTGTTTGTGGTGTGTGTGTGTGTGTGTGCACACCGGTTTGAAACATGAATTATACCCCCTTTCACAATGAGTGAAAAACCTAAATTGCAGAGGCTTCGACCCTGGTTGCTACCCGTGTATATATCGAGACTGACCTGGGAAGCCTCTGATGTGAAAGACATTTTTTACCTAAAAGGATCTGATTGGCGGGCTCAGTAGCACTTGGAGATGACATCCCCACTGTAAGACGGTAGACCTAGGTCCAGTGTAAACGGTAACAACCTGGGTCCATCTTCTAGTATGAAAGTGGTAAGTAATATAAAACCTATGTTCAGTGTCCCAAGTTGGAGACTGATAGTATGTACTGAAGTGGTATTAAAGGCCTATTAAACAAGATTTATTTTTCTACATAAAATTATAAAGAAACATTTTATGTCTTCTATTAACACCATAATGCACAAGATTTCACAAAAATCTTCTGAAGAAAAGGCTAATTAGCATTGTGAAAATAATTTACCAAATTTGCAAAAAAAGAAGATTTCCTGAGTTTGGCCCTGTTGGTTTAAGCCAGGGTCCTCAAACTATTTTGCTTTGGGACCCCATCAGACAATAAAAATAATGACAGGACCCCAGCAAGTTACTGCAAAAGGCAATCACATCACACGTGTAGTAAGCAGACAGCACACACATGGTAACATTGTGGAGGCACAAAATTATGTGAGGTGCCTAATGTAACAGACAACTCAACAGATTGTTCAGATTCATTGAATCCCCGGCTGAGATTAGAAAAGTCATCAGCCTGATGGTCAGCAACATCGAGTCGCGGCACCATGCTGAGAAGGCCGAGAACCACTTTAGGGTCATGACCCACAGTTTGAGAACTGCTGGTTTAAGCTATCCTCTTGAAGGATTGATACATATCTCCTTTACTCTAGCACAGATAAGGGTTGGTCAATTAGACTGCATTTGAAACAAAATTGGCTGTTTGACTCACTTTTGCTATCTAAAGTTGGGCATGCGCTAAGCTGATATTGGCCTCACTTGTCCTTTTCAGCAGAATCGCAATGGCAAATCAGGTATTTCGCTGAAGGCCCGATTTCTGGCTGCTGTGGTTGCTAGCAATTTCGCCTATTCGGCAGGGTTGCCGACCCTCCCGGAATTTCCGGGAGTCTCCCGAAAATCGGGTACCCCCTCCCGGCCCCCGGAAGGGTGGGCAACCCTCCCGGATTCAGGGGGGACCCCCGGATTGCGGCATTAAAATGCCGCAATCCTCGGGTCTCAGAGGAGGGGGCGGAGCCAAAACGGCACAATCGCGTCATTTTAGCTCCGCCCCCTCCATGGAGATCAATGAATTAGCTGCTTTGACAACATGGGGGCGGGGCTTAGTGATGTCACTCGTAAGCCCCGCCCCCTGAACGGCTGCTGAAACTCTCCTCTCCGGGCTTCTCCCGGAGAGGAGAATCTCAAAGTCGGCAACCCTGCTATTCGGTCCTGCTGCACTCCAAACTGGACAATAATGCTAGCGATCTAGCATTTGTAAATGAAGGATGCGCATAATGTGCACTCAGCTTAACATTTCCAGGGACCTTCTGTGGCCTCAGTGACATGTCTCTTTGGAAATAGCAGCGTGCTAAAGAGAAATGTACTGTATTGGATTTCCAAAATGTTAATCTTTTGAACCAACTTTAGCTCTGTTTTTGGTCACAAACATTTATGTTATTACAGATTAGTGAGGTGATTTCCATGTGATCTTACAACATAAACTTTTGCTAAGATGTCATCCAGAACAGGGACGTGCAGTCTTCTTTTATTATTTTCATCATTTCTAGCTCTCCAGCTGCCTCCCACCCTCTTAAACTGCTGCATGTGAGAGTGGGAGGCAGCGGGAGAGGTGCCTCCCACTGTTAACATTAAAACTCCGGGCAGCATGGGGCGGGTAGGGGTGGGCAGGGGGCAAGGTGCAGCAATGGGCTGTAAAAGCCCATTGAAAATGAATGGGGAAGCGTCACTTATCCTGATGCCGCAATGACAAGGGCACCAGTATAAACGCACGCCCCCAGATGTGATTGGGCCAGCAGATCCAGTGCTGGATCCGCTGTCCAATCACACACATGCAGGGCCCTGGAGAGGATGCAGCAGCGCGGCCAGCGGGGAGTTCGGCGCCGCTGGGAGAAAGCCGATGTCACTCACCGCCGTGGAGAGGACTTGCCGCCGCCACCGTCAAGGAGAGGACAGGTGAGTCCGCCGGGTGGTGGGAGGGGAGGGGAGGGCGCATGTACCGGTGGCCGCTGCATATGTAGCACCATGGTGTCTGGGCCTGGCCGCGGGGGGGGGGGGGAATGACCTCCCCAGGCAATGACCTCACCGCATGTCACTGATCCAGAAGCGTAACAAATGGCATACCCCAGTGCTTCAAATGTGTTACCAGGGCAACCAGGATCTTCTAAACAACCTGTAAGCAAAATTGACAAGAAAAAAGGAAGGTCTTTGCAGCAATAATTGGGTGCAGACTGTCTGTGCTAAATTTTTGTAAAGCTGTGTACACACGGGCATAAATCGCTGGCAATATGGTCGCTGAGCGACCATATTGCCAGCAATTGGAGTGTGCACCGGCGATAAATCGCCGGGTGTGCGCTCCCGTTTTCAGCCCCCCCATGGCAGCGACTTCCCCTGCCTCTTCTCCTGGCAGTGTGTAATTTTCATCAGCGACCATCTCTGGTCACTGATGAAAACGGGACAGTGAGCAATATGATTGCTGAGCAATATATTGCTAGCGATCATATTGCTCCGTGTGTACACAGCTGTGAGGTTTAGTTGCCCCCATTCGGAGATGGTCTGGGTTCCTAAACAAGGGTATGGTTATTGCAGCAAGATGTATCAAGCTTCAAAAGTTATAAAATGGAGAGTGATAAAAAACAAGCCAATCAGCTCCTACCTGTTTTTTTTTCCAACCCAGCCTGTAACATGACAGGTAGGAGCTGATTGGCTGACTGTTTATCATTCTCCATTTTATCACTTTTTGAAGCTTGATACATCTGGCCCTTAGTGAGATTCCAAGGTGCGCATCAGGGAGTCGTTTGAATGTGAATAGCCTTTGCTGTGTGTACCAGTTGTCCTTGAAGGTCGTCTTCTTTCTGTATGTTTCCTCTGGTGTACTGATATTCCTAGACGTTTCCTCTTCTTCTGCTGATGTTTATAGCTATTTTACAATACTAGTTTATAGTAATGATCTTTAGCTCTTATCTTGCAGTGGGTGATAGATATATACAGCCTTTATTAGTGAGAGCTGTGTAGAAGAATTAGATAGTGTTTATATTACCTGAATGAGAGGCAGGTGAAAGTTGATTCATGTGAGGGTCATCATGTAATATACAACAGTGCATGTGATGTGTTCTTCAGGTAATTATGGTAGGGGAAAAAGGCAGTTGAAGTTTGCTCAAGACAGAAAACTTACAATAAAAGGCACTACAGGAAAAAACACCTACAGTATGGCACTACAGGACAGAACACCTACAGTAATGCACTACAAGACAGAACACCTCCAGTAATGCACTACAGGACAGAACACCTACAGTAAGGCACTACAACACAGAAATCCCATAGTAATGCACTACAGGACAGAACACCTACAGTAATGCACTACAGGACAGAACACCTACAGTAATGCACTACAAGATAGAACACCTACAGTAAGGTGCTACAAGACAGAACACCTCCAGTAATGCACTACAGGACAGAACACCTATAGTAAGGCACTACAACACAGAAATCCCATAGTAATGCACTACAGGACAGAACACCTACAGTAATGCACTACAGGACAGAACACCTACAGTAATGCACTACAAGATAGAACACCTACAGTAAGGCACTACAGGACAGAACACCTACAGTAAGGCACTACAGGGCAGAACACCTACAGTAATGCACTACAAGAGAGAACACCTATAGTACTACAAGACAACAATTCTACAATAAGGCACTACAAAACAGAACACATACCACAGTCATAGGATAATTTATGAGTCAAAGCAGTGTAGTAAATGGCTGGCAGGAGTAAAGCTGGGTACACACTATTCAATATCATTAACGAACGATAGCATTAATAATATCATCAGAATTCCAGAATGAAGTTATACAAATGTAGTTTACAAGCCTCTGCAGAGGCATAGGGCCTAATTCAAGGGAGGTTTCTAAAATAGGGCCCGATTCAGACCTGACCGTTGGGATGCTAATCTTCTACGATCACACAGCCGCCCCACCAGATTGCAAACCCACCCCTGTGCAAGCCTGCAAATTGCTTAGCAGGGCTTGCGAAAAAAGTAGCTGGATCGGCAAGCAGCTCACTATCGAATGATTTTTCCCAGTGTGCAATCAGTGTGTAGCCCAGGACTTACTCGTCGCTTGCGATAGAATCAGGCTGATTGAGGTCACCTCATCAGTGATTGACGTCACCCTCCCTGAAACGCTTGGGCACTCCTGCGTTCTCCCTAAGACTTCCAATAAATTGCCAGTTGCCATCCCAAATGCCGGCTTCCATTCAATCATCTTGTGAGCGGCCAGTGAAGAAAAGAAGTAGCAGGGTTTTATTGCATGATGGCCTTACACATGCGTACTATGGGAAGTCTATTGATAATCAGAATCCCATAAAGGACTGGAAAAGTCAGATACATTTTCTGTAGACGAATGAAGCAAACATCACCGTGAAATCACTGTATCTATATAGCCTGGCCAAAATCTCAGGACGGGAATAAAAATAATGATGATAATAATGGTAATGGAGTGTTTGAGTGAAACGATGATACCGTAATACCTATTACTAAACTGATAGAACCCTACTGAAAATTGTTAATATTACTGGAATAGTTTACATGAATATACGTAGGAATCTCAGTAGAATATATATTATAGCTAGCCATTAGTGATGCATCGCTTATACCTGGGGAGAAGTTGCCGATGGTCAGTTCCATTATGTCTGACACTATTAGGAAACCCAAAACACACCCCATATGGGGATCACCTTATATAAATAACTTGCTCTGTTGTAATGTTATAATAACATAATGCACCATACACTGCAAAGTAACAAACTACATCAGACATTTTATATCCTTGTGCCTTTATAGGGCCATAAAAAACCTCATTGACTTTTTATATCCTCATATTTTACTAGCATGACACAATTCCTGATAACCTGTAGTGATAAATATGACATGTTTAATATATTATGGGGGAGATGTATCGAACATTGGAGATAAAGATGAGATAGATAAAGTACCAAACAATCAGATACCAACTGGCATGTTACAGGCTGTGCTTGCAAATTACAGTTAAAAGGTGATTGGTTGGAAGTTTATCTTAAATCAACGAATCAAGATTTGATACATCTCCCCTTGTATCGTAAAAAAAAAATAAGGGAGCTGTGCATTAGTCATCAAGGTGAACACCTCTGCATTCATGTGTCTAAGCCAGGGCTTATTGTCCACCCCTGGTCTAAGCCATGCATAAAGTATAATACATACTGTAGAGTATGTCATAATTCACACCAAGATCTGTGATCTTATCATTTGTTTCATTACTGGAATAGATTTTTTTGCAGGTTCTTGTTCCAGCAATCTCTGCCATCCAGGCATGCAATCCAAGCTTACTACTCCATGCCCTGTTTGAACAGCAATACCACGCAATGTAAATAAAGTAACTCGTTTGCTGCTCACCTTAGATCATCACATACTTCTTCATCGGAGGAAAGCACTGATGCCGGGTTACTGAAAACACTCCCGATAGACTGGCTGGGTTTTAGTTTGCCCTCCTGAAAACCAAGTGAAGAACCTTTCTTTTTCTTCTTACCAAAAAACTTCCTTAGAGGCTGAAACTTCCCTGTTCTTTTCTTTTCTGCAGAACGCAAGTGAGAAAATACACACTCTTATCAGAATCACCAGAACTAAGGTATGGTCATACAATCGCCGAGCCTAAGATAGTACAAAGTCAAAGTACAATTAGTAGACGTATAAGCAAACAAGTGTTCCATATGAATGTCTTGCTTTGCCACTGAGGCTGAACTAAGATTATAAAGTCATGCGTCAGTACACGCAGAATTCCAAATCACATCACAGTCAGCCTCCGGCAGCATAAATGCACAGCTCTCTACCCCAATGTAATTTGGGGAGCTGCTGTATCTAGAGTCAGGAAACGTCAATGATGGTAAAGTAATAGATAAAAATGAAACAAAAAAGTGCTAGGGGCTTATGGTACATTTATCAAACCTTGTAATGCAGTGGTGCTGCTTAAAGCAACCAATCAGAAGCTAGCTATTATTATTATTATGGAATGCAATAAATAAATGTTAAACTGGTGTAGGTTATAAAGCAAATGATAACATACTGTATAGGCCAAATATTTGAAATTTAAAAAAGTTTCATACAAGTTGGTTAGTTAACGCTTTCCCAGTACCACTGTGAGTGGGGCGACGGAACCCTTGCTGATGCTGGCAGTGATGGAGCTCACCCATGCTACATTCCACAGCACGGTCCTCTCTAGCAATGTCTTCCATGGGCCATGCGTGCAAAGCCTACAGTGGATGCCGCTGGCGGTCAGCAGGAGTGCCCATCGTCAGTGACATAGCGAGTGACAATGTGCCCCATATATTGCCCCAATCTAGTGTGTACCCAGTTTTAACACACAGATTTCTGGGGTTCACAACCCGGGTATGGGTCATAGGGTCAACACTAATGCTTGTATCAACCGTCAACCTTAGCCATGTCGACCTTTAGTCGTCGTCCTAATGTATGTCGACTTTCATAGTGTCGACCTAGCGACTGTATCCCCACAACCCTATGTCCTTTAGACTAATGCCTCAAGAATCTCTGGGTGTTTTTTATATATTGCAAGCAATTTACCTTGATCAAAGCAATCCTATAATCCAGGCGGCTTTGTTGCTGAGGTTCCCTGCTCATTCTAACCATCCTCGGCGCTGTAACTGTGCTGCGCTGCTTTCTTCAGAACAGGCCGTTTTTATAACCATGTTGTTTATCTGACTATCTCTCATTATTTTCCTTTTAGCTATGATGTTTCCACTCTAATAAACAGTAATTTCATTTTTATTCCAGTTGCAGCCGCCCAACTGCCTCGTATTTACTGTACACGTTTATACTTGTTTTTTGCCGTAATAGGGGACGATAATATGAGAACATAATGCAACATCTAACACAATCTGGGAAACAATAAAAACAAGGATCTGCAGAATGGGAACAAAGTGCAGTTATAGAGTTATAGCTACAATTGTTCAGAAATTGGTTTATTGGTTTTTAAGTGGAATATAATACACGTTAAAACAGCAGAACACATGTAAATGGTCTCTAAGATGAATCGTGTACAGTGCTGGCTTTGTCCCAAAGCATTCTGTGATTGGGAAGAGCAGTTTTTGACCATCTCGTTGAATTGGATTAGAAATGATAATTGACAGCCATTAATACCAGTAATAACCAAAATGCAGTATAAATGTTGTATCCTCAATAACCTCTGGTCTGCTGGATGGATGACCAGAGGTTCTGTGGCATGTGGTTAAAGGGTGCTACAGTACACCATTAGGTCGACATGACTAAATGTCGACATGGGTTATGCCGACAGGATCATTAGGTCGACGCAAGCATTCGGTCGACATAGGGAAGGTCGACAGTCCCTGGACATTAATGTACGCATTGGTCTTTTTATACACTGGATACTGTATGGAATACAGTAATAATACATAACACTATAGATGGTCTATAGCAGGGGTGTCCAAACTTTTTGCAACGAGGGTCAGATTTGGTGAAGTGTAAATGTGGGGGGCCGACCATTCAGCCTGACATTCTTTGAATTATTAATCACATCAGAATTGGCCCCCACTCTGCCCCCATTCACTGTATTTCCCCCAGCCTGCCCCCATTCACTGTATGTCCCCCAGCCTGCCCCTCCTTCACTGTATGTTCCCCACTCTGCACCCATTCACTCTGTCCCCCAGCCTGCCCCCTTCTCTTAATGTCCATCAGTGCCTCCATTCATTGTATGTACCCAAGCCTGACCCTCCTTCAATGTATGACTCCCATTCACTATTTGACCCCCATTCACTATGTACCCCACTCTGCCCCATTCACTGTGTGTCCCCCAGCCTGCCCCTGCTCCCCCTTCTCTGAAAGGCAATCACTGCCTCCATTCACTGTATGTCCCTCAGCCTGACCCTCCTTCACTGTATGTCCCCCACTCTGCCCCTCCCTTCTCTGTATGTTTCCCAGCCCCTTGTGTGAGCCAGAGGAAGGAGAGGCAAAGCAGGCACTGCAAGGACAGGAGATGCTTGGGCTCCCGCTGCTACCCTCCTCCACTCTGCATGTTACGGGAGCAAGCTTCCCCCTTGCTGCTACCCCCCCCCCCCCCCCCAAACACTGCTGTCACTGTGATTGTGGAGTATGGTGATATACGATTGCAGCAGCAGGGGTAGGACGCCAAACACATCTGACTGTGGTGGCCGGCACCACCTCACTGCAGCAGACAGCAAGGTAAAGGTGCGCTCGCCAGGGCCCCACCTTTAGTGTCCTGTGCTGTGCTTCCCACATCTGATGCTCTGCCCGCTTCCAGCTGGAAGCTGCGGGCCGCTTGAAATGACAGCACGGGCCACAATTGGCCCCCGGGCCTGACTTTGGACATGCCTGGTCTATAGTATACTGTATCACACATTTAAAAAATATAAATAAGTGATCAGGAAAAGGTTAAACATACCATAATAAATACACAAACATAATGGAACCAGAATTGCATTTTTATTGCTCACATTCTCCCACCTTATGATAAGGCTCCTGTCTCTTCTTACTGACAGCTGCTCTCTGGTACAGTGCACTGATGGAGGACACAGGCCCACACACACAGTAAACTTCATAGAAGAAGCTGCAACCACTGGGCATGCTCTGTCTCTTAAACTGCATACCATTGGTATTGTTATGTTGATTTTAGCCACTTGAGGCAACCAGAAACCCCTCCTGCATTTGCCTATGCTGTATGTGTTATGAAGATCTGTACTGTTACTGTTTAACTGTTAGCTAACTGGCTGTTGCACAGCAATCCAAATCAAATTCCTAGTATACGCCAGTATACCTGGCCAATAAAGCTGATTCTGATATATTGTTTCAAATCCAAGGATACAAACAGATGACCAGCAGTCAGGAGGCGGGTGGCCAGAATACAGTCACCAGCATCCCGAAGGAAGGTATACTTACCCGCCATCTGCCTTCCCAACCCTATCTACCCGCAGCCTAACCCTAAATGCCCCCCCCCCCCTTAGAGCCTGAGCCTAACTCTCACTGCTAGTACCTAAACCCAACCTCAATGAATTAAAAAAAACTGAACTTGAAGAGATAACACATTTAGTGTACTTATTAAGATTTACAAACATAACTTATTAATGACGAGAACATTTTGCAAAGTTCACTAAAGTAATATTTTCTACCTTCTTCAAGTTAAACCTCCCAATTTACAGTTTGCACTCTGCTAGATCAAATACAAAGTAATACAAGTCTGGTATGTATGGAGATTGCCTTTGATCATCGGAAAGAGTTGATGATAGCAGACAATGCATGCTGGGAGAAGAGAAAAGTAGCAAAGCGGAGTGGAATGAAGTATAAAGACGTGAATTGGACAGACAAAGGGGGGAGCCAACTACTCGTCAAGATGGAAAAAGCTCCAGGTTTTATGCTTGCAGCCATTCAATACATTTCCTTTCCCCCCACAATAAACCTATTGATTCTGTGTTAAATGCGGAATCAATGGGGTTTCCTGGGAGTTAAATCTCAGTTGAATCTTAGAGGCGCCCCCATTTTTGTGGACAAGCCCATGAAACGCAGGGTGCCCACCCCAGAACGTCCCCTGCCTGTCAATCAAGCAGCATCAAGATAGGACCAAATTCGCTGCTCAACAAGCAGGTCTGAATCGGCCCCTTAATGTGTGAGGTAAACCCTGTTATTAACCCTTTCACATTGCCGCTTCAACCCGGCTCGGTGCTAAAGCACTCACCCCAATAAACAGGTCTAGTGACCCTGTAATGCAACACAGGTAGCAACCCGGGTTGGAAAAATTACATGGGTCCCATTAACACTATATGGAAAGCCGTATCACTGGCGCTTGGAGATGAAGTCATAAAAAGCCCTGGCAATAATCCAGGTCCAGCCTGCGGTGTGAATGGGTTTCATGCTGCTGCGACCCAGTTTGAGGACCGTGTTCAGTGACACAGGCTGAACCTGGGTTTGGTCCAGAATGCAGTATAATTGAAATAGCTGGCATGGTAATTCATTGGATCCCGCACCAAGTGGTAATGCAAAAGGAATTGAGAGTAAAGTAACTAGAGTGAGAGATATGGTGTAGGGAGTTTAGCTGGAAGATGAAAAGTGAAAGATAAGAAAAGTGCATTTAATAGTAACATAGACAAGGAGCCCGTGACCGAAGATAAGAAAGATTACAGGATAGTATAGAGATAAGACACAAATCAGAGTAGTGAAGAGAAGATGGACAATGCTGGCAGATGAATGAGAGATGCGGAGCAGAAATGAAGGGGTGTACACACGGGGCAATTTTTTTTCTAAGCAATTTTGACTACATTATCAAAATCGCTTAGTAGGTTTGCCTGAATCGCCCCGTGTATACACAGTGGGTGATGGCAATGCATGGCCCCGCAGCATCCCTATCGCCAGGCCAAATAGTCAGTACAGGCAAGAGTATTCTTGCTACACTGTGTATTTGGCAGCGGCTCACAGGGCTGGGAGGATATAGTTGGCCGTCTCTCTGAAGGATTAACTACATCTTGATACACGTCGGGTCTGAGTCCTGTGTGTACACGGCTTAGAGTACAGGCAAGAGAGAGAATCAGGCCCTTAGCTACTAAATGACTAGTTTGTTAGTCAATCCAACATTGGACCTGTATGTGGGTGTGTCTATAATATATATATATATATATATATATATATTTATTTATATATATATATATATATATATATATATATATATATATATATATATATATATATATATATATACACTTCTTGTGGCGGCCCGTCACTCTCCTAACTTCACAGCTGCCCCGGTGCCTTCTGGAGGCAAGATATAAAGTGTAATTGGTTTGGTTTTCACGCTTTAATACACGCTTTGAAAAGTTCCCTGCGAGTGCCGCTGTTTGTTTTATTACACTATATATATATATATATATATATATATATATATATATATATATATATATATATATATATATATATATATTATAATATATACACAGTTTCTTGCAAAAGTATTCACCCCCTTGGCATTTTTCATGTATTGTTGCCTGGAAATAAAATGGATTGTGTAAAGGTTTGCATCATTTCATTCACAGAACACGCCCACAACTTTAATGATGTTTTTTTTTTTTTTTTTATTGTGAAGCAAACAACAAAAAGGACACCACATAACCGAAAACGTCACCGTGCATAAGTATTCACCCCCTTAAAGTCAGTACTTTGTAGAGCCAGCTTTTATGGCAATTACAGCTGCAAGTCGCTTTGCATAAGTCTCTATGAGCTTGCCACTGGGATTTTTGCCCATTCCTCAAAGCAAAACTGCTCCAGCTCCTTCATGTTGGATGGTTTCCGCTTGTAAACATTAATTTTCAAGTCTGACCACAGATTCTCTATTGGATTGAGATCTGGGCTTTGACTAGGCCATTCCAACACATTTAACTGTTTCTCCTTAAACCATTCGAGTGTTGCTTTAGCAGTATGCTTCTGTCATTGGACCTTATTCTGGTTGGATCGGGCAGAGGCGTGTGCGGACGTGTTGTCACTCTTTTGGTGAGCGTGTACACAGTAACGGCAGCCACCACAACAGACAGGCGCGTGGGATGTACAGTGCATGCTGCGCAGTGTACATATATATATATTATTGATTCGATACAACCCTCCTGCGTTCGCCTTTCTGTTTGAACTATAGTCCGGCCCTCCAACAGTCTATGGGACAGTGAACTGGCCCCCGATTTAAAAAGTTTGAGGACCCCAGGTGTAGATGTTTAGAAGAGATCTAATTCCACATGTGTATTCGGGCTCCCAAACAATGCAAACAATCCTACCTTGGAATGGTGGCAAGTGTAGAAAGAGAACCTTCCAATGTGTATCTGGGCTGTGTATGGCTTGCAGTTACTCAATTGGGTAATTATAGTAAATTGCCTGCAGCATTGCTTAGTATTGCGTTCAGGTGTCAGTATTTTAGGTGTGGTGCGTGTTAATTAGCTGACTTATTGCGGACCTACTCAGCCGGATGGTCTAAGAGTGCTATGGAACAGTTTTCGGCGGACCGATGGTTTTGGGGCAAAAGTGTCCCAATCGCTCACCGAGCCAAGCGGATGCACCTCTGTCCAGTTTCAGTACACACCCCCATGTACGCCCAGTTTCACCCCGTTTTCTAGCCTCTCCCATAAAAACGCCCACATTATGCCCACTTTGTCCGTCTGTGATCGGACTCGTCTGTTTTATTGTGAGTCCCGCCCGCTAGCGGTGTGCTGTCGTCGCACATGCGCATTGCGAAAGGTATGCATGCGCAGTGGATAAAAACCGTGTTCCATCCGCACACGTAGCAGTCTGATTCAACCAGAATAAGCCCCATTGTCCTGCTGGTAGGTGAACCTCCGTCCCAGTTTTAAATCACAGGCATACTGAAACAGGTTTTGCTCAAGAATATTCCTGTATTTAGCACCATCCATCTTTCCCTCGACTCAAATCAGTTTACGCGTCCCTGCTGCTGAAAAACATTTTCACAGCATGATGCTGCCACCACCATGTTTCACTGTTGGGGTTGGTGTTCTTGGGGTGATGGGATGTATTGTGGTCCCATGCGCAGATATAGCAGTCTCTGCTGTGAAACTCTGCATCTCCTTCAGGGTTACCATTGGTACTGCCTCTCTGATTAATGCCCTCCTTGCCCAGTCTATAAGTTTTGGTGGGTGGCCCTCTCTTGGCAGGTTTGCTGTGGTATCATGTTCTTTCTATTTGAAGATGATGGATTTGATGGTGCTCCGGGGATCATCAAAGATTTGGATATTGTTTTGTCACTCAACCCTGACTTGTTTGGAGAGTTTCCTTGGTCTTCATGGTGCGATGCCTCTTGCTTAGTGATGTTGCAGCCTCTGGGGCCTTTCAGAAAAGGTGTGTCTATACTGACAGATCATGTGACACTTTGATTTCACACAGGTGGACAACATTTCACTAAGTATGTGACTTCTGAAGGTAATTGGTTGCACCAGAACTTTTGAGGGGCTATGAAGCAAACAACTTGACACTGATTTGTTGGCACGTGACAGTGCGGGGGCTATGGGGCCCATGGGAACACCCAGCATTTTATGGGCGTTCCCATGGTAATTCAGCAGTGACACGGATGGGGGGGGGGGGGTTATGGGGGGCACGCAGATCTAAGACACCAGAGAGTTGTGAAATTCTACGTAAGCAAATATTCTGTATTTATTTTTTGTTTTATACAAAACTTTGCTTATCATGTATTTTGCATACACGATAACAGAACATTCGGATGCAATGTGAATACAAAGATAAAAATACTTTTGTAATCAGTGCAATCATTTCACCTCCTGTTGTGAGAACAGCGACTGATGTTCTTCGTTATATTTGTTTTATAAAATGTTAATCTGAGTCATAAAAGCAAACAGTGAGATTAAATGATTGTCAATCCCTAAGCATCAAAAAATAACCACAGATTGCAAAATGCCACATAATTCTAAGAAAAGAGATTCATTTAATATTCATGGCATGTTACTGAATGTGTACGGTGGCATAATACAATGGAACAGATCCTCACATTATTGCCTGCTGTTAGTCTATGGACAGTATTAGTATTCAATGCTTTTTGCGAGCTGCGTCAGCGAGCTGTGACAACCGATCCCCCTGCACACGCTGTTTTCACGTCGCTGAGTTTTTCCAGCAATGTGGAATCGGCGTGTGCGGCCACCAAAACAGTGTGGCTCGCGGCTAAATGCAGCAGGCTCCCTGCCTTAGCCATGAACCTTGCTGTTTGGGGGAATCCTTGCTGTCCTTTGACAGTGAAGATTCCCCCGGAACGCTGAATACAGTGAGCGGCCTGCACGGGGGTTAAACGGCGAGGGTCACTTGTTTTCGACGATCTTCTTGGTTTGAATACTCTATGGCTCTTGTTTGCCTCCATACTTAATTATGGCACTGCCCCTGTCACCTGTACACTGCTTATATGCACTTCATCACGGGTCATATCCTACTGATACACTCCATGGGGTTGGCTCCGAATACAGATCTCTAGGCAAGATGTGGTCTTTAGTCTCAGTTGCTTCCAATGGTCAAGAGGAAAAGTGCCACTAATATAGGGCCTAATTCAGACCAGTACGCTAGGCTACCTATGTACAAAGCTTAGCAAACAGGAAACATCGCCCACCCAAACTCCCGCCCCCTGCTGCGTGAATCCCTTGCATGCGAGGGAATTTTGTGCTTACACATCCCCTTGCGTGTGGCCACACGGGTGAAAAATCATTCGATAATCGCTGACCACCAGATGATTTTTTTCCCATTTGCAAATAAAAGTCAGTCCAGATTGACTTTTATTTCCGATGGAGATGGACGAAAAGAGGACGGGCGCTAATGTCATGTTTTCTCCTGCACCGGCCCCCCGTTTCCCACCCCTGACAGTGCAAACGCCTCGGTGAGTGTGATACTCGCCGAAGGCATTCACACAGGCAGACCCCCACCTTGGGAAACGGTCCGAATTCGGTCTCATCTGATCAAACCTGAATCAGGCCGTTTAGAAGAAGCCTTAGAATGTCAATGATACACTTTACTATGCATCAATAATAACAAATGTTTGAAAAATAATCCTTTAAAGAATTGAAAAATGAGCTCCAATTATCCAAAATGTTACTCCCTGCAAATACAAAACTTCACACACACACACACACACACACACACACACACACACACACACACCACGTAGTTCTTTCACTCTATGGCAAGTATTTAATGCCCGGGGCAAGCAGTGACAGGGGGCAGGGCTGCCTACTTGCTGTCACCGCTCGCCCCCACAGTATTCAACTGACCCCCTAATAAATTCCTACAGGGGGGGACCCCTTCATTGGGGGGGTCCCCACTTCCCCAGAGGACCCCTGCCCAGGCTGACCGATCAGGAGGTTAATGCTTTGGCCGGGGGACTTGTAGAAAAAGTCTCCCCCCGGCTGTGGCATTACCCTGCTGGCTGGTTGGGCCTGGTGCTGGTTCCCAAAATACGGGGGACCCCTAGTTATTTTGTGTGTCGTTCCCCCCCCCCCCCCCCCCCCCCCCCCGTATTTTGGGAACCAGGACTGGCCCGTGGGCCTGGTGCTGGTTTTAAAAGAATACGGGGAACCCCTATTTAAAGTGTTCCCTGATTTTGTATAACCAGGACCGGCACTTTGAGCCTGGGGCTGGATGCCCATGGGGGGGGGACCCCACGCCGTTTTTTTATTTTTTTTATTTACACTGAAGCCTGCACGGTTCTGACTGCCCTGTGCAGGCTTCTGACAAATACGCCTGGAAAATGAAGTGTATTTTCCAGGCGTGCACCCGTATCCTGCTAATTACCGGCAATATATTATATACGGCCGCTTAGTAAATTAGGAATCACCATTCTTTTGAATGGTGATTCCTATTCTTATTTTTTTTATGGCATATTCATTCATATTCGTAAATACGAATGCAAATGTGCCATGAATTCAAATACGAATTGCGGTATTTTCGGCATAGTAAATGCAGAAAAACAGGAATTTTGGTCTTACCTGTTAATTCTGTTTTTCTGAAGCCATGGTGGATCACTGGTACCATGGGATATTCTAGGTCCTCCAGACCGGGCACCAAGGAGTTAAACTTCTGAGAGTGCAGCTGGGCTGGCCTCCTTAATACCCTGCCCTGCCCCAGGCTAATCAGTTTACTTACTACCAAAGCCCAAGGAACAGGAAAAGGCGAAGCCGACCCACACACACATACACCCCAACACCAGAGTCTTGAAGAAACAAGACAGAGGGACACTCAAACACAGTAGATAAGAGCGAAGGGTGGGCGCCCAGTGATCCACCATGGCTTCAGAAAAACAGAATTAACAGGTAAGACCAAAATTCCTGTTTTTTCCTTCAGCCTATGGTGGACCACTGGTACCATGGGACGTCCTAAAGCAGTCCCTCAAGGGTGGGAACGCTCCCTAACTGCACTGAGGACTCCTCTGCCAAATGCTGCATCAGCAGTGGCGAAGGAATCAAACCTGTAAAAACAGATAAACGTATGTACAGAAAACCAGGTAGCTGCTCTGCAAATCTGCACAGCAGAAGCACCCCGGCCCGCCGCCCAGGACGATACTACCGAGCTGAGTAGAATGGGCTCTAACGGAGACCGGAACTGGCTTACACGAGAAAAGATAGGCTTGACGAATGGCCGTTATAAACAGTTTATTGCAAGTGCAAGATGGATCAGAGGCTGGCCAGCCTCTCTTACGCCCATCATAAAGAATAAAAAAAAGAATACGTTTTTCGGAGAGCCTTGGTTCTCCGAACATAAAGGCGTAATGCACGCACAACATCTAAAGTAACTAAATCCGAATCCTCGGAAGAAGAATTAGAAGGCAAAAAAGCCGGGACAACAATCTCCTGGTTCAAGTGGAAACTGGATACCACTTTTAGGAAGATAGTCTAAACAAGTACGGAGTACTGCCCGGTCTTCGTGGATAACTAGAAAAGGTGTCTTACTGATAAAACACCTAGGTCCGAAACCCTCCGAGCCGAAGCGATGGCCAGGAGAAAAACAGTCTTCCACGTCAACCAATGCAAAGTGGCCTCCACCAAAGGCTCATACGGAGCCTTCTGTAAAGCCTTGAGAACAATTATCAAATCCCAAGGGTGAACTGGGGAAACATAAGGAGGCTGCAAGTGTAAAACACCCTGCAGGAAAGTCTTAACCACAGAAGACTGAGCAATCCTCTTATGAAATAAAACAGAAAAGGCGGATACCTGGACCTTTAAGGATGCCAGACGCAATCCTGTATCCAGTCCCTCTTGTAAAAAAGTCAATAACCCCGACAAAGAATATTGCCTAGGAGGCAAATGACGCGTTACACACCGGGCAAAATAAGTCCGCCACACTCGGTGGTAAACTCTAACTGTAGACCGTTTACGAGTAGAAATCATAGTATGAATAACTTGGTCTAAAATCCTCTAGCCTTTAAGACCGGCCGCTCAACCGCCATGCCATCAAATTTAGACGGGGAAGGTCTGGATGAAGACAGGGGCCTTGCGTGAGTAAGTCTGGCCGTAGAGGTAGACGCCACGGGGGTGTGCTGGAGAGATCCTTGAGATCTGTGAACCACGCTCGCTTTGGCCAGTTGGGTGCAACCAGAATGGCTATTACCCTTTCCACCTGAATCTTCTCTGAAACAGGGCAATCGGAGGAAAGAGATACACCACGGAACCACCAGTGCGCCTATTAGAAATGCACCGGGTCTCTTGTGGGTGCTCGTAACAAAGAACCTTGTGGTTTTGCCGTGAGGCCAACAGGTCGATCTGAGGCCAAACCCACCGCACCACCAACTGGTGAAATACCTCTGAATGGAGGGAAGGCGCATGCAAGGTGAATTGAGACTGTCCTTAGATATAGGAACTTCCACACTAAGTCCTGAACAGACTCTCTCTCTTGTCCTGGGGAGGAAAACCTGTTGCGACGAGGTATCCAGAAGGGTACCCAGGAGAATCATGTGCTGGGAGGGAATCATGCTGGACTTACGCCAGTTGATGAACCATCTGTATCCCTGTAAGATTGACATGTTCCTGGAGACTGGCCTGAGAGTTTACCATTGGAGAATATCGCCCAGTTATGTCAGGATTCAAATCCCTTGCAGTCGCAAATGGGCTGTCATCACTGTCATCTCCCTAGTGATCACACAAATTGTGATGAAGTGACCAAAAAGGCAAAACTCGGAACTGGAAGAGATTTCTCTGAACAGTGCACCTGAGGAATTTGTGATGGTCCTCATGAATGGCGATATGCAGGTATGCATCCTGCACATGCAAGGAGGCCATTACCAGGAACAGGGTGTAATAGAACCTGGTGCCCTGTTGATATAAAGGGACCGAGATTACAACCCCCGCCGTGAAGAGGGAGCGAACGGCCCTGAGGAGAGCAGTAGCCCTGTCAATGTCTACAGGCAGACTTGTTGAAAAAGAATTGCCTGGGAATGTACCCTTTGAAAACAGAAGAGTAGATTCTGTTGATCGATGTGTCCGATGCGGTTTGCTGTTAAGCCCCATGGTGAGAACAAACCCAGTCAGGCAGATGGTTTGTACTTCTGCTCTGGGGCCTGCCCAGTCTAGCAAAATTACCTCATCCTAGGCTTTGGGACCGCTGAGGGTAATAAGGCAGTTTTTGGAAGCTGTCCTATTTAGGTATTGGCCACACGAGTACTATCCACGAGGACTATAAGATCTGAACATTTTGTTCTGGATCTTAGCTCTTCAGACAAGGTACAGTTGGAGCCTCTCTCAACTTTGTTGCTTAGGTCATGGCACACCATGGCCAGCCCTGGCTATCCTATTGTTCTCAGCAGAAATACAATAAATAGAACAATACAGTAGGGGATTAGCATAGTAATCCCATTACTCACTTAATCCTATTAACAGGTTAAATGAGGAGGGCTACATCTGTATGTCAAAAGTAAGGCCAATGAAACTCATGCAGAAGCAAATGCAGGGCATATAACTACTCCTGAATTTGCATAGATAGAAAATTGGAACAATTCCATAAATCTATCCGTAGGTTCCTTAAGGGACTTTACCAGACGTGCAACATGGGCATTGACTGGTGGTAAGTTTTCAAACCTTTCCTTTTCCTTCCTCACAAGGTTAAAAGGAAAAAACACCTAGTCAAGAGAAAGTTCTTGGTACAGTAGGATGTGCCCAGGTCTCCTCCCTAAAGAGCTTTCCTAGCTGTGGAGACGTGAAAACGGACAGGTCCTTCCTTTAAATAAAGGAGGCTGTACTGTAGGCTGAGGGTCTGGCTTAGGTAAGGACAAGCCCATACTAACGCAGCCACGCTGGTCAGGGACATTTTTCAGTATCTGACTTTGGAGAAATTTCTGATGCAAAGCAGAAATCCTCTGATTGTGAGTCGTCAAACTGCAAAATTTGGCAAGTGAGCAGAAGCTAAGGATTTACGCTTAGCAGATTAACTCAGATTGTTGCATGGATGCAGAAACCTGCACTAAATCCTGCACACCAGGATAAGCCATGAATTCATGCTGTTTTTCCCTTGCTTTGAAACCACAAGCCCCAACATGCTGAGACATGTAGTTACACAGTAGCTGGAGAGCCATGGTTAGGTCAGGACTGTGCTAGAGGGTGGTTCCGATCCGTGGAACTCACAATCAATGCCAGTAATGAGAGCAGATACTAAACCACCAGGCTACGCATCTGATTGTTGTGTTACAGCAACATGAGGCGCTGTAGAGGCCACTGTGAAGCAGCTCCACTTTGGCTCAGCTGAACCTTTTACAGTAGCAAGTGGCAGTAGAGCCACAGAGCAGCTGTCACACATGCCTGTGTAATCCTGTACTGCACAGACATACCCTCCAACATTTGAAATGTAGAAAACGGTACACATCCAAAAAGGGGGCGTGGCCCGGGATAATATGGGCGTGGCCATATGTAAAGGGGGCGTGGTTACGTCCACCTTCCGAGTGTGCACTGCCGTTTGCTGTGTATAGATCTGCTGTGCGTCTGATGTGCTATGCAGAGCATAGTGCTGCTAGACGTATAGTGTTGTTCAGAAAATAGCGCTGCTGGACATCTGTGTTGTGCAGATCATAGCGCTGCTGGACGCTTGTATGGTGCTTTAGCCTGGGCGGCCATTTTCTGTGCCGTAAAGGAGATGTCCCAGACCTTTGCACAGAGGTCAGGTCAGGTGGTGCCTCGTCCATTAGCAAGCACTATATTGTTATGGTGATGGCCCTGCAGCGCAATGAAGCTGCATGATGTGTGCAGGGAATAGGTGCAGAAGAGTGTACAGCCGGAATACATTGTCTTCTACCCGCTGGGGCCAATCATCAACACGGGAGATGGGGGAGCTGCCTGGAAATCGGTACAATTTTATTTTTGCCGGTACAGACCATTAAAAAACGGTACTGTACCGGCAAAAACGGTACAGTTGGAGGGTATGCACAGGTAAAAAAACCTGGCACTCTGTGCAGGTATAAATATGCTGCATCCTTTTGGGGGGATGGGGCCTTTAGAAGACATAGTGACCCTTGTAGAACAAGAGGGCCAATATGTACACTCACACCGAGAAAATGCACGCACACACTTACAAGTAAGTGAACAGTGAAAAGACACTGACAAGACACTGAAAAGGATAACTATCTATATGGAATAAATAGTTAAATCTACTGTACTGTGAGCCCACCACAGAAGTAGCTGCTGTTTAGGTAAACAGAGGTACTTAACATGGAATGTGTATAATACAATGAAACACCTTAAATTGACATGCAGTATAAACTGGCAGCCAATATATATACCAAAAGTGGCAGAAGTAAAAAAAAAATAATTAAATATTTTTTTTTTTTTTTTTTATAAGATGAAAAATCGTCCGATTTCTATTGATAATCGGATGATATCGATCGGATGCGTGTCCCACGGATCCTCTGATCTTAAGCAATAAAACACATTCTAGAGCAGTAATCCTAGATAGTGTCTGGAAAACAGAAAGTGAAACTAAAGGTGCATACACACTGTACAATTTTTTTGACCTATTTGGTTGAAAGACATTTCCATTGAACCCAGTGTCCTGGACGGAAGATGTTGACAAAAGATATTGTCAACAAACAAACGATGAATGATGATGCGCATACCCGCCAGTTGTTCATCAAGATTGTTCGTCAACTGTGCATGCAGCTCAATTTGAATATCTTTCAAAAAGAGCCTATAAACTGTAGCTAGATCTTTCTTCTTTCGTCTGTCGTCAATATTTTTCGTCAACATCTTTAGTCCAGGACACTGGGTTCAATGGAAATGTCTTTCAACCAAATTGGTCAAAAAAATTGTACAGTGTGTATGCACCCTTACACTCTGTTCCCAGCTACCAAACACCATGAGGTGAGGTAGGGGACATGTACCCCGACACTAGGACAGTGTTGGTATTGGGTAGTAGTAACCTTCCTCTATCACTCTCTCTCTATCACACTAATCACCCTGAGGTGAGGTAGCTGTGCATGACATAGGCTGTGACAGGCAGCTCCACACTCCTCTGCTATAATGCCTAACCCACAGCACCTGGTGTGCACATGTGGTCTCCCACTCAGTACTAACCAGGCCCCACACTGCTCAGCTGCCAAGATCAGATGAAATTAGGTCTATCCAGTGTGGTATGGCTGTAGGTCTGGGAGAATGAGAGGAGAGAGGGAGAAAATGGGAGCCCTGTGGCAGAAAGCCCCTGAAGGGAACTGTCTACAGGGTTGTGGAGACAAAAATCACACACAGCCTTAATTAGGACAGTGGGTAATGACAGGCACTACACTAATTGGAAGAGACACAAACATAAGATAAGTGTCTCTGTTATCTGCTTCTGTGAGCCTACCACAGTAGTAATAAACTGTAAAGTAACAGAGTATACTAAATAAAAAACACAGATAACCTCAATTAGTGAGAAAAAATAGGGTAAACCCTATATAGGCATCTATTCTCAACAACCAGCACCATGAGGTGAGGAAGGAGGAATATGCAACCTGACACCAGGACAGTGCAGGACAGGGAGGCATAACACTCAGCGCCAGCAGTCTCTCCTTCAAGTCTCCCTCCGTGCAGCATGCAGGATAGGCAGTGTCTGACTAACATTCTGGCACACCTGTTTGAAACAGGCACCAGAAGGAAGGAGAGAGGCGGGAGTGATGTCAACCAGGCAGGAAATTTGAAACAAAGGACCTGCACTGGGGCTGGGGGTGGAGCTATGGGCTGCTCAAAAAAATAACCCCCTCCCGGAGCCTAACCAGGGCTATATGCCCATATAGGACCTGCAACAGGTCAGCCCTGGTGGCCTAGAGGGGAGACCGAAAGAACGGGACCCCGCTGCCGGGACCGCCGGCGTTGCCTCCTCCGCCAGCGGTGGTCGCCGCTATAGGTATGCCGGAGCCCCACACCGGGACTCCGCTTACCTGACTGAAGCTTCCAGACGCTGCAGCGGCTCCCCCGATGCCTTGTGGAGATGCTGAGGCATCTGGCCATGGAGGTCAGAGACCCAGCACAGCGTGCTTCCTTCTGTTGCAGTGCACTGTGCACAGCACCTGCAGCAGGCAACCTACAGCACCTGGTGTTCCCATGAGGTCTCCCACAAAAAGTACTAACCAGGCCCAACACTGTTTAGCTGCCAAGTTCGGATGAGTTTGGGCCTATTCAGTGTGGTATGGCTGTAGGTTGAAATAAAATAAAAAATGAAGTTTAAAACCAGGGCTGAAACAGCCCTACTCCTACAAATGTGCCTGTTCCTGAGGCACCAAGAAAAAAAACTGATTAGCCTGGGGCAGGGCAGGGTATTAAGGAGGCCAGCCCAGCTGCACTCTCAGAAGTTTAACTCCTTGGTGCCCGGTCTGGAGGACCTAAATTATCCCATGGTACCAGTGGTCCACCATAGGCTGAAGAAAAAATACGAATATGCATAAAATAGGTGTATTTTTATACACGAATATGCCTATTTTATGCATATTTTCGTTAGATAATTTCCCCCATAATGTGCTTTGCGTTCCAGTCTGAATTAGGCCCACTGGCTAAAAAAAAAAAAAAAAATGTAGAAATGCAGAATATGATGATATGGGAAACTTTTTAAATATATTAAAAATATATGGAAGACTATGGTATTTGATGATACCAGTTTACCGAGTACAGATGCAGCAGAAGCAATAAGATTCAGAGAACACTTAGAAGAAATGTGATGAATGAAGAGACAGCCAGGGCAATGGGATTGAGGCAGGATTAACAAAACAATATCATACTCTGAGTCCTTAGACATTGCTCAGTGGAATTTGTGAAACAGGTATTGGGCAAAGTCTTCCTCCATAGAGAGTGTGGTCGTGGTCATTAGAGTTGAGCTCTTCAGAAGCACTGTGCATTCTCCTCAATGTGAATCAGGCACCCAAACATAGGGCCTGATTAGGGCTGTCTTATCAATAGAGCGGGCCCCTGGGCAAAATAATTTGAGGGCCCACCTCACAACCCCCCTCCAACCACCCATGTGCAGCAGCGGCGGCGACAACGCTACAAGCTCCCACCACCGCTGCCCGGATCCCCACTGCCCGAGCCTCGCAGTCTGGGCAGTGGCGGCTGGGAGCTTGTAGTGCTATTTGCCGGCCAGGAAATGCTGCTGATTTTGAAAAGACTGGCCGGACACTGATTGGCTGAGCATCTGGCCAATCAGTGTCCGGCCAGTCTTTTCAAAACCAGCAGCGCTTCCCGCCCGGCAAATAGCGCTACTACAAGCTCTGAGTCGCCGCTGCCTGTACGTCGCTGCCCGGATACCCGCCACCTGCCACCGCTCCCCGGTGCAGTGCCATCTTCCCCATTGGGGTGGGCCCCTAGAATCCTTGAGCCCCTGGGCAACTGCCTATTAAGCCTAATGGGAAGGTCGGGCCTGATTCAGACCTGATTGCTGCTGTGCAAATTTGCAGAAGTCTACGATCAGATAGTTGTCGTCAAGACAAAGTGAAAACCCGACCTGCACAAGTCTGCGATGACTTGCGAAAATATACCCTATTGTTGGCCATCTGCAAACTCCCTCCCCATGGAATGATATTTCCTGTGTGTGCATGTGTCCGTAACTCTGACCCTCCCACAACTCTGTGACAGAGACAGGCTGACCGAGGTCAGCGCGGACATCACACTCGCTCCCCGAAAATGCCTGCTTTTTCCGGCTACTCCAAGAAAATTGCAGGTTCTCATCCTAAACAGCAGTTTCCTGTCAGTCATGTTGTGAGGGGGTGTGATATAACACAACGACAGTCGGGATTCCGACAGTCATTAGCCCGTCGGAATCCCGACTGCACAGTGGGGGAGCGCAACGAAGACCCTTGCGGGCTCGCTGCGGTCGCCACTCTGTGCTCGCCACCTATTTTATTCTCCCTCTATGGGGGTCATGGACCCCCACGAGGGAGCACTCTGGATTCCGACGTCAGGGTAATGACTGTCGCAATCCCTACTGTCGGTGAGTCATCCGGCACCCGTTGTGAGGGGATTGCAGAAAAAAGTAATTGCTGATTTTTGTAGCTGTTTGGCCTTGCGCATGTGCACTACGATCCGTATGCCTGTTGGATAATCGATAACAGCAATCAGCACTGATTAATCCCCATAGCGTGGCCACTAGACAAATCACAGGCTCCCAGCATGTTGCTGAAAAAGAATGTGACCTTGAGAGGTTGTAATATTAATCTGTGTATGTACAGAACAAAAAATTACCTTGTGAGGGACGTGCTAGTTAGATTACACCAGGAGAAATATACAGTACAGTGGGACAGGTATAGCTGCACCTCGCCATAGGTTTACATGAACACCTTCATATCTGGTGGAAATACAGTCTTGAAAAATGCTTGCACACAAATGCGCTAACACTCAGCAACCTTATACACCACTCGTACTGTATGAGTGCTCCTTCACTAGGTTTCTTTTCCGAGAACCCTCCTGCTGCATAAATCACATCAGAGCGAGGTGTCTGGGAGCTACTCAGCTGGATCAGCTGAGCCACATATATTTTACCAGGAGCAATGAGTGTATCAGGCCTGTTATAGATACCCATATTGCATTTACTACATGTGGCAGGGAATGACACTACAGATAAATTTCATAGATGAATCTGACTCCAATGAGACAGCTTCATAAGGTCTCAGTCATTTTCTAGTAAGTTTTAGGTCCGTACTAAAGACATGTTGTTGTTTTTTAGAATATTTTGGATTTTTTTCACCTGACCCTTTTTTTCATACTTACCAAGTCCCCAGATGTTCACGGCGGCCTTCAGGAACTTCTTCGGCATCTTCAGCGGTCCCAGGAGTGCATTGCATGGGTACACTGGTGACATCACCGGCGCGCCTGTAAACTCACGCAATGCACCACTCTGACCGCTGAAGAAGTTCCTGAAGGCCGCAGTGGACACCGGGGGACCAGGTAAGTATGTAAAAAAAATAATCCAATAACCGTAAAAATACTCAACCTGTATTATGTCTGCTTGTGCCTGTTTCCAGGGCTGGTTTAAGGCTGCTTGGCACCTTAGGCAAAATTTTACCACATACTAGCCTACCCTACGGAATGGGCGGGAGGCTCCCGCAAATTGGGTCCCCCTCCCGCCCCCGGGAAGGTGGGCAAGTCTCCCGCATTGCCCCACAGCTCCCGCACCCCCCCTTCCCCGCTGCATCAAAATTTTCGAGGGTACACAGGGAGGGGGCGGGGCTAAAATGATGCTAATTGTGTCATATCACGTCAATTTAGCCCCTCCCCAATCCCTCCTGGAATGGGCAGGAGGCTCCCGCAAATTGGGTCCCCCTCCCGGCCCCCTGGGAAGGTGGGCGTCTCCTGCATTGCCCCGCAGCCCCGCACCCCCCTTCCCCACTATATCAAATTCCGAATTTGAATCGCGTCATATCACGTCATTTTAGCTGCTACCCAATCCACGGACCCACAAATTGCCACGGCTGACTGTCATGGGGGTGGGGCATGGTGACAGCCTCATCCAGCCCCCGACACGTAGCCTCGTCTTGCCCCCTTTCACTCCTCTCCAGGCTTCTGCTGTAGAAGAGTGTAAAAAAAGTAGGCAGGTATGCACTTTCACCAATACTCACTTTTCAGCCCTTCAAGTGAAAGTGTGGAGGTGGCAACTTAGAAGTTCCACAGCTGCCATCTTTAAGTACAGCAAGGATGTCTTCTTCATAGACATCCTTCATTTTGAAGATGGGGGTTAATCTGGTTGACCCGCAAAGGAATTCACAGCTTTGCGGGTCCTCTAAACGCCGCCCGGCGCCCATATGAACGTGTCCCCCCCTCGCACTCCAAGATGTTCCCATCTAATGATTTTTCTAGTGTAAGCAGTCTGTACGTAGCCCAGGGCTTAGTGACTGTGATACAAACAGGCTGTTCAGGGCTGGAGCTGACATCACAGGACTGGGCACGCCAGTTTCCCCTGACACTCCCAGAAACCAGCCAGTTACCACCCACAAACAGCAGCTTCTTGTCAAACACATTGCGTACATCCAGCGATTAATAAAAGTATCTGTTTTTTTATCAACGGACGACCTCATGTATGCGTACTGATGCGAATCAGGCCCATTATCTCAGAACAGTTGAATTTATTTCTGAAGCGGAAAACATCTAAATATAATAAAGGAACTCAGGGCACTTAAAGGTTGCCATACGCTGAACAGGCAAGTTGTAGAAGATGTCCATTCAGCTGCATTCAATACCTGTAGTCTACTGCTGCTGGCTGTTAGCCTGAGATAAGTGTCCATTACAGGGCTGCCAGAGAATTAATCATCCAAAAACCACGCGGTGTGTGTGGGTTCGCTATGACTTACCTACAATCAAAATCCCGATGGTCAAAATCCCGATGGTCAAAATCCCGATGGTCAAAATACCCACAACAATTTATTTATTTATTAATTGACCGACGGACAAAATACCGACATGGTCAAAATATCGACATTTAAAATGTCGACACAATACCATCACTGTGCTTGGCACATGTTTATATTCCCCCTCCATGTCCACTGGGATGGTAAAGACTGAACAAGTCGTTTCAATTAAAAAAGTGCGTATGCAAGACCCACCAATGAGGTCGCTGGGTGCACATTGTCATTTAATATGTACCCAGCTTTAAATGTCTCCTAATGCATACCTCCCAACAGTCCCGATTGTCAGGGCCTGTCCCGCTGTCCCACCCGCGGGCGGCAGTGTCCCGCGGTGTGGGGGGGCTGTTGGGAGTCCCCCCATCAGCTGCTAAGCAGCGGGGAATAAACGCTGGGGGCTGGGGGCATGGCTAGAGGCTCACAGAGCCTCTGGGTCATGCCCCCACAGCGGCAAAATGGGGGCGTGGCCTCGCGGGAGAGCCGCAAGTATAGGCCATGCCCCCAAATTAGGCCACGCCCCAAAAGTTGGGAGGTATGCAAATGTTATTACTATGACATTGTACTGCGGGTGTTAAGCAACTCATTTATTTTCTCCCCACAACACCGCAGTCATATAAGCTACTGTGACATCACCGTCTAGGCTTTTCTCTTTATGGGGCAGATGTATTAAGCTTTAACAATAGATAAATGTAAGGGTGATAAAGAGAGATAAACGTCCAGCCAATCACCTGCTAACTGCCATGTTACAGGCTGTGTTTGAAAAAAGTCAGTAAGGAGCTGATTGGCTGGACGTTTATCTCTCCTTATCACCCTGGCATTTATCTCTTGCTAAGGCTTAATACATCTGCCCCTATATGCCAAAAAGTTCTGCTTAGTACATAACCAGTGCCTGCCACTGGCTTTAAACCTGATGAATTCAGGTAGATACAGTCAGGGCTATTTTTCAGCAGGCTCCAGCAGGAACTGAGGCCCTTATTCTAGTTCACTCTTGCTGACAAAATATTTCTTAGATGGACAAAATCATGTGCACTGCAGGTGAGGCAGGTGTTACTTGTGCAGAGATAATTAGATTTGGGTGGGGTTTTACACCTGCCTCACCTGCAGTGCACATGGTTTTGTCCATCTAAGAAATATTTTGTCAGAAAGAGTGAACTAGAATAAGGGCCTCAGTTCCTGCTGGAGCCTGCTGAAAAATAGCCCTGGATACAGTATAGGCAACTACATAACGTACAGGTGTGGTCTATTACATTGACAGAAAAAAAGGTTGACATGCACAAGGTAAACACCAGCAGTGTCGACATGGAAAAGGTGGACACATAAAAAGTTTGGAAAGCGTTTTTCACATTTTTTTTGTGGACACCTGAGCATGTGGACCCCCCAATAAGTGCACCGTGCCCCTCACACGTTACCATTCCCAATCCGAGTTCATGTGGATTTTAAACGTATGAAAAAGTCAAACAAAAAAAACAAAAAGCTCATGTGTCAACCATAGCCGTGTCAACCTTTTTTGACTATGTCCACCATATGTATGCCGACCTAAACATTGCCTATCAGCCATCTGGATTCCACTTCATACAGTCCCCCATCCAATGACACAAACCCTCTTCCTGTGTAACAGAACTCTCTGCTGCAGATTCTGTTACTCCCTACACTCGCCACCTATTCTATTCTGCCTCTATGGGGGTCGTGGACCCCCACGAGGGACAGTAGCCGCTGCCCATCTGTTTTAGCAGTCGGGAATCCGACGTCGGTGTAATGACTGTCGGAATCCCGATTGCCAGTCAGTTATCTGGCACCCTCTGGACCTATCCCCAGCTCTGCACTGCCTTGCAATTCCGTTGGTCAGGTGACTGGTCAACTGGGGGCCGTCTCTCTACACTTAAGATGAAGGGTTGTAATCAGATATATAGGATATCATTGAACTTGTGCACACATGACTAGCAGTCGTAGGTAGCAATCTCCCCGGCTCCCTAAAGAGACTACCACCTATCCCTACTTATCTAAGTAGATGGGGGGGGGGGGGGGGGTATAGATATCAACATTTAAATAGAATCATCAACAATGGTTCCTATGGCTATGTGCATTTTTACATACAGTTTCACATGGTCACTTACATTGTACCTTTCATACCTCCCAACTTTCTTATTCGCTACACCGAGACCTGTTGCGCCAAAGTCGCAGGTGTTCCAAAAAGGGGCGGAGCTATGGTGTGGTGGACATGGCTCCTGCTTAAGGCTCCACAACCCCATTTTTTCTTTTGCATTTTCAGGGGCATAAATGTGGTAAAATGAGCGCTAATAAATGTAAAATAAATAAATATAAAAAATAAAAATGAAAAGCAACTTAAAATAAATATAAAATAAATATAAAAAGGTGTATATTCTGGACCTCCATCCCGACCACCGCTATGCGACACACTGAAGCCGCAGCCGCCGGACCTTAGTGACATCACCCGCACCAAGTACAGAGAGACATCTCCCAGCAGCCCACCAGCTAATGTCCCTCATGCCAATGGGACATTAGAGGCAGGGAAAGTACAGGTACCACGGACTTTTACATAGCTCATACAGAGCTGTACACATAAAAGAATATTAGCCTTTTTATATTTATTTTTACAGTGCTTTTTGTTTTTGTTTTTCTTTACAATTTTCTTCTTTTCCCTTCTCTTCTATTCTCTTTTTCTTTCTTACAGATATTAGCGCTCATAACTTCACAGGTATACGCGTCCCCTTGCGGGGCTCGCTGCACTTGCCATGCTTCGGGCTCGGTGGCTCGCTGCGCTCGCCACACTTTATAAAACCAACTCCACGCCGACGTGGATAGTGGGGGTATGAAAAAGGTCGGAGGACGCGTACCGCCGCCCCTCGCGGGCTCGCTGCGCTCGCCACGCTTCAGGTTGGCATCAATAGTGGGGTGGCGTTAACAATGGGGGGGATTAACCATTCTTAATACCCATGAGGGGGCATATACAATGAGAAATGGGCCATATTGGCCCATTTCCCATTGTTCCCTATGTAAAATCGCGTTGAACGCGATTTTAACTTTAAAACTCATTTAACATTGTTCTCTATGGGAAAATCATGTTTATCGCGTCAGTCGCATCACTGGTGGCCTGCGATGGACGTGATCAACGCGATTTTCTCTTTACCGGCAATTAAAGCTGGTAATTGACAGAAAATCGCGTCCATCACGTCGATCGCATGCCTTAACTTAAGGCATGCGATCAACCACGACGGGCGCCGAGTTAGGAAACAAGTACCCTAGGGCCTTTACATGTGTTATTCCTTTTCTTCTCCACAACTGGAAAGGGTGTAAAGCCTGACCATTATTAGTGCTCATTTTACCACATATATATATTGCAATTTTTAATCGAGCTGCTGTAAGTAGTAGCGCAGTGTAATCCCTCTCTGCACTGAGGCACTGAAGAGATGCCAGGCACAGCAGTGATCTCCTTCAGTGATATCCATCCCCCCCGACCGCAACACATTGCCAGGGATAGCGGGACAGTCTTGAAATACTGCCTAGTTCCGGTGGTGGTCTTACCAGTGTCTGAGATTCTGGTAACAGTATTTCAACTGCCGGCATCCCAACTGCCGGCATCCCAACTGCCAGTATGCTGACAGGATCCCATCTAGAACAATGTCCTTCCTCTAATACCACAGTAATGGGGCCTACACATAGGGAGATGTGCTGCGAGAGTGTTTTGAGCAATACTAGATCGCTCAAAACGCTCAGCACAAAGCACTGCATACCGATGTGCCGCTGAGGGATCTGTCAGGGGGAGTGTTCTCCGCTGCCCTGACACCAGCAACCCAGGTGAATAACTAGATTATCCAGCATACTGGATATTGATTGCCGGGGCGATAGTGACGCGTGGGGCCACACATCGCTATTATTATGCCCCTACACACAGAGGAATGTAGGGGCATTTTATAAGCGATCTAGTGAGATCACAAAATGCCCATACATCACTACGAGTATAGGCCCCATAACACTTACCTGATTGTTCCTATTGCTCAGTACAAAGGAAAGTGCAAATATAATTCTCCTCTATGCAAATAGAAGGCAATAAACACTCACATTGTGTGCAGTATTTCCCCTGCATGCTGAGAAGACTCATTAACCTAGGGCACATCACTTATTATGAAATCACGTAACACCACCCCATGCGTGAAATCTTAGCAATATTGCGGAATAAAACCAGCAACTCTTTGCAGGAATTAGGTCACAGCACACCTCAAAAGACCATGAAATTATTCCACTCTTTGGGTAATTCATGTCTATTAAGCGTTACACGAATCACAGCACACAAATCCCAGGCAAGAGACAGAATCCATTTTAATCAGATAATAATATTTAAAAAAAATAATAATAGCTGATGTACTTTTGGCTTCAGTATGAAAGAGCTGCAAAGTCTGTCACAGACCCAAACTGGTTCTGGTTGATAGATGTACAGTGTCGAGGTCGACAGATAGTAGTCGATGTGCAAAAGGTTGACATGAAATATATTTTTATTTACTTTGTTTTTGACTTTTTCATACTTTAACATCCAAGCGGACGCCAATTGGGAACGGTGAAGTGTGCCGAGCACTGCAAAGCGAGGCACCATGCGATGGTACGTGCTACACTAATTGGGGGTCCATGTCAACAGTTACCGACATTGATAAACTTATGTTTATATTATGTTGACCTTTTCGAGTGTTGACGGGGCAGACATTTTGTTATGCTATGAGCAGGTTGTATACAATTCCTTTGTAGGAAGAGGTTTGGATGATATAAGTCCCGGAGTTAATTCCGAATGCTAACAGACCCTATCTAATCCTACCTGGAGTCGGTCTGAGCAGGTTCTCCAAACGGCTGTCAGGCGGCACGGGTCCGGCGCTTCAGCGCACAGAGGGGTAGATTTATTAGGCTCGGTGAAGTGATAAAGTGTCTGGTTTTTATCAATCAGCTCCTAACTGTGAACTGATTGACACTTTTTCACTTCACTGAGCTTAATAAATCTACCCCAGAGATTCTGCAGGAGTCTTTGTGATGATGTCACGGCTCCTTCGTCTCGGCAGTATAGCGGCTTGTGGACCTTGGCAGCGGCTGTTCTCCTGATATCTTCCTTTGTTCTTAGTTCAGGAGAACAGCCGCTGCCGAGGTCCGCAAGCCGCTATACTGCCGAATCTCTGTGCTCTGAAGCGCCGGACCCGTGCCGCCTGTCCGCTGCTTGGAGAACTTGCTCAGACCGACTCCAGGTAGGATTAGATAGGGTTAGTTAGCATTCGGAATGAACTCCGGGACTGATATCATCCAAACCTCTTCCTACAAAGGAATTGTAAACATGCCGCATTAATTTTATTTATTTATCTATTTTTATTTACTTTTATTTTTTATTTTTGTCTGTTTTGTTTTGCTTTACTCTACTCTTTACAATTTTTTCATCTGCCTTTCCTATTCATACCCTCATACCAACAAGCGCCTGGTAAATTTAGCTTCTTAGCCCATTCTACTACCGTCAATCAACTACCGTCAGCTCACACATTAGCGCAGACCCGTTTTAGGATTTTATCCTAACATCCCCTGATTTAGACCTGTTGGCTAGGCCTAGCAAACAGGTAAACGCCTCCCCAGCGAACAACTGCCCCCCACCGAGTGATTCCCCGCATTTGCATGCAAGTAGATGTGCACACTTACACATCCACTTGTATGCGGCCGCACAGACCTAAAATCATTTGATGGTCGATCACCATCGAATCATTTTTTCCCCGTTCGCTAATAAAAGTGTCTAGACTGACTCTTATTATGGTCAACCTATTGACTATCTACATAGGAATTGGGGACCTATTATATCACACCCTTTTTGTACAACGAAAGTTGTAGGTTGTGAAACAGGAAATGTTTGATCGCTCAGCAACCTTTGCTAACTACACTGTAATCTTCTCAGATAGTTATATAATAGGTAGTATTGCTGAGTTCTGTATTATTTAAGTATGTCAGAGCAATAAAGCATGAGATGTAGATGAAAGAAGGTTACTGTAGGACCTTGGGCTAAGATGCAAAGTATGAACAATAAAACACAACTGCAAACAGGCTAATTATCATGGATACTGTCTCTGATGTGCAATCCAAAGGCCTGGCTTGCCTTTACCTGGAACCTTAGTGCTCAGCAATTCCTCCTGACTCTGAGCATCCTGCCTGGCTTCTTTGTCATCTGCCATACTCTTCCTAAGGATTACTGAAATGAAAATGTTATATTTCACATACATAAATGATGAAAATACAGAAGACTTGACCCAAATACACAAAAACAAACATCCCTCCTACAGTATATCCCTATAGATCGTAAGCTTGCAGCAGGGCTCTCCTACCTCCAAGTCTGTCTGTTGTTACCTAGTTTGTTTTATCACTGTCTACTATTGTAAAGCGCAACGGAATCTGCTGCGCTATATAAGAAACTGTAAATAAATAAATAAATAACATCCCTCACAAATATCTTGATTCCCACCATCTCACATTTACAACCTAAACATGCTTAACGATATTCTGATTATTGGGATCCTGACTGCATTCCAGCTGGTGGGGGTCATAGGGTCAGAATTAGTTAGGTCAAGAGTGTATAGGTAATCCCGAAGAGGTCGAAATGCACAATGTTGACATGGGAAAAGTTTGGCTCAAGCAAAAGGTTGACACAGGAATGGTTTACACATGAAAAGATAGAGGTTTGTTTTTTTACTTTTTTGGTGACAATTGGAACATTTGACCACGGGGACCCTCAATTAGTGTACAACGTACCCCCACATGGCTAGCTTTATTTCATGCCTCACTCTGCTCCCACTGTGATCAGAACACTTTACCGTTCCCAATAGTAGTTCACATGGATGAAAAAGGTTTTAAAAATTGTAAAAAAACAATGTTGCCCTTTTTATGTGTCAAGCATGACCATGTCAACATTTTGACCTATTGCTGAACAATAATGGTCAGCCTATTGACTGTCAACCTAATTAATTTCAACCCAAATTCCTACCCCTCCGATACCCCCTGGCTATTTCAAATACGGCGCCATCCACCTGCTATCCATCAGAGCTCACATACCGGCAGCCATGGTGCTCGGCCATATTTGAAATGTCTGCCAAAGGTGTGGGAGAAGCCTGCACTCCATTCTTTTCCCCTCGGTGGGCAGCAGCAGTGGCGGCAGAGGCCGGCCTGGGGAGGCAAGCGAGTCCTACTGGGGACCGGATAGCCCTGATAACACGAGCCACAGCTTATAAGGGATTTGTTTCACCTGCCCCACAAAAATGGGTCCGTGGCTTTGCGAAAAAGTTTCACTGAACCTGTTTTTTTGGGGGTGGGCTGAATTAATTATTTTTATTGGGCGATCAAATATACCAATAATCAAAAAAAACTGCATAGCATTGGGGGGAAAAGTAAAGTTTTTGAATTTCAATGTTTTAGCGGGGGAATGGAAATTTAAAGGTATGTTATTTTTTTTATCTGTTTACTCCACTACATTTAGTGATATACGGTACTAAAATAATAATTTAAAAGCAAAACTAGTACAAAACTATTACTAAGGATTCCATGTGGTGTAGTAAATCGTCAGCCGCCCACCCCTGGCAGACTTCATCCCATCCACAGCCCCATGGGAATGCCCAGGCGTTTTCATGGGGACGCCAATGAAACACTGGGCGTTCCCATGTAACAGCCCCGCAACCGCCCCCGTCTGCCCCTTTCCTCCCTCTCCGCTGTGAATGTACGGGAAACACTGTAAATCGCCAAGGCCGTTCGCAGTCACGGTTTGCACATGCACAGAAATGCGCAAGTGCAAACCCCGACCATTGGGGCAGGGGTTGAACTCGGTTCACTAAGAGTGTACCAGAGTTGGACATAAGGGGGGAGAATTACTAAGATGTGTATTCTACTTCACATGTGATGTTGCTATGGGCAACCAATCAGAATCTACTTCTTATTTATTGAGCACCCTCTAGAAGATAGTAGACAGGATCTGATTGGTTGCCCATAGCAACATCACATGTGAAGTAGAATACACATCTTAGTAAATTTCCCCCTCTATTCGGTCCATATTGAAAACATGGTACAGTTTATCCTTAAAAAGCTGTAATGTTGGCGGTGTTGTTATCCTCTGTCCCTCAGGTAATATACCAAAGATCGCCCATTGAAATGTTCAAGTGCATATTGTCTAGTAATGAGCAATTTAATGTGGTTATTACCCTGGATAGGAATGTAAATAATATAGTTTCATGACTCTGGGGATATCTTGTTGGGAACAAGTGCCCTACCAATTAAAGTGAACACTGTAGAGGCTAATCCAGTGGTTCCCAAACTGTGGGCCGTGGCGGAGCACTTGCAGGGGTGCCCTGGGTTGGTGGTCCAAATTATTGGTGGTTCAAATTATTTATTGTGGCTTCTAATCATAAAATATGTGGACAAAAACAGAAGCGAAAAAGTTTGGGAACCACTGGGCTAATCTAAAAGTTGTGGTGTGTCATTTCCTAGGGATATTTAATGTTTTCAGAAATATTTCTATAATGTTATTTACATAGTTGCTTAGGTTGGAAAAACAATATCAAAAGTCAAAATAAGAACCGTCTTGCTGGCGCTATAGGTCAAAAAGTCCAGCCAGTGTTACAAGATCTTCAAATGTCCTCAGTTCAATGGTTGATGAATATCCTTGTCATACTGTATTCAAACCAGTTCACATGCAAATACATCAATAAATAGTGTAATACTGTTAAAAAATAATTACACCCTTCGTGATACAGGGTAAAAAGTGGGAGTGGTCCTATCCGGGTTTTCCAGGTTCCCGATTCCAATAATCCGGACACCACACACACATGCAAGAGGAAGAATACTGTGCTCACATATATGCTTACTTTCAAACAAACAGGTATAAAACACGTAAAGGTATCTTTGGTCTTCCTCGTCTTTGGTATAAGGCACAGGGACCATACGTACAATAAAAAATTATAATAGTACGTCTCAGATATAAAAAAAAATATTTTTAATGGTATAAAGAACAAGTGAGGCCTTTACAAACTAGGAGAGTACTGACTAGCAAACCATACAAGATGTGACCCGGGTGATGAGCATGGGAGCTTGGTGTATGCACCCACAATCTATTTCCTTCTCTGGATTAAAATAACTAAGATCAAAAACAGACACTGAATCAATCTAGGAGTTTCATCACACTGCGGTGCCTTTTTCAAGATTGCTGTTAAGGACGATTGGGTCCAAAGACACACATAGGCAGGCCAAAAAACTGATTTACTCTGTGGCATCAGTTGTGCACATACTGTATGCTGTACATACATGGTTATTAAAAAATATTTGATTGCAACATAGACAAACATAGACATTTCTAAGGAATTGTGTGAATGAAGATTGTGATTAAAACCAAAGTGTCATATGTGTGTAGCCAGAGGTTAAAACGAGCAGGAACCAGGCGGAACTGCGTTCTGTCAGTTTCATTTTGGAGGCGGAACGGTTCCACCTCCATTGGCTCACCTTGCCCCGCTCCATCTCCTGAGTCCCCAGCCAACAGCTCCTAATCACCGCACGCCCGTCATCTGCCTGTGTTGTGCAGGTGGTAGCTGCAAATTCCCATTCATTGGGAGGGCTGGGGAGGTTTGGGGGGCGGAGACAAAGGCAGCGCATCGGGAGCAGTGGCCACTCCTGTACATGTAATAATGATGATAATGTGCCTGGCATCCGTATTTGGCTCAATATCTATCATCTATCTATCTATCTACACAAAAAAGTGTCTCCTAATTCATTCACTTACTTTACAACATATTGTTAAATATTTTAAGCATTTTAAGGCCAATATACTTTAATTTACTTTAAGTAGCCACGGGCTATTCAATTTAGCTTCCCGACTTCTTCTGACAGGAATGTTATCACCTGTTAATTTGGGATATTAATGAGCTTTCAAATTTTAGGGCAAATTGAATAGCCCCCAGGGTATTAACTACCCATGGTAAGGTACCACAGGTAATGAAATATTAGCCTAAGCCCATAAACTGTATATCTAATTTTAGAAACACTTTTTCAGCATTTTTTTTAAAAGCCTATATTTGCTATATGTAACTTCTATTTGTAGGTGTAATCTCATGAATCTTTGCGGAGAGCATTCACCGTATATCAGGTCACTGACAGAAAAACCATCTGTTCCCCACATACAAAGACTCAGATTACTCTTATTCAGAGTTGTCTTTTAAGATATCTCACTGGACCATCACATGGAAAGGGGATAACAAAAGCTTTCTAAGGAGACAGGTCTTCAATCGTACAGTCATTTTATTAAATTCCGAAGCATGCCCTTCTCATGTTACCAGAGTCATTTACCCACCCTTAGATGACTTTTACAGAAATAAGTATTCCGTGTGCAGCCCATGACTGCATACTGTATGTAAGACCTTAGTATCTAAACAGAATACTATCGTGTATGAGGTCACTATGGCAGTGATAGACAAAAGATGTCCCTCAGCTGCTTCCCGCTTTATTGTCAGATTTGTTTGTCATACCTTATAAACCGTGCTTAAAATGCCTGTTGATGATATTATGGATAGGGGACTCTTCCTTTGATACATCATTTCACCTTATTAAGGAGATATAAAGGACAGAGGGTCATGAAAGTGGGCCCTGAAGTGCTGCAGGTTGCCCTTCACTGAACTGTGATGATGTTGGCTTTTAATACAGTGGTTTCACAATACAAAATGACTTGTGAATATCACTACACTACAGGATATAACGCAATACAAAGATTCTCCTTTACACAGAAAAGCAAGTTACCAGGTTAAACATTTCTACCTGGTAATTTGCCAGGGTGGAAGACCCGGGAATTTGGACCCATGTTAATCAGCACATTACCATGTAGAAATGTTTATCCCGGTTATTTGCTTTTCCGTGTGAAGGGGGGAGGGGGTTATGTCTGGGACCTGCAAAATAACCCGGCACTAAAAAGTGGAGTAAAAGCTGGGATTTAGTGGCTATTCTGTATGAAAGTGGTATAATATAGTGTTTCACCTAGGACAATTAGCCAGATGTAAGTTATTGTTCATAGGCAAACGCAGTTGGATGGAAACCGTTCTTCCCCACAGCCTGGCCAGCGGCTACTACATTCAGTATGAAGGGAAGAATGCAGCTGCTGTATATGCCAGTGGCAGCAGATATTCCTATTAAAGGTCCATACACACTGTGCGATTTCCCCAGCTTGTATGGACAGCGATGATGGGGAAAATCGCTGGGCTGAAGATCTCTCAATGCTTTGACGCTGAGTGATTTTTGCCCGTGTTAGTGATTTCCCAGGGGTGGATGACTTTCCATAGCAGGACGTGATGGAAAGCCGTCCACCCTTTTGCTCATCTGCTGGTAATACCAACAGATGAACAGTGGTCGCGGCGATGACGTGGGAGTGCGCAACAGTGTTCATCGCTGGCCTGTACACACTGGCCGACTTATGGGCTGAAAGCAACTCAAAAGACAAAGTCGTCCAGTGTGTATGGGCCTTAAGACTGCTGTGTGTATGTCTGTGGATCTGACTGTTCAGCCACCACAACAATGTACCAGGGACACTAGATTACTACTTTTGGCTATGAATAAGACGCATATTTTAAGAATACGCTTCTGGCAAATTGCTGTCCACAAACTCACAAATTCTTTATTTTTCTAAATGCAACTTTCTGGTGTTCATTGAGCCGAGGTGTATGTGGACACATCTGTATTTGTGTAGCTGTAACATCACTGGTCCTTCCCTAGAGAATGAATCTACCAAACCACATGGTGCAATTCTGCAAGTCAGGATGACCGTGAGGTAAATTTTCTAAGATGTGAGTTCTACTGAAGTTGGGATGTTCGCAACCAATCAGATTCTACTTCTTAGTTCATTTAGCACCATCGCGAAGATAATAGATAGAATATGATTGGTTGCTATGGGTAACATCCCATCTTCAATAGAACTCCCATCTTAGTAAATGTACTCCTGTGTGCTCCATTACAGCTGCACCTTGCGCTTAATGTAGCAACTTGCTGCAGGGGATTTATTTAGTTAAGAATCAATACTTCAAGGGTATATTTAGTCAAGTCATTATTATAAAACCTTCTAACCCTTTAAAATTGATTTTTGTATTGTGATTTGAACACAAGAAAACGATGTAAATGAAGTTTAGTATTTTATGAGCATATCTGTAATGGGTACAGCCATTTCCAATACTGAGCCGCAAATATCACTGGGCAGATGGCTCAAGTGCCATGTTTCTGGAGATCTGCACACGCATACCAAAGAAATCACTGGGAGAAATTTCTGTGCACGATTATATTGGAGATTGGCACATATGCAGTAGACTCTGGCCAGTGCCAGAATCTGCTATGGAAATCTGCTGGTGTGTGAGGAGGGGAGCGCACACGGAGGTTGCACAAGGACCCTCCCTTCTCACTATGCGTCTCTGCTTATGGGTTTAAACTTACAAAATAGTTCATAATGGGAAATGTAACAGCCTGTGATTTGCAAAAAAAAAAGGCACTTTTTGGGGGATGCAAATATAGACAAAATGCCCAGACAACTGTCATAAAAATATAAAGTTGGCGCATGTAAAAAGTATTTTGTTATAAATATCCACTTCCAGGGAAGCATCCAAACAAATGTGCACCTTCATCACCCTCCTTAAAGATGACTGGCCCAATCCTGAATAGCAATGGCCTTTCCTGGAACTTGTGGATACCAGTGTCGTTATACAAAATAGTGTTAAACCCACTGCTCATGGCACAGTTGTTTGATAATGCCTCTGTTGATCTGGTGGCCAATATTGCAAGTGATTTGGAGTGATATGTGAAAAGTAAAACCCTAGGATTCTATTATTATATTTTGCAGTAGAGTATTGGTCTACTTTAGGCTGAAGCTGGTAGTGGCTGGGCTAGAGGGCAAATGGGCATCTAACTAAAGGCTGGCACCATTTCTATTTTCAGACATTCCGCACAGTTAACCACCGCTGGCTTGTTACTCGCATGCACTGTTATGTTTGTTCATCACTAGAATGTCCTGTGCATTCTACTGTATATTGTTTATTAAAATGAATTCTACATTGTATAGGATCACTAGAACGTATTTTGCAGAGATTGCACTGGTCCTGTGGGGCAATGCTGTCTTTGATTATAGCTTTTTGACAAAACATTTTCAATACTTTATTGACTGTATACATCTACATACAAATTAGACATACCACAGATCATAGTTTTTATCTTTTGTCTTCTGTTTTTGTCTTCACAACATTATGGTCCTAGAAGAGCACAGACTCTTGCTATTGTGTGCCCCAAGGCCAAACGTTGCTAACTCTCCCATGCAATCACCTACAATCGTTCATAAAGGACCCTTTATCTACCGGAGGCTTCCCACTAGCAGAACATTGCCAAGTCACTACACAAATTGTTGCCAATCGTGCTTGAATATTCTTCTTGGTTGATTACAATACATGCTGAAGCAACATCTAGTATTTCCTTTACTTTCTTACTTACTATATTTCCAAATACAGTCAACCTTTTCAAAGAATTTACATTACTGTTCATTTTTATTCTCCGTATATTAACAAAATATCATCAGAGTCCGGAGAGTCTGAGTTGAGAAAACTGTTGCAGTTCCAGATAATGAACATTTTTTTCACATTTACGTACAATGATAATTGCACTTTGTAGGTGGGACAGGTAAGCAGTGTAAGCATCTTGAGAAAGGACGAGTTCCGAAACGCGTTGATTGCTGCCGACGCTGACAGACTGGAGTCAGTGCCGTTTGTGTACAGCCGCCCGCTTAGAAGTTCCTAGCCACCCGGATTTCCCCTCCGTGCTGCAGCGTGTCAGACGGGGATAGAGACTGTCTCCACCAGGCTTTGACTTTTATATGTGAGCGGCTTCTTGTTCGTGTATATGTGGATCCTAATAAACCTGTCGTTTTACTACTAAATGGACGTGATATGAAAGATACCTTTATATGCACGCGAGTAAGAACAATAAAGTAAGTTGTTTTACCCTTGATGACGTTTGCTGATTGCCATTGTATTTGAGAGGTTTTTAAAAGATACCTTTTGGCGTATTCGAGTAAGACTTCTTAAGTAAGTGTCCGTTTTAATTAATGGTGCCTTGTGTGATGGTCTAAAGAAACTGCTAGGTGTACTCGTGGAAGAACTAAAAAGTAAGTGTGGTTCCAATTATTGATTGGTTAATCATACCACCTGTTCTCCAGGACTACAAGCAAGTTTCCGACAGCGCTGGTTACTCCCATCTTTTTGTTTTCAATATTTGTCTTTATTCCAGAGTGTGGATGGTCTCTGGGGGATTATACCAGCTGCAATTATAGCGCTTTTTATAGATCTAACTTTTTTACAAATACATAGAGTAAACTACCTTGAATTCCTATACAACTACACAAGTAACAGTACATTATACTGCATGTGCACAGTGGCCTGGCCAGGGTGCAAAGTGACATTTCACTTAACCGAGAAAATATAAAAATCTCACTATATTGAAAGCACTATTTACTCACCACAAAGTGAAGGTATTGGTAACTTTCCTACAATCAGCCACTTGCTTTTTCTGAGAGCTGTCCCGACTGGCCAGGGTGCTGTTATACTGCAGGGCACATAATTGGTGGCGGTAACATGGAGAGGCCCACATCACATCCCTTAACGAGCAGAGCTGGATAAAAATACAGGCTGATTAGTCACCAGCCATGTTGCTGTGTGATTCGTACAGTAGAGTAAAATATATACAACATGGCAGCATTAGTCATTTCTTGAAACCAAACTTGAAAAAATTCCAACTGATTGTAATTATGGAAACACAATTTGTATTTTGCTTAATCTTTCCCTGGGTGGAATGTACAAAAAAAATAAAAATGCAGTAAAAACTCAAGCCCCTACCGGCGGGGATTTCCTGTGGGGGTTATGCCAGCTCTAGCTGGCGTAACCCCATAGAAGCCTATGGGGCTTCTCTCTGCTGTGTGAGGGATCTGACATGTTTTCTCCCAGCATGCCCTGCCGCCGCCAGCTTCTCTGCGCATGCACAGTTGGACTTCCCCATCAGAAACAAGGAAGTCCAGTCAGCAGTGTGGGTTGCAAAGGGCAGCTCTTATCAGGAGAGCTTCCATTTGCATTGCTCATGGCATATGTTAGTACATATGCCATGAGCATCAGCACGATGAGTGGCGGGATTTACCGCCGCTGCTTAGTACATACCGCCCACTATGAGAAGCGCAGAGAATTGTATCAGAGTTTTGTAAATTGTCTGTCTGTGTAAAAAACATATCTTCTCTACCAGATATAATGTAGATGCACTGTTAATGGGTGACACCAGCTACTGGAAAACTGGTCACATAGTCATAGTAGGCAGGAAATACCTTACTGCCACATTCTGGAAACTCCCTTGTACTGCTTTGCTATTGAACTTCCAATGATCACTCCATTAAACAAGCAGGAACAATTGTAATGGTGACCAACAGCTGCAGCTACCAGTGGATCTGATTCAGAGGTACACATGCCCACCTGTACTTTCTTATATGCAAATGGAAGACAGGTAAATGTACTAATATGCGAGTTCTATCGAAGATCTATTATTTTCTAAGAGGTGCTAAATAATTAAGACGTAGTGTCGTACTGTATTGGTTACTGTGGCCAAAATCTCATCTTCAATAGAACTCCCATATTAGTAAATTGACCCCTAAGATTTCCGCTTGTGCAATACAAAGCAAAGGACTTCGAAAGCCCTGTGACACCCACTTTGCATATTTGAGTGATACTCAAGTGCAATGGTGCAAGCAGTGCCAGATTAAGGTCTAAATGGGCCTGGAGCTGAAAAGTATCAAGGGCCTATTATGCGCAATAATAGGGGTTGTGGCCAGCACCTAATAATGTGGGGACGTGACCAGTGTTCTGGTTGGGTGGTCTGCTCATGGGTCTCTATTTGTGTAAATAGTTTCAACTAATTATATATGCCTGGAAAAAGCAGGGGGCTGGCATAGGAAAAATGCAGGAAGATATATTGGCGTGTGCCCTCCAAAAGGTGCACCCGCAGGATGCCAATGTCCTAAAATCCTAAGATACTTGCGGGGTGAGGCGGCACTCCTGTCATAAAAAGAATACTGAAAGACAAAACTTGATAGACAACATTTCAGCACCTTTTATGTTGTCACCTAAGTTTACCACACCATATACCGGGATGCAGTCAATATGCCGGTGGTCGGAATCCCAGCGGTCAAAATACCGATGCCAGAATCCCGGCACTTTGTCCCTTTATGGGTGTCCCCCGCAAGGGGGAGCGATCCACAGCCCCCCCTTGTCGGCATTGCGGAGGTCGGGATTCCGGCGTCGGTATTTTGACCGCCGGGATTCCGACCGCCAGCATATCATACCGGACCCCATATACCCCTTATACAAATCATGCAACAAAAGAATAACCCCTTTATATTGTACTTGCCTCTTAGACATTATGCCACATGGAATGAGCAAAAATTCACACTGACTGAGCCAAAATTCACACTATGGCACACGGATTGAGTCAAAATTCACGTTATGTCACACAGATTAAGGCAAAATTTTGCCACATGGATTGAGCCAAAATACACACTATACCAAACAGATTAAGCAATAAAGCACAAATTTGCATGCTCATTGCTAAGGGGGAATACATGCTTGCGGTAACTGGAGGACAGCCGCCGCCGGGCAGAAATGTATTCAGAGCAATGCAGGTCCCGGCTATTTGAAATAATACCCCTTTCACACCAGAAAATGCAGGGATTTACCCGGGCTAGCCCCTATTACACCAGCCTAGTTCCTGCATTTTCTGGTGTGAGGAGAGAAAACTACCCCCCCCCCCTTTAAAGTTTAAAGTATTTATAGAGTGGGCCTGGAGCTGTAGCTCCATCAGGCCCATTGTTAATCCGGCTCTGGGTGCAAGTACTTAGCCAGGTACCACACATAGCTTTTCCGGCGAATAATATGTAATAAGAAATAATGCATTACTGACTGCAAAATCAAATAGAAAAAATCAAATAGAAAAAATAGCCTAGAACCACTACTCCACTGCTTCGCCCATCACTAATCAACAATCAAATGAGGCTGAGGCCTGAGTCTGAGGCAGTGACAATTCCACACTGAGGGTGATAATTCATTATCGCTCGTTATGCAGTGGTCCTTCGCTGTTTAGCGAGTAACTTAAGCCCCCCCCCCCCCTGCGGCCGAATCCCTACGGTAACATGTGAGGGAATGTATAATGAGAACACACCCCTTTTCATGCAGTCTCTAGCAGGAGAAATCATTCAATAGCCGAAGCTGACTCATTCGACGGGGTGTCAGCCGCCCCCACCCTGACAGGCATTGGCCCTCCCCACAGCAAATGGCCATCGGCACTGGGGCCGAATTTGATTTGCTAAGAGCCATCCTAAGTCAGCCCCTCAGTTCCAATTTAAGTGTTCACATAGATCTGAGTTGTACTGTGATCACGATGCTAGGTGATCTGGAAAACATGGACCGTTGGTATATCTCGGGGACTGGTTTGGCCACCCCTGGTATAAAAGAACAGAGCGCTCAATTTAAAAAACAAACATTTCAATTTAGTCATACATAAGAATAGTAATAATATTTGGAAGCGGTTCTATAGTTACACTCTTGATTCAAATTGTAGTAACTAATTGTATACATAGGTTTCTAGTTACAGTTGATATATTTACCATTTAGACTAGATTATATATAAAAAAAAATCTGCGGGTGATCACATCCGGCTTTTGCTACTACAGTCTGCGTCTGATTTTCTAAATTCTTATGGTTTTTATCCAAAGATGCTGACCTGATCATACAGGAAGCCATACTAAGCGGGCAATTCATTTAGATGTGGTCATTAACATCAGATGAAAAAGGGTGGCAGCCTCGTTCTCTAAAGCCCAGGACTAGTCAGTTAATGTCCCCTATTTCTTGGCCAGTAAATCCCCAAGTTAATACATACTGTAGAATGTGGGATATGTTCCTTAATGCATGGGTTAACATGGCAGTGGATCCCAAAAACAGCCTGCGGATTGCCTATGGAACTAACTAAAATAACACCTCAAATGTAGAAACTGCACTTTTCATGAGGCTGGTGCATTAAGAGACCGAGCCCGCAATGGGCTCTGTAGCGCTCACCCCCCTGCCGGAGTACCAGCAGTTGGAATTCGGACTGATGACTGTCGGAATTCTGACTTTCTGAGCGCCATACCACAGCCTTTTTGCTCAGTGGGTGGTTGGGAGGTGGGGTGAGGGCAGCCCACATTCCTGGAGTGGCTGAGAACACCACCCTATGGCCTTTATTCTGGTTGGTGCGGTCAGAGCCGCACACGGGGCTCTGACCGCACAAACCAGTCCCCGCCCACCCGACGGATCGCCACGGCCGTCCGTACACGGACGGCTGGCGATCCGCACAAAAATGGTGGAGGCTACGCCTCCACCATGGTGGGAGCTGCCCCCTGCCTTCGATGGTCGACGACCATCGAAGGCAGGCCCGCACGCCGCGGCAGCTCCCGCAAGCTCAGACCACACGGACAATCGTCCGTGTGGGAGCTTGAAAGGGGGCTGAAAGCTGACATCCGGCGACGTCAGCTTTCCGCCCCCATGTCATGGTAATGAGGGCGTCATGCCCTCATTACCATGCACACGCCCCGCGTTTGCATGGGAACGCCCATGAAACGCGGGGCGTACACATAGGGTAATGAGGGGCTGAAGCCCCTCACGCCCCTATACGCCCCCTTTGCGGCGGACGAAATCCGTCTGCGGCGAAGGGGGCTGCACATGCGCAGAATGACCTCTGCGCATGTGCAGTTTCAAAACATCGGCGGTACGGCCGCACGCGGGCCGTACCGCATAGATTAGAATAAGGGCCTATGTTTGGGAGCCTCTAAGCCTATACAGGAGAGTAGGCAATATGATCTAAAGACGCACATATGTGGAAATGTGCTGACTGAAGACACTGCAAGTGGGGATCTCAGGTTTGTTAAAATCATTGCGGCATTAGCATAAGACATTGTCCTAATCAGGATCAGGCCCTAGATGTTGTTCGCTGCCCTACATGTTATCTGCAAAACCTAGAACAACTGTATTCCAATACACAGATTGCAAAGCACATGTAACAGATTTCGGTACTTCTGTACATTCACGGCGCCAGCATGGCGCCGCGCGTCAGAGTCCCCTTGCGGGGCTCGCTTCGCTCGCCCACGCTGCGGGCTCGGTGGCTCGCTACGCTCGCCACGCTAATTAAAATCAACTCCATGCCAACATGGATAGTGAAGGTATGAACTATCCATGTTGGCATGGCGTTAACTCCGTTTATTTAACTTAATTAGTGGCGAGCGTAACCCGGAAGTACGCGCGACGCCATGCTGGCGCCGTGAAAGTAAAGAAGTACCCAGATTTCTTACATTTTTAGTCTAGTCCTGAGAAACAGATTTTTAAATAAAATAAAAAAATAACAAATACGGTCTGCGGTGGATTGCTATTACAGACAATAACTTCCTATACAGTAAATAACGGAAATACTCATCGACATTTATAGAAATCCAATAACAGGGCCCAGAAGACATCCAACTGGTGACATTTTGCAATAAAAGAAGTTAAAAGCAATAATTCTGGAGATGCAGAATGAGATTTTTCTCCAAGCCGTGGGTAGAGGCTGAAATTATAGTTCTATTATTGTCATTATTGTAGGAGTTATGGATTTCTACATCCTGAAATAGTTATGTCTTTTATTCCAAGAGAACAAACTATCCATCAAGTTAAAGAATAGCTGGACTATGTATAGTTCCTCCAAACAAGGGGGATAATTGCCTGGAGGCCACATGCTGCAGTTCTAGAGAAATATTCAATATGCGATCTGTGTGCACGCTTTGTAACCCGCTGCATTTCATTATACTATAAGGCTCAGGACCTGCACAGTTGTGCGAATGTTGCTAAATTATTCTGTTCCCTAAATAATTACGTGTATGTAGTTAAAGATAGATTGCAACCCACAATGCGGGGGTCTTTACCCCGCATGCAGTCATTAGGTCGACAGTGTCTAGGTCAACAGTCAACATTCGACATGGCTAAAATATCCATACAAGCAAAAAGGTTGACACGGAAAAAGGTTGATATGAGTTTTTCATGATTTTTTTAAATGGGCTGCTAGTTTAAAGTAAAGATGATAAAAAGCATAAATGTGCTACTCATTTGAAGCTGAGATGTCACAAGATGGTTTATAGTCTTCATTCTAGCACCCTGCTCCTTGTAGAATCCTTGTAGTTCCTTCTTCCTGCCTGGGGTGTCGCTGTCTGCTGTGGTACTTCAAGAACAGTCTGGTTTGTATCTCAATGTTGAACCAACCAACCAGACTGTTATAGAAACACCACAGCAGATAGTGACACCCCAGGCAGGAAGGAGGAACTGCAAGGATTTTTCAAGGAGCAGGGGCCTAGAATGAAGACTAGTTTATATAGCAGAAATGTTCTGCCTCAGGTCTTAGAATCTTCTAACATTTAGAGTCTATATACCGCAGTATAGCATAGTGGAACCTCGGGCATTGTTGATATTTTTTTAATGTGGCCTACTCTTTCCTAGAGGTTGAAGACCATAAGGGATATAGGTGCACGGGACTGATCCCCTAAGTCTATTTCATTGGTGCGATTATGCCATGTAAGTGCGCGTGTATGATAATGCATCCCACAATGCCAATATTAGCTTGTTGCCTTGAGTATGATAAGGAAACATATATTTATATGGCAGCAAAAATACGCTCTCCAGAGCTTCTGGCATATAGGTGGCCTCTATGGGCTTCTTTTTTATCAAGAAGTCCCAGAAAGAGACACAGAAGATCCGTCTCTGTCCTATAAGGCTAGCTCATGCTCAGTAGGATTCATAGAGGTCTTCTCATAGACTGAAAATCTGTCTCAGGCGGTAAGTATTCCTGCACAGTGACGATCACCAATGCTGGTATGAGGGAGAATGAGCACAGTGTGTATAAGGTGATTGGCTGGCTGTTTATCACTCTCCATTTTATCACTTTTGAAGCTTAGTAAATTCATTTTATGGATTAGTTTAGCTTCCATAGTAGCAGAAGTAATCAGAATATGATTATGTCATTAGGTGGTTCTGTTGCCTTCATTGTTGTAGTTTCCATACCTTTATTTTGCCTGTATTTGAATTTTTAAGTGTTGTATACCTGCTATAAATAGCTTTTAGTAATGGCACATAAATAATATATTAGTAATCAGATCGCCTGCTTCATTATGTGCCTTCTCCAGGACTGTGTTTGTAATTGTGAATGCTAAGGAATCTTATTGTCCGAGCAGCAACATGATCATCTGCAAACAAGCAAAGATGGACTTAGAATGTTAAGATATCAATGAGTTACACAGTAAAATACATCACAAAGATGTACAATGGTAACACAAGATTTCCGGCATCATGTAGAAAACAGCACAAAACTGCAGACAGGCTACTTTACGCCATTTTGATCTTTTTAGTATTTTGTATATACTATACTAGACCATAGGCAAACTCAAGGGGGGGGGGGGGGTTCTGGTTGCCTGGAAACCCCCTCCTATGTGCAAGTGCCTTAAATTGTGACAACATTAGCTGATATATAATATAATCTATATAATATAATCAGTAGAGCTGCCTGCCTGCATAGCATAGGGACAGAGCAAAACTGCTGCACATGCCTAGTGTACCAGCTTCTTCTACTACATACAGTATGTGTGGATCTGAGCCCTCAAACATCACAATGGCCCAGAGAGTAGCTGCCAGGAGGAAAAGACAGGAGCCTTAAGGTGCCCATACACAGTGCGTTTGCACCGTGCGATGCGTGCTCCCGCGGGCACCTCATCGCACGGTACAAAAAGTGTGTGCTGCCTTGCGGTGCGATCCTGCCCATAACGGGTGCGATCATCGCACCGTGTATGGGCACCTTTACCATGCAGTGGGATATTGTGAGCTTAAAAAGTGCAGTACTGTTTCTATTATGTTTGTGTATTTATTTATTAATTATATGTTTAAACTTTTTCCTGACCACTTATGTTATTTAGAGGTTTGAAAGAGACCACTATAGACCATCTGTACTGTTACATATCAAAACTGTATTCCATACAGTATCCAGTGTTTAAAGAGACCAATTTTCGGGGCTGTTACTGCTCCCCCAGACTCGCGTACTTACTCCGATGCCCTGCAGAGTGGGAGAATTAGGATTACATTTGGAAACCCCTCTCTAAAAATCCTGTGCCACTGTAGACAACAGGGAAGAGTGTACAGTGATGTACTATAAAGTTCTGTTGAATGCACCCACGATTGAGATAGTTACAGCTGGTTACAGCACAATTAAATAGCACAAGAATGTGAAACGTCAATAAAAAAAAATGCATGAGACAAATATGTTATATAAAAAAATAAGCATCATATTTGCTAATTGAATGAGGAGAAATTACTGGTAAGAATTAGCATATTATCCAAAGACCTACTCAAAACAACTGTGATGGCGCCCTTGCAAATTAAGGGTCTAAAGCCCCGTACACATGGGGCGACACGGCACTTTTGGTAAGCGGCATGCTTCATATTTTTAATAGGCAAAGCCCCATGATCTAGGGAAAGCCAGTGCAAGCACTGGCTTTTACTGCAGGCGATAGCACATGAGGGATCGCCATCTCCCGCAGCTATAAACACGGAGCGATCCGTGCTCCTTTTCTAAGCAATTTAGTCAGATTGCTTAAAAAAAGGGTCTGAAATCGCCCCGTGTGTGTATGCCCCTTTACTTGCCATGGTGTTCAAGATACTGGCAGATAGAACACCGGTACTGGAACTCGCAACACTGCTGAGAATCCTGACAGCCAGAATCCTGAACATATATATCCTGGAACGGTTAAGGAGGGAGGTTAGGGTTAGGCTGCGAGTAGGAAGTGTTAGGGTTAGGCAAGAATGCAGGGAGGGTTGGGTTAGGCTGCATGTAGGGAGGGATTGCTTACCTTCTAAAAAGGAGTTGGAATTCTGACACTCTGGATGCATCATGACTGCCAGGATCCCATACCCAGTTTATTATTTATTGGGTACAAGGACAACTGCTCTGAAACACAGTTGTCCTGCGAAGCTTTAACTCTGCCACTTTTTATCTAATAAACACATTTACTGTAGATACACAGCTACATGGAGACCAGCCTCGAAGGATATGAAGCCTAGGCCACTTGTAGACTTTATACATGCATCAGGAAAATGTTTTCAGAAAGACCTTCTGGCTTTTTACCAAAACAGTGTAGTGACATACGGACATACAAAGAAGATACAAACAGATGACCGGCAGTCAGGATACTGGTGGTCAGAATACCGATGCTGGGGTCAGAATCCCGACAAGGGTCAGGTAAGTATACTTATCTTACCCCTGCCCCCTAACCCTCCCTTCCTGTTGCCTAACTACCCTCCCCCAACTGTAACCACCCAGTTACTCACTATTCTGCATCCTGGCAGTTGGGATTTCGGTGGCCAGCATTCCAATTAATGTCTGTCTTCTATCTGTTGTCAGGATGCCGGCATCAGTATAAAGGAACAACGGCATCCCAAACGCATTCCATACAGTGGCATAAGTTTGTCCCAGTTGCCCAGTGGCAAGATAAATATTGGTGCCCCCACACACACACATGCACATACCCACACACCAACCTCTAGAATTTGCACACTTGCAATGCTTGAGCAAACAGCTCAGTCTTTAAGATATATGTTTGTAGGGGGGTTTGGCTTCCATCCTTTTAAGTGGCTCTCTACAGTGTCCTACAGCACCCCAGGGGTCCCTACCTGGCATATCTTGCTGTCCAAAATTTCTGCCGGTGGTTGCCGTCTGAGCTCCAGGTGCCATTTTTGCGGCACTTCACAGCCCGCTGGCGCCGCTAAAAGCTCCACAACAGCAGGTACAGGTAATAGCCCTCTCCCCCAGGTGCTCACCTCTGCCATTCTGGGGTTAAAGAAGGAGGTAGTGTAGTGCTTTTAGTGCTGGAAGCATTGATCCTCCCTCCCTTTGGAGGATTCATGGTGGCCATCTTGGAGGCTGACAGCCAACATATCCCTTACAGTGGGACTCACATTACATAATTGCTAGTGTGAGGTCTAAATAGGTCTTTAATTACTGGATGCACTTGTACATCTCTATTAATAGTCCTGCAAAATAACTGAAGTTTTCACCTACATTAATTCAGTTTGGTGCCTGTATAAGTACAAGTTTCAATTGGACATTATTCTCCTGTGTGACCCTGCCCTCTTCAGTTAAAGTATGTACAGTAGTTGCGCGCTCTAATGGGCTCCTAATTAGTTACTGCCCCACAACTTCCAGTTTTATGCTGATCACTTTGTTTCTGGTACAACACAGTGAGTCCTCATTAGCTATATTCATCTGTTTTTTTTGTAAGTCTCCAGCGCTTTATTCCTTCCTGACCATGCCTACGAGAAGGAATAAGGTATCAGGGATCCTCTAAATCTATTTTTGTTTTGACCCTCCTCCTTCCCAAGCACCACTCTACTTAGTTCTCCTAGCACAATGGAAGTGGATGATAATGCAGCCTTAGCGGTCGGCACCTTAAAACTACTATTTACCCAATGTAAAGAGGAAGTGGCAGCGGAAATCTGCACCTCCTTTTCAAGCATGCCAGCGCTCCATAGATGATTTGGAGGAGCATACCATTAGCTTGGAAGCCAAAATGGAAGAGGTGGTTGGTTCCCACAATGACCTGATTGACTCACATGCTGCTCTAGAAGAGGAGGTGGCTGCACTGCGGGATAAGGTAGCAGATCTGAAAGACAGATCCCGCAGGAACAACCTTAAACTACAAGGTATTCCTGAAAGTGTATCCAATAGTAGTCTCCATGATTTTGCACTGGATGTTTTTTGGAAGCTTCTACCATCAGCTTCAACTTCTGACCTTCTTCTAGACCGGAAACACAGACTACCCAAACCCAGAGGTGCTCCAGAAGAATCCCATAGAGATGTCCTGATGCGGGTCCACTTCTTTCACATAAAATAAGCTCTACTGAAAGCTGCTAGACCTGCTTCTGAGATGGCTGATACTTTGGGCTCCTACCAGCTCTTTGCAGACTTGTCTCGGTCAACTTTATCCAAAGGGTGCTCCCTTCAGGCCATTACGACCACACTCTGGAAAGCTAACATTCTGTATAGATGGGGTTTTCGTACCAGGTTCTTATATCCCATGAGGCTTCTACTTTTTCAGTTTCAACTGTTGAAGAGAGCATGAAGCTTCTGACCAGATGGAACTTATCTGGCACTCCTTCAACTTCTTCCCCGGACCGTCGACTTCAGCTGTACTGGTCAACGATGGAGAAGTACAGTAACTCAGGCCTTGGGTATCACTTCTTTGCCTCATTGCCGCTGGGCTCCATATGGATGCCTCATTCAGCTGGATGCTGGCGGTAGAATCGCCAACCACCAGCCCCGGCAGCCACCGGAAGGGGGTGTGCACACACGAGACACTCGTGCCTCCCCTCACGTCAGAGCCCATTGCCTCCTCCACGACACTCCCGCGTCGGTGCCCGCAGCCCCCCGCAACCCCCTAACCCTGCCCGTCTCCCTGAAGTAGAGATTCCGTCCCCCGCCGCAGAAATACTGGGATGCACGTGCGTGTGAGACGCTTGCGCGTCCCAGTCAGATGGAGCGCCTCTCTGTCAGCGATCGACAGCGGGGACATTCTGGTGATTCACGGCAATGAATGAGAGGCGCTTCATCTGTAGCTCATTGTCTATACTATATTTGTTTCTAGTTGGGAAATTTCTCCTTTCCGATTATATTTGCAATAATACTGTATATGCTTAGTTTACACAATGTAATATCTGCTTTCCATATAGTTTATAGGTCATCTAACCTATACTTTAAAGGTTTTTTTCTTTCCTAACCCTTATGATACTAATGATTTCTATATCAAGCTAATGGTTTGAGATACAGAATTATTTAGGAAAATTATCTACAGTTTTTGCTACAGCTTATCTTCCCTTTAGGAGATAGATCTAGACCTGTTGGAACGGGTCATGCCCCTCACTCGAACCAGTCCCCTGATTTTCATGTACTTGGTGAATATAATTTATATGATGCCTGGTGGGCTAAAACCCATCCTTTCAGGAGTACTCCCTCTTTTCCAATCAGTCATACTCCAGGATAGACCTAGTGCTGACTGACAAATGGCCTATAGCTTCTATTCTTAGAGTGCAAATATTGCCTATGTCTTAGTCAGATCATTCTCCTATATTGGTCAAGTGGGATTTGGATTCCCGTAAAATCTCCTTGGGTCCTTGGAGCTTGATCTCATATCCTGGTCTCTACCGCTATTGGCCAGCACTGGAAATCACCCTCTATGCCTGGGCTGGGAAACACCGGCCCTCCAGATGTTAATGAACTACACATTCCAGGATGCTTTGCATTAGTTTTGCTATGTGGCCATGCTGAAACTGATGCAAGGCATGCTGGGATGTGTAGTTCATCAACATCTGGAGGGCCGGTGTTGCCCAGCCCTGCTCTATACCTAACATACATCATATTGTTATCATATAAGTTCATAAACGCTTTCTTTTTTAGATGTCTGACTGTATATACTCCTCCTCTGCTACATCAATCCATATCAAATGGCTTAAACTGAGAAAGGTGGGGTCTTACATGTTCATGTGAGTTTCCTTCTCTTTTTCCCCATATTTTTCTATAAATACAGTATGTCTATCTGTTCTCTGATTTAATTGATATTGTATACATGTTTAGATGTAAATTTATGTGACTGTGTATTGTATCTTTGTGATTTTACAATATAATTACGGTATATCAGGGGTGGCCAACCAGTCATAGACAAAGAGCCCAAAAATATGTTTAGGGATGACAAAGAGCCAACATCATGTGCATACGTACATTTATATACCGCCACCCTCATACATACATGCATGCATACATTTTTACACTGCCACCCTCATACATACATACATACATACATACATGCATATATTTATACACGCCACCCTCATACATACATACATACATACATGCATACATTTATACACCGCCACCCTCATACATACATGCATATATTTATACACCGCCACCCTCATACATACAAACATACATACATACATACATACATACATGCATACACCGCCACCCTCATACATACATGCATACATTTATACATCGCCACCCTCACATACATACACTAATACACCGCGACCCTCATACATACATGCATGCATACATTTATACACCACCACCCTCATACATACATACATACATACATACATGCATGCATACATTTATACACCGCCACCCTCATACATACATACATACATACATTTATACATCGCCACCCTCATATATACATACATTTTTACATCGCCACCCTCATATAATACATTTATACACCACCACCCTCATACATACTTACATACCATTTATACACCCCCACCCTCGTACATGCATACCATTTATACACTGCCACCCTCATACATACATACATTTATACACCGCCTCCCTCATATATACATACCATTTATACACCGCCACCCTCATACATACATACATTTACACACCGCCACCATCATACATAAATACGTATATCCATGTATACACTGTCTTTCTCATATACAGCCATCCACTGTCTCTAATGCTATACATATATACAAACTCTACCTCCCACCAACACAACATAGTGCAGCTACATACATGGTCAGCTCAGCGGTCCTGCGGCATCTGTAGCTGTACACCACGCGGGTCTTTCCACAAGGAACCCGCAGAGGTACACTGCATAGGAGAATTTAAAGCCGGGCGGGCAGGACAGTGCCACTAGCCACATGCTGTGCAGGTACCGGGAGGGGGCGCGACACCGGATGTTCCACATATATGGTGTGGGGGAGGGGGGGTGTCGTGCTATGGCCGGACCCGATATGCAGCAGCTGCCGCTCACTGTGTGAGGAGACGCGGGCTGCCCGATCACTGCTGCCCACAGTTATCGGGAGGAACTTGCGAGCACTGCACTGCGACGGGGGTGATTGAAGGAGTTGGCCACCCCTGCGGTATATGTTGCTGCTTGACTTAATAAATTTTTTGGGAAAAAAATAATAAAATCTGCTCGTAGTGGGTTCTAATACAGGTTGTGAAACTTGCTAAAAATATATTTAAAATTAAGAGAGCATGACGTCTAAGGTCCTGCTAGGAGGGGGAGTCAGCCACAGAAGTGACATAGACGGCTTTCAATTACCTGCTTCAAATTTGCAGGGGAGGTGCCCTCTTGGGAGAAGGAGCCCGGTGGCAGATGACTCCATTGCCTTCCAGAGTTACGCTTCTGATTCCATACATAGTTACAGATTGGGGTACTTTTATTCATAGTTATGGCAACTGGTGATTAAACACCAATATTGTCAATTAATATCATGCATAAAATAAAGTTCAAAATATCTTAGTGACAGCTGGCAGCCCTGGCGGCCTGTCAACAGCTGGAAATGAGTATGAGCTCATCATTTGCTACAAAAATAAGTGTACGGAATAGCAGACAGTAGATACAGCAATACACCTGGGATAGCTCAAATAGATTGCACAGTAAACACTGGCTACATCATCAACAGCACCTCTTTCCAAGAAACACATGGCGGTGAAAACACAACTCAAACAGAGACATATTTATGCAGCAGCAACAAAATTCTGAACTGAGAATGAATGTATTGTTTATTTATATAGTAAAGGTGTTATTAAATGTCAAGTGTTAATAAATGAAATTGAGATGATAAAAATTCCCTGTCTTTAATTCCTGCAGTCCTCTGATACTCTGGTTCTGGCAATGCCATGGTTGTCTAAAGTTGTGTATGAGCGATATATCTAAACGGCATCATTCACAGATACATTGGCCCTGATTCTGGTTGGCTTGGTCCGCCACGTGTTTGCACGGGGGACCGATGTTGAAGCCCTACGCATGTGGCACATGTGCATATTCGCTTATACGGAGAGTATGTGCAGGCGCCTTTGGAGACTTGCATAGTCTCCGTAGTCCTCACAGGGGGGGGAGGGGTGCATTGGAGGCAGGCAGAATATCCTTCGTTTCCTGGGCATACCCGAGAAAACGCTGGGCATACCCACGAAAACGCCCAGGAAAACCAGGATCTTAAGATCGATTGCGCTCATGATTGTGTACAATTTCCATTGAAATCCCCGGCAGTCCTTGGTGGTTTTTGGACACACAATCTATCATACAGTCAGTCATACAATCCATCTGCTGCATGATTGTGTACACAAGTTGTGCACACAATCTGCATACAATCCATCAATTGAGATTGTATGATTGGGTACAATATCTTTCTGATGTATGGCCACCTTAAGTCAGCAGAGACTGACAGATTTGCGAGCACTGTAGAAATCATTCCATGGTCGAATGATTTCAGGCCGGTCCACATGCAAGCCTGCAAAGCATGTATATGCAAATCATTTATTCGCAGTGAGGAGGGTATATTCGCTGGGCGGGGGAGGGCGGGCACTCGTAAGGCTGGCGGGTGGTGTTACAAGGCTCACCACAGCCGATTCCCAACATATCTAAAGACATATTGGGCATCGACCACCCGCACAGTAATTATCAGCTCAATGGGCAGTGGACATTTGTGATGTCATGCTGGCCATGCCCCTAGCCCTTCCGTCTCCCTGAATAGATGCTGTGCAACCCCCCCCCGGCACACACCACCGGACAGTGCCAACCCCAGGTGGGAGCCAAAACAGTCCCAAGAAAACGGGAATGTCCCGCCAAATTTGCAGACAGTTGGGAGGTATGTAAATGGACATTAGCAAATTAGCATATGCTTTTGTTGTCTACTATAAGAGGTATCCACGGAATCCCTATACTTATATTGAGGTTTGGTGGTTGTCAGAATTTTAATGTGAAGAAAACGTGAATAAAGATCTGTTTTAAAGATAAAAATCTTTCAAAACAGAGATGAGAGACTTATACCACTTTCACATCGCAGACCCGTTTTAAAAACCGGTATTTTAAAACGGTAATTAAAACGGGTCAGAGCCTTAATAGTGGCCAGATTACCGTTTTAAATGCAGGTTAAGTGTCATTCACATTGCAGTTGAAACGTTTCATTCTGAACACGTTTCAAGGCAGAGTGTGACCATTGCCTGTCATTATGTGACCTACGGATACCTGTGCTGGGACAAAGGTGAGCCGCGTCTGGGACACCAGCAGTCCTTGTATGGAGATCTGATGGAAGATGTGGATGAAGTCCGGGGAGTGGGGCACCAGCCTCACATTATATTCATACTGGCTGAAGATCAGGGATACCGTGACATTGGGTACCACGGATCTGAGATCAGGACCCCGACACTGGATAGATTAGCTGCGCAGGGAGTAAAGCTGGAGAACTACTATGTGCAGCCGATCTGCTCCCCTCCAGGAGTCAGTTCATCACTGGGAAGTAAGTGCCGAGTGAGTGAGTGTTATCACACAGGATATCAGTGCTCGTGCTTGTGTTGTTTGCCTGAAATACCGTTTCAGACAAACTGTACACATTCACATTGCACAAAAAACGGCAAGGAACCGTGTAGGACTCTGCTTTTTACACGGTTCGAAATGCCAGTTAACTTAAAACGGTAAATCGGCTGTGGTGCATTCACAGTGCAGGCTTAAACGTTTTAAAAAGGGAAAAAAACGGCAATTTACCGTTTTAAAAGTGCGATGTGAAAGGGGTATTATCAAATATGATGTGATTTATTTATTTATTTACACAAAATGAAACTAAAATTGATCGTTAAAATTATTGTATTACACATAAGGCTATATTCAGTGTATTTTGTCCTAAATATTATTATATGGTGAATGTCTTCATATTACAAGATACATACAAACTAGGCATTATCTAGAAAAGTATTTCTGTTCAGTTCTAGATTTACTAGTATATTGCATATAATTAAACTGAAGAAAGCTCCTCTTTTCCTATATATTATATACAGGTGAATACACTTCCCTTGGGCAGAACAAGATGCAATTAGGCCATATTACTTGCTTGAGATGACATGCTGTCTGAGTCCAGTTGGGTGGGGGAGCCAAGACCCCAGTGCTCTGAGGCAGCAAAAGGAACCATTTCACTACTGTGCTGCTCAAATAGAGGTATACATCTGTAAAATAATGAATTATTCAGTTATTCAAGGGGATGTCACTTATACCCCTTTTCCACTTGCAAAAATATCCTGGGTTTTTGCACATGAATGCGCATCAACCTGTGATTTAGTGCAGTGTGAAAGGGTCTTTGAGGAATATCCCGTGTTCAGCATTCCGGAATCTCTACCCAGGTCCTGACCTGGGTAGGACCTGGAATCGACACGGGATGCAGTCAGTGTGAATGGTCCTGATCGGGTACACGGGACTTTACGCTACCAGAATGATTCCAGCAGCCAGTTCTCCCGGCGGGGTCTGCTTGACATACAGCCTGTGCAGCGGCGGCATGGCCTCAGCAGAGGAGACTGGCTCCTATGGTAAACGGGACTTTACGCTGAAAGCCAGTTCTCGCAGGGTCTGCGTGACAAGCCAGTTCTCCCGGCGGGGTCTGCATGACAAGCCTGTGCAGCGGCGGCATGGCCTCAGCAGAGGAGACTGGCTCCTACGGTATACGGGCATGGACTCTCGACTCCGAGGAGACCAGCTCCTACAAAGTACAGACACCCTGTCCTCTGAATGCAGCAGTGGGGCACTTCCTGATCCCAGATCTATGGCAGATCTTTGGATCAGTGTGAATGGGGCTGTCCCGGGTCGATCCCAGGTCTGAATGCAATGTTAAAGGGTACATTCCCAGCATCCGGGAACACATACCCGGGTATGACCCGACACTTGCCTACCTGACCCTCTCCATGATGAAGAAAATGCTCTGTTCCTGGACTTCCCGGGTAATGTATGATTGCCATCACCTGTGGTGAAACCCCTTTCTTATCAATTGCCTACAGTGGCTCCCCACAGGTGATGGCAATCCTACATTACCAGGGAAGACCAGGAACAGAGCATTTTCTCTCTCATGGAGAGGGTCAGGCAGGCAAGTATGGGGTACAGTGTGTGCGGTGGAAACCGGTTTGAGTCCCGCTTCGCATCTTTGCACTGCAGAGACACAGATCACTCGGATGTGCACTGGAGATGTCCCCGGAAACAAGACACAGACACCATGTTCCCGTAGACCTGCACATGCACAATAGACTCTGTCATGATGCCAGAGTATGCGCTGCCAGAGAGGAGGGGGCCCATGGCGTAGGCTGCATGCAGGTCCTCTCCTCTCTTAAAATGCCCCTGGCAGCATATTTGGAAAATCATGCGTCTGTGTAACCTGGAACATGGGACCTGCTCTGTGATCTGTGACAGTTATTTGCAGCCACCCACTAAGTAGGGAATTTTACATATTTGATTACTAAGAGGGTGAAAAGCAGTAAAATGTTCTTTTCAGCAAACCTTTACCCGGTTGAAATCAGCCTGTAGTACATTAATATACTGTTCGTAAAAAGTCAAATGATGAATGAGACCTATAAAATGTTCTCAATGTTGAAGTATATGAGAAGTCAATAAAGGTCAGTATGTATCGTATTAGAGAAGCCCCATAGAATGCGCAGTGATATAGATACAGCTATTAATCCATTCTAGCAGAAAGGGATGAATCTGTTACCACAGACAGATGCTGAAGCGGCACCGAGCACCACTTTCAGTTATATAGACGTGAACATGCCACTTACGCTTTGCATTCAATTTCTCATCTTGGCTGCAGAGCCAAAGAGTTGGGCTTTGTCTATGCGAACTCAGCATCTCTTTCATTGACCTCAATAGATCAAACATAAACCTTATGTCATATTAAGGAGTACGTATAAGTGTGTCTTTACTCTCTGTACGCTATGTCTCAAAATATAAAATAATGGGACAGATGTATTAAGACTTAACAAGAGATAAATGCAAGGGTGATAAGGAGAGATAAACGTCCAGCCAATCAGTTCCTTACTGACTTTTTTCAAACACAGCCTGTAACATGGCAGTTAGCAGGTGATTGGCTGGATGTTTATCTCTCTTTATCACCCTTGCATTTATCTCTTGTTAAGGCCTAATACAACTGCCCCATTGTTTCTTTTTTTAAATAAAAGTCTTAAAAGTGTCTTTAGTAGGTAAACAGTATTATTATTATTGCTGAGTTGATAAAGCAAGATTTGATAAAGCCAATGTAAAGCCAATGTTGATAAAGCCAATGTAATCCCACCCATGAGACCCCTGATAAACATTATTTTATAAACAAGATGCCAATGCAGGCAGCGCGTATAAACAATCTTTTCTATCCACTTGCTGGCAGCATCCAGGTGAGTGATGATCCGGGTCCCCAAGTGATGTGTGATGGCTGGTACATTTACATGTCCCCTATTCTTACTAGTTGTGGAAGACATGTAAGCCCAAACCTTTAGGGGCCAGGGGCGGGATTCCCTAATAACCGCGGCCGCACATCGCCGGCATTCGCATTGTTAATAATCACATATGCACTAACATATGCGATTATTAATGCAAAGGACAGCTCTGTCCTTTGAGTTGTGGCCGGCATGTGCAGCGGATCCCCCCTCCCACACTGGACCCTTACCCGGCTGCCAGGGCTTTGCTTCCTCCTCCCTGCAACCATAAGCGGTGCAGGGAGGAGAAGGTCACTGGTCCGGGCAGCACAGCAGGAGGCTGCCCGGACAAAGGTGAGGGGGGCGGCGCAGATCAGCAGGGGTGTGCGAGGTGGCAGGGGAAGCGAAAGGAAGCCCATAGGCTTCTATAGGGTTACACCATCTAGAACTGGTGTAACCCCCCGCAGAAAAGCCCTGGGGGTGGGGCTTTGCTGCGTATGAAAATGCGGTACAAACCCCAAAAACGGTCTCTTTACCGCATTTTTTTGTTTGTTGCACCTCGCCCCAGATGCACTAAGCTTCAAAAGTGATAAAATGGAGAGTGATAAACAACCAACCAGCAAATCAGTTCCTGCCTGACATTTTTCAAACCCAGCCTGTGACATGTCAGGTAGGAGCTGATTGGCTGGTTGTTTATCACTCCCCATTTTATCACTTTTGAAGCTTAGTGCATCTTGCCCTATGTAACCATCAATTATGCAGAGGTATACTTACTATTAATCATTCAACAGTTAGTATCACTGCATATTGGTCTTGATTCAGCCCAGATCGCACAGCTGCAAATTTGCAAGCCGAGCGATTATTGATAGACTGCGCATACATAAGGCCCATAGTACGCATGCGCAAGGCCAGCCTGCGATGAAAGCCTGCTTCTTTTTTTAATCCTTGGCCGTTCACACGGTGGTTTGTGGGTGGTACTCGCCCGTTCTCTGGGAGTGTCATGGAAAACGCAGGCGTGCCAAGGTGTTTGGAGGGTGTGTGATGACAGCTCCGCCTATAATCAGCCTGATTCTATCGCACCCGCTGAGTAATTACAGGACTGCACACACTGGCTTGCAAATGGCAAAATTTTACTGTATTTTTAGCCATGTGATCAGGTCTGAATCAGGCCCATTGTGTCATTAGGAAATGTTTCACTTTTTTATGCATTTTACCATGCTGGGCCCTATTTTGAAATGGGATGTAAACATAATATTATATAATATAATATAAGCACAGTTCATGCTTTATCATTCACCATATTATTCACATGTATATTTTTGGACTGTGGGAGGAAACCGGAGAACCCTGAACAAGCACGGGGAGAACATACAAACTCTGCACAGTTAGGGCCATGGTGGAGATAGAACCCATGACCTCGGCGCTGTGAGGTAGTAATGCTAACCATTACACCATCCATGATGCCCACATCCTACACATCCGCTCGCACAAAAAATCATTTGATGTTTACTCACCATCGAATAATTTTTCCTTTGTTCGCAGATAAAAGTAAGCCAGGGCTTTTAAAGATAGACGTCTCCTGCAAATTGGGGGTGGGCGCTTATGTCACTTGTTGTCATTTGCCTGCCCTGAGCAGGCAGAGGCATGTCTGAGGTTGCTGCGGTCTGCCCAGCCTTACTATGGGGCGCACCCACCGTTTTTGTGGGCACTCCCATGGAATGCCAGGTGCCCACCCTACACCGCCCGCTGCCTATCAATCAGGCAGCGAGTACCCTGGCGAATAAAATTTTTGAAGAAGGCTCTCGTCGGGGACAGGGACGAATTCAGACCTGTGCGAACAGGTCTGAATTGGCTCCATAGGTTGCTGAAAAAAAGCAGGGCAGTAACAGTTATCTTCCTGATTTCTCCCACAGTGCACTGCTCCCCCTCTACCCGGTTTCCTCCCACAATCAAAAAATATACTGGTAGGTTAATTGGCTCCCATCAAATTAACCCTAGAATGTCTGTGTGTGTGTGTACATGTGGTAGGGAACATAGATTGGAAGCTCCACTGGGGCAGGGACTGATGTGAATGTTCAAATATTCTCTGTAAAGCGCTGCGGAATATGTGTGCGCTATATAAGAAACTGATAATAATAATGTACTTATGCAGCATAGAATGCCAATACATGGTACAGTATGTCCATGGCTACTTTTTGTAGAGTATATGTGTCAGCTTTACATGGCGACAATGTTGGGAGGTCCAGGAAGTGCATGACACATGTGAATCACATGATCAGTGAGTTAAGCTGGGTACACATCTATACAATCCCTGTTTTCTTGCAAGCGTTCGATTGACCATACACGCGACCGACCATCCACAAACACCAGCCGATACGCGCATAAACACCTGTACAATTTTACTTGCGACGTCCGATCTACTCCAAACAGTCAAACAGTCGCAAGAAAAAGATTGTACCACCGTACACATTCTCTTGATTTGGGCTATTGACACGTCATAAATAAACAAAATTATCATAATGGGCTGGGTTAAGGGCATACCAAAACAAAGAGGCTTATAGCAAACCACTATAAAGATGGGGTACGCGTTTAAAAATTAGTTAGCCGGCAGGGTGACTAAACTTCTATATAGACGGGGTACGCGTCTAAAAATTAGTCAGCCAGCAGGGCGACTAAACTTCTATACAGACACCGGGGTGCGCGTCTAAAAATTAGTCAGCCAGCAGGGCGACTAAACTTCTATACAGACGGGGTGCGCGTCTAAAAATTAGTCAGTCGGCAGGGTGACTAAACTTCTATATAGACGGGGTACGCGTCTAAAAATTAGTCAGCCGGCAGGGCGACTAAACTTCTATACAGACGGGGTGCGCGTCTAAAACTTAGTAAGCCGGCAGGGTGACTAAACTTCTATATAGATAGATAACAGATCATAGCAGATTTTGCCAGTATAATCGCAAGAACGGCCAGCATATCAATCGAACGAGCATACACACTGCACTTTTGTTCCGATATGGGCCCGTCCTGTCAGATGAATATTAAACAACACTGAACCTTCGACCGACTAAGTATGGACGGACAAGACCGTTTTTTGGACGTTTATTGATCGTACAGAGGGAATCGGGACAGCGTACACACCTATACAATCGAACGGCTGTCCGGCCCAGAACGGAAGACCGGCCCGACGATTGTATATATGTGTACCCAGCTTTACAGAGGAGGAACATTTGCTGCTCTGTAAGTGCCGGTAGCAGGATGAAACCTGAGCATCGTGTGATAAGAATGTTATGTGACTGAAACGGCAAAACTGTGCACACACTGCTAATGAAATAAGTGCATTTATTGTTGAGTCATCTTTTTCAGAAAGCAATTAAAGAGTAAAACTGGAAAACATGCATTCGTTTCATAGATATGAGTTCTGCGTTTTGTAGATAAAGGGGATCCCTCGTAAGACACCGTAATAATATATTACAATCGATATTCAGATAGCAAATAGCTTGTGTGATACTCAAAGTTGCCCAGTATGTCGACATGAGCACAGTTGTCCCGATATTTAAAGCACTGCGCATGTATCCCAGTCATACTGCTCGCGCGTCCTGGAAGTTACTGCTTGGAGACGCAGAGATCTATAGACGCTACCTCAGTCTTTCTAATACAATTTTTCTAAAAACGCAGAGAGATAAATGTGCGAGTAATTACCACATAGATTACAGACATGGAGGCCTATCATACACTGCTCATTTGCTAAAGTGCAATGCTGATCTGGAAATCCTACAGCTATAAAAGTGACAACAGTTACTGTATCTGACGTCTGACAAGGACAATAATATAGTTTGAGAGTGCTATAAAGTGTATTTTCTGGCACTTATTGCAGTAAGATGTTGGGCCAATTACCCAAAGGCGACCTTTACTCTGTTATTGATAACTAAGTAGTGACCTTCATGAAATTGTGACCGCCTAAAACGAAGTACTTGCCATTACCATTTCATTATATGGGAGACCCGATGCACATCAGACCAGCTGGTTATTTCCCCTATCAGTCAGATTACATCAGTGTGAGCTGTACAATCTGGTTTCTCACATGATATTCCTCATTGTCATGGCAACTATCAGTCCCTGAGACTTCACCTTCATCACTCAAGTGCATTGAGTGACCTCTGTGTGTCTGACAAAGAATAGCAGCCTATAGGTGCCCACACACTAGAAAGATCTGCGATCTTAAGATGTGCGCATAAATAAGCCATGAAATCTTTTGTGCGTCCTGGACAAAAGATTTCAGGCAAGCGCACATCTTTACCAAAACATTTTCTTAAGATCCCGTGTGCATTCCTATGGATCTTTCCTGCAGCATGTAAGATCAGAAGATTTAGAAAAAGATCCACGGGAGCACGCATCGGACCGATATCGGCCGATTTTCGACTGATTATCGATAAACGTCGAAGAACATTTATCAGAAATCGGCCAATCGGGCAAAAAATCGTTCTAGTGTGTGGGCATCTTATGACAATGCTGATGTAATGCTGGCTGGGATAAGGTCACTAGGTCAACAAGGGGAAGGTTGACATGCATTGGGTTGAACACTGAAGGTCAACATGCATGAAGGTCCACATAACTGAAGGTCGACATGGGGTTAAGGCCCCCCTTAAGGTGCCCACACACTAGAAAGATCTGCGATTGTAATGCTGGGTACACACCAGGACGACTAGGGCCCGATCCCCTCAATCTAGATCCAATTCCGACCAATTGGATGTAGATTGTGTGGTGATTGGGCCCTTTTCTGACCTGCTGTGGACCGATACCGATCCGATGCGCGGTCCCGCGGGTCGGTCGTTATTGAGATCCTACCTGCTGCAGGTAGGATCTGAATAATGACCATACTGCCGGGTGCAGGTTGCCATTGGATTGGACCCGCTCACGGTGCACATCGTGAGCAGGTCGTGCCCCCCCCCCCCCGCGCGTCACCGTGAGCGGGTCGGACGAGATACTGACGACCCTCGTCCTGGTGTGTACCCTACATAAAATGTGCGCATAAATTAGCCTTGAAATCTTTTGTCCATCCTGGGCAAAAGATTTCAGGTAAGCGCACATCTTTACCAAAGATTTTTCTTAAGATCCCGTGTGCGTTCCTATGGATCTTTTGTTAAATCTTCTGATATTTCGTGCAGCACGTAAGATCAGAAGATTCAGCTAAAGATCCACGGGAGCACGCATCGGACCAATATCGGCCGATTTTCGGCCGATTATCGGTAAACATCGGACGATATATCGGCCGATTTGTCGGAAATCGGCCAATCGGACCAAAAATCGTTCTAGTGTGTGGGCACCTTTACACTTGTCCAACTTATTGTCCAACAAATTGGACCTGATTGACTCGAGATTTATCCTATGTGCAGGAGGATCAATCTCTTGCAATCTCTTGGTTATACCCAGGGCTATTTTTCAGCAGGCTCCAGCAGGAACTGAGGCCCTTATTCTAGTTCACTCTTCCTTACAAAAATTTTCTTAGATGGACAAAACCATGTGCACTGCAGGGGGGGGGCAGATTTAAAATGTGCAGAGAGAATTAGATTTGGGTGAGTCATTTTGTTTCTGTGCAGGGTAAATACTGGCTGCTTTATTTTTACACTGCAATTTAGATCTCACTTTGAAGTAAAACCCCACCCAAATCTAAATATCTCTGCACAAGTAACACCTGCCTCACCTGCAGTTTTGTCCATCTAAGAAAGATTTTGTCAGAAAGAGTGAACTAGAATAAGGGCCTCAGTTCCTGCTGGAGCCTGCTGAAAAATAGCCCTAGTTATACCCAATGGCACGGGATTGTGCATTGGGTCCTACACATCAGTGTAAGGGGCCCTTTAGGTCGACAGTCACATACAGTACATACCAATGCAAATGACTATGTACAGAAAGCCTGTCCTGATTGAGAGCACCATGGAATGACTAGAATCCTTTAGACATCCAGCAGAATATTCAAAGTGGAAAAAAGGGGGAGTGTTGCAGCGCCATACCTCCCAACTGTCACGATTCCGTCGGGACAGTCCCGATTTTCGGGTCCTGTCCCGACGTCCCACCCGCGGCAGGCATTGTCCCGCTGCGGGGGGGTGGCAGTTGGGAGACCCCCCAATGTAGTAGAATAGACGCTGTGCGCATGCGCACAGCGTCTATTCTCGTATGAAAATGAGGTCGCGGCTAATTAGCATAAGCCGCGCCCTCATTTGCATACGCCACGCCCCCTTTTCGGACGCTCGCGCGGCTTCGCCGCGCGAGTGTCCCTATTTCTTAACATGAAAAGTTGGGAGGTATGCAGCGCTCATGTATTTTAATGAGTCAACCAATCTGTAGAGTAAAAAAATGTTTAATTTGTATCACATAACATACAATAAAAACTATAAGTAAAGAACACTTTAAAAACAACAAGTGGACCAATTGATATAACCTGCTCTGGTAGACCTCAACAAGTGGGGAAGTGGGAAAAAGAAGCCGGAGTCCAATTTGTAATCCCAATTGGTCACTGGAGGTGTCCCGGTCCGATGTGGACTTGTTAGCTTGTGGGGATCCTCTCTAAAGTGCGTTTTTGGTAATGATGGGATGAGGTACTCCAATTGAGTTCCAATGAGCCACTGTGGTTTTCCCAGTCCAGGACTTGTATGGGGGGGCTCCTTTTGTAAAGTGCACTGTGCCAAAAGCAAATTGCTCCAGGTGATGAAGGTTTGTAAATAGGGTCCCAGAAGATTAAGCAGGTGGTGGGCAATGTCCGCAATAGGTTCAACTTGGTCACCAATGCGTTTCGCTGTCACTGAAGGGGCAGCTTTTTCAAGTGTCCCTGCACTCACCATGCTTCGGGCACGATTCCTAACTACGCTCGACACTCTATTTTATTCTCCCACCACACCCTAGTGGATGGTAGGGCATGAAATAACGCCTGTCAGCACGTCAGCTCAAAAAACAGTGAAAAACCCCATGTTGACCTTTTGACTGACGACCTAGACACTGTCGGCCTAATGACCTGTCAATATAAACCCATGTCGACATTGACCCATGTTGACCTAGAACCATGTCGACCTAACGGTGTCGACCTAATGACTGTCGACCAACCGACCCTATCCCCATGACTATAATGATTCACCACTATGCCTTTTTTTGGATTTTGCAACAATAGGATGAGAACAAATGTAGCCACCCAAAAAGTTGGGGAATAATTACATTGGTTTACAGGGCAAAAAGCTGTTATTGGACAAAAAAGCTTGTCCAATAATATTACCCCACAAATCAAAATCTATTTTTTTACGAGGATGATGGAATAGGTGTAATCAAACGGACAGTCCACAGTGCACGGGGACACGTTCAATATGCTCCAACTATATAAATAACACTTGTGTAATAAGGGTATACGGTCATTGGGTATACAGTATGTTGGTCGACAAGCATTGGGTCGACACCGTTAGGTCGACATGGTTCTAGGTCAACATGTGTCAATGTCGACATGGGTTTATATCGACAGGTCATTAGGTCGACACAAGCATTAGGTTGACAGTCAAAAGGTCAACATGGGTTTTTTCACAGTTTTTTTGAGCCGACATGTGCCAACAGGCGGCATTTCATGCCCTACCATCCACTAGGGGGTGGTGGGAGAATAAAATAGTGTGCCGAGCACAGTGAGGCACAATGCCTGAAGCAAAGTGAGCGATGCAAGGGAATGCGGTCCACTGGAAACAATGTCCATGTTGACTGTGTCGACATTCGGGTAAAAAAACAGTGGAAAACCCCCACCTTTTGACTGTCAACCTAGACACTGTCGACCTAACGCTTGTGTCAACCTATCGACCTATCAACCTAGACCCATGTCGACCTTGACCCATGTCAACATATCCCCATGTCGACTTAACGGTGTCGACTCAATGCTTGTCGACCAACATGCTGTAGACCAAACGATCCCAACCCGTTATAAAAAACGGTACTTGTTTCCTAGCACGGCGCCACCGATTTTAATTGTAGGCATCGGGTCGGAAAAATCGGGTCGATTGCATTGCATGCAACCAAATCGCATGCGATGCGACGCGACCGACCCGATTTTTACATTGGAACCAATGTTAAATGCCCCCCAGACCCCAATTTTCATTGTATACCCACCCTGATGGGTCAAATGCCCCCCATTGTTAACGCCACCCCACGATGAACGCCAACCCGAAGCATGGCGAGCGCAGCGAGCCCACGAGGGATGGCTGTATGTATGGACCCGAATTTACATTTCTCTGGAAACCTTACAAAAAAGCCCGAAATCGTGTCGGTCGGGTCCCATCGCATACCTTAACTTAAGGTATGCGATGTGACCCGATGGGCGCCATGCTAGGAAACAAGTACCTAAATAACTCTTCCCATCAGATGGAGCAATTTAGGAAACCTCATACACAGGGCCAGATTTAGGTTTGTGGGGGCCACAGGGCAACTAACTTGCGATGCCATCTACCAATAAAATTGCATCACAAATGTGCTAAGCACAAATGTGTGTGGAAGCTGACAACAAAACCTCATCCGGTCACTAAATACAGGCTGGGGAACAATGTCACAATTTTAGCGTTCATTTTTATCAAACATATCTTTTATCAAACGAAGGACAGGCACAATAGGTGATCTATTGTGCAATAATACCAAATTATAATGAGATACAGCTGCGGTGTTCTTCGCTGACATTCTCGCTTTAAGGCACATAAAAAATCAATGTTGCAAGGAATAACTGCATAATTATAGGGTTTGTCCGAGGTCATGCAGTGAAAAATAATGCTTTATAGGAGAAGCAGCAGGAAACAGCCACAAATGAGCGCACAGCGGTTACGTCGCTAGCCCTATGAGCTTAAACAAAAAGAATAAAATTATGATTCTATTAAAATCCTTTCACATAAGGAAAATAATTAGCTACAAAAGTGATGTCATATGTGAGGAAATCCTAGAGTACTGGCACATTACTGACTGTTCATAGCCAGGGACGGCACTAAGGATCTCACCTTAAGTGTGGGGGTTTAGGGGCTCCCCGATTCTAGTTGTCAGGCGCTGCCATGGGCGAGGAGCCGCAGCAGCTGGCAGTCTCTTATCTGTGATTATGCCGTCTGCTGCTCCTCAATATCATGGTGTGTGACCCTGAGGAGCATGTGGCGCAGTCCCCCCTGCTTGTGTCACACAAGGGAAAAAGATATGTCCAAGAGAGGGCATATATAAGTCTCCCTGGGTGGGGCACAAGCCTTTGGAATTTAAATTTTAACTTTTATTAGATATATATTAAAAATTGATGCGAACAACATAGAACATGCAGATAGACAAACATGAAAATAACACCAAATATTTACAATTTAATAAGAAAGCAGTGAAATATTAGGGCTTTCTGAGTATATAGTATCCCAGGATATACAAATATAATTATAATAGATGTTCGATATTATCCTGGTCTGGATACAATTCTGACAGTCTGGAATCAAAATATGATGTTAATGTGAGGGTAACCTCATGCAATAGGGAATATATCGCTGATAGTTGCTACAATAGCCATTTCCCTTGGATACAATAACATTTCAAACTCAATATATTGTTATGCAGGGTACACACTACGACAACCCGCTCACGATGCACATCGTGAGCGGGTCGTCAGTGTCTCGTCTGACCCGCTCACGGTGACGCGGGGGGCACGACCCGCTCATAATGTGCACCGTGAGCGGGTCCGATCCGATGGCGACCCGCACCCGGCTGTATGGTCGTCATTCAGATCCTACCTGCAGCAGGTAGGATCTCAATAACGACCGACCCGCGGGACCGCGCATCGGATCGGTATCGGTCCACACCAGGCCAGAAAAGGGCCCAATCACCACACAATCTACATCCAATTGGTCGGAATTGGATCTAGATTGAGGGGATCGGGCCCTAGTCGTCCTGGTGTGTACCCAGCATTAGTCTGAGTGTTGTTACTCGCTAATTTCAGCAAACAAAAATATGTGAAAAATGTAGCAGACAATGTAAATTTTTGGACTTCCCTCTGTATCGAAAAAGCACAAAGAAAGTTCAACAGTCTAACAGATAGTGTCCGCAGTTTTTTAGACATGGTCCATAGCTTATTAGGTGACACTATCTCTTTGTGTCACACAAGCTAATGCTGGCTACACACCAGGACGACTAGGGCCCGATCCCCTCAATCTAGATCCAATTCCGACCAATTGGATGTAGATTATGTGGTGATTGGGCCCTTTTCTGTCCTGGTGTGGACCGATACCGATTTGATGCGCGGTCCCGCGGGTCGGTCGGTCGTTATTGAGATCCTACCTGCTGCAGGTAGCGAGCCACCATGCCCGCAAGGGGCTTTGTTGCGCTTGCCATGCTGTCTGGGTCCGGCCAGTCGGGATCCCGAAGGTCGGGATAATGACTGTCGGGATCCCGACTGTCGGACCCCTGTACCATACCCATTGCCATTACGGTATGTTCCCGTGTGCCCTGTAATAAGAGCTATCCTTACCCTAGTGTCAGGCTGTCTGATATACAGTAACACAAGAAACTATGTTATGTGATATTGAGAGGAATGAATTACAATTCCCTATGTTTTTACTTTACTAGTTGTGTAATGAAATTAGATGTTACATTTGAACCACAGATATCAGATCAGGACCCAACCAACTTGTAAAACTGTGAGATAAAAATGACCTCCCGTACCTTGATTAAAAAGCGCATCTAATCAACCTCCCCCACCCAATTCATATAATAAACAAGCCCTACATCTGGCTCTCCACTTATTAAACACTCAGACCCCATATCTGTATCCACTCAAAATGAGACCAATTACTCACATCCCTTATCATCTCCCGGCAATCTCGCAGTTCCTGCACCAGACTGGCATATAACACGGCGCGTCCATGTGCATAGAGGATTGGACACTGTCCCAGTTGAGCAATTGAATCAATGCATTACATTAGTTGTAGGTCCTGGTCAGCAAAGATTAGTACTGTACATGTGACCTGACACATTAATTTAGTTTATGCAACAATCTCACATGGCTTTGATAAAGCGATCAGGTGGTGGACACGATGCATTGATCAGTAACTGATGTAAAGGTTACATCTATTTAAAGAGCCAGCATGGCTCCACTTTACACAGTGGCAGTCTGAAGGACTACAGAAGCACTTTAACTCTTTAAGATTTTAACGAGGACTCCTATTAATTGCTTTTTCCAAGACAGATTTGCCTTTGTTTCTGATACCCCTTTCCAACCTTGCAGCTGGTACCCCCGTTCCTCCAGGTACCCCCGCACCCACCCCTCCCTCCCCTGGTACCTGGCAGCGATCCATCTGGGCAGCACGGTAGGCAGAGTAGGCAGTGGGAGTGTCAGGGCTCCTAGTCCGTAGGTCCCGGACTGCATGAACGCATCATGCAGGAGTTTGATGCAGGAGGAGGCTGCAGCTGGTGCACAGACAGCGGGGGCACTGGGGATCCGGGCAGGTCTGTGCTCAGGAGGAGGAAGCAGAGAAAGCGGGTCCATTAGGAGATTGTCATTTCATCGGCGGGGGTCCCTGCCGCAAATGGGAAGTAGCGGAGACTCTCATTAAATATGCACATATGTAATGAGCCGCTCATTACATATACGCATATGTAATGATCGGGCCCCCTAGTTCCTTTCGCGGCAGGGACCCCCACCGATGAAATGACCCGCTTCCTCTGCTTCCTCCTCCTGAGCACGGACCTGCCCGAAGTGTGTGTGACTCATACAACATATGTTGACTAGTGTCATGTCGATCTTTCAACCTTGTTGACCTTTTATACCTGTTGAACTTAAACACTGACTACCTTTTATCTGTCTACCTTTGTACCTGTAAGCCTAAAGGTCCCCATCCACTAGTGCGTGGTACTGTATCACACACGATACCCTGCAATCTCACCCAGAAGCTGCCGGGAGGCAGGATCGCATAAAATGCAGTCCTTTTGCATACAATGTATCTCATGCAATCCTAGCAGTCCGTAGGATCTGCAGCTGCGATGCGCGGTGCACAGGAATGTGCCTCACATCACAATTGCAGGTAAATTATATGCGATGTGTCACTATGTCATCCGTCGCAGCAATGCGAATCGCATAAACCGTGCCCATATCATCTCCCCATAGAGAATTCTTGATAGGAGATTTATGACTCAAATTGCTACAAATGTGCCACTCAGGCTGCAGATTTGTATCATTGTCTTTGGGATTGCCCAATTATTCGTAGATTCTGGCTTCAGGTTATTAACTATGCCACAACCAACTTGGTCAACTATATGCCCATAACACCAGAATTGGCCTTTCTTGGTATACTTCCTCCTAAAGGGGCATACACACGTAGAGATGTGTGCTAAGCGATTTTGCTAAGGTATTTAGGGTAGGCGATTTCCAGGCATCCAGATGTCCCATGGGGAGCACATACTCATGCAGAGATGTGTGCTAAGCGATTTTGCTAAGCTATTTAGGGTAGGCGATTACCCTGTTTCCAGATCGCCCACGGAGGGTACATACACATGCAGTTATTTGTGCTAAGCGATTCTGCTTAAGCAAAAAAAAAAAAGGCATTGCAGTGGTTCTCGATCACTATCGCTCATTTGTACACACAGAGCCATTTGCAGTCACTTGCTAAGCAATTTGACTAAATTTTGACTGCATGCACCGACTTAAGTTGCCCATACACGGTACAATTGTTATGTGCGATGAGATGTGCGCTCCCGTTACACATCTCATCGCACTGCTCTAAAAGTATGTGCTACAAATACTTTTTGTACTAGATCTCATCTCATCTCATTGCATTGCAAAATCTATGCGATGCAAAAATGTATACAATATTGTATACAATAATTGTAACGTGTATAGGTACCTTTACACTCGAATAACACAAGGTGGTAAATATATTTTGTTGGCCATTGGCACGGCAGCCAGTAAAGCTGGGTGCTGGATGGCTCCCCGACAGTCGGGATTCCGACAGTCAATACTCCGACGTCGGAATCCAAACTGCTACCTTGTGGGGGTCCACGACCCCGATAGAGGGAGAATAAAATAGTTGGCGAGCGCAGCTCACCACCGTGCCCGCAGCGTGGCGAGCGCAGCGAGCCCGCAAGGGGCTTCATTGCGCTCCTCCCGCTGTGCAGTCAGGATTCCGACGTCTGAGTAATGACTGTCGGAATCCCGACTGTTGGTGATTTTTACCACTCCCGTAAAGCTATCTTGCAGAATTGGTTGCAACATCTTCCACCCCCACTCTCACTTTCCAAAGCTACAGTAAATTACATTATTTATTTAGAATGCAATGGTTTGAGGTTATTTTGGATAAAGAAAGAGACATTTTTTCTTACGTGGGAAACATATACAAACTATCAACTCCTCTGAAAACACAAATACTTATAGCTGCAAATGAACCTCAAATTCACTTGTAAAATGAGGGAGAGTAGGGTTTGATCCTCAATATTCCACGGAGATCTTTCATGGGTGGGGGTTGTGGTGGGCGGAGGGCGAGGCACCAACTATTTAAAACTTGAATGACTTAGAATTATCTGGACAAACACTTAGTAGTAGTTTATTTATAAGGCGCCACAAAGTGTCCGCAGCGCCGTACATAGCAAACATAAAAGGCAGTCGGTGTTCTGGAAAAGGGGGACATGTTGCCCCCATTTCCTGGCCATTGCAAGGCACGGACTGTGCAGTTTCCTTGGCTTTGCAGTTGAACCTGACATGCCATCATTTTAACTGCAAACATGATGTTTACATAGTGTAAATTGCATTATTAGCATGTCAACAGGCCAAAACTGCCCACTAGATGCCTAGTAAATGGGCAGTCATTCTCATTTATAGTTTCCAGAAAATCACATCCAAAAATACTAGGCTGTAATCATCGGGATTGATATGAAATCCCGGCGATCGGAATCCCGGCGTTCAAAATCCCGAGGCTGGAATACCGACCGCCAAAATCCCGCCAAGGGGGGGGCGTGGATCGCCCCCCTTTGCGGCTTTGCTGCGCTCACCACGCAGCGTGCCCGGTGCCTCGCTACACTCAGCACACTAATTTATTCTCCCTCTATGGGTGTCGTGGACACCCACGGAGGGAGAAAGTGACGGGATTTTGGCGTCGGGATTCCGGTGTCGGGATTTGAACTACATCCCGTAATCATCACATTGATGAACAGCATGATTACTCTGAATTCACCATTGGAAAGGAGTCAGGAGCAGTCACCCCATACAACCCTATATTACGGCTGGGTTGGATTAATTTCAAGGATTAACTAAAATACTGCTCACAGTGAAACCAGTGGGAAACTCATCATCATCATCATCATCAGCAAGTACTGGGGACAGTAAATAGTGACATGACGGTGTTCTACAGCTGGCTGCTACTCATCATTCATTTCTTGGCATATAACATCTCTTCTAGTGGTAACTGATGAGCATGGCTGGAATGGGTTGGGATCATTGGGTTGACCTAATGATGGTCGACAGTCATTAGATCGACAACGTTGGGTTGACATACTGCAAGGTCGACAGGTGTCTAGGTCGACATGGCACAAGGTCAACAGGTGTCTAGGTCGACACATGCGTTAGGTCGACATGGGTTAGGTCTTCAGTCAAAAGGTTGACATGGGGTTTTTCACAGTTTCTTCACCCAAATGTCGACATGGACACTGTTTTAAGTGCACCGCGTCCCCTCGCATGGCCCGCTGCGCTTCTACTTTTTTATTCTCTCACCAAGCCCTAGTGGATGGTAGGGAATGAAACACCGCCAGTCGGCACATGTCGGCTTGAAAAACAGTGAAAAACCCCATGTCGACCTTTTGACTGTCGACCTAGACACCTGTCGACCTTGAGCCATGTCGACCTAGACACCTGTCGACCTTGCATTATGTCGACCCAATGGTGCTGACCTAATGACTGTCAACCATCATTAGGTCGACAACCCGTCCGTATCCCGCTGGAATAGGAACAAACCACCCCTTCATGGTGCAAATATTATACACCAGATTCTTGCTCAGCTGCACCACATGTATCAAGTTGCTAAGGTGACTGGACACAACAAAAGCAAAATGCAATATATTGCAAATTAATAGGCAAAACTCCTTGGGTTCCGGGCCAGCGTTATTCACTCAGCAAGGTCTGCAAAGCAGAGAGGCACCGGGCTGGACAGGCGCTCTTCCCGCTCTGCTACCTTGCTGATATGCACTGTTAGTGCTGATTGACGCAGCCTGCCCCTGTTAATCTGTATGACAGGCAGTGGTGCTGGTAGTGTGGAGACTCAGAGCGACTACTTGCGGATGTGCCACATGTCACTGTGCACAGGCTGTTGCTTCCAAAGGCTGCGTCTGTCAAACTCTATGACAGGCAGCTAAACTGGCCGCTTGAAGGTCAGCTCCACAGTCTGCAGACCACTAGCTGCCGCTGCCTATGGTGGTGTGTGGGCCCCGAAGCCCAGCTGAACCAATGCACATTCTCTGTGGTCTGCTCCCAGGGGCCGCCAGGTAACTGCACTTCCGGGCACCTCACAGCTCTGAGCGTATTCCCTTCTGCTGCTCATATCTCTTTCTCACCATGGCCCATTCTGATCGCAGTACAAATTTGTTCTCAAAATGGGCATAACCATGTGCACTGCAGGTGGGGCAGATGTAACATGTATAAAGAGATTTTCTATGCCCACTTGGATAGTAAAATATGAAAAACCACCCTTTAAAAAAAAGAAAAAGGAAAATGCATGTTGACCTTTTCCATGTCGACCTGATGATCATGTCAACCGAACGCATGTCGACCTAGCGACCGCATCCTTTAGAACCTTACAATGAACCACTGTAGTTGTCAATACTGTCACCCAAAAGCCACAATATATACTGTAAATGTACATAAGAGTATTTCACTGTAAAATGTATATGACCTAAAATACTAAATAAATTAAAACACAACATCCTTGTAAAAAAAAAAAACACCTACCACATTTACACCAAAATCCCGGGTTTGACCTTGAAATTGGAACATGCTTCCAATCTGGCTTAGAGCCCCGTTTCCACTGCGGTGCCAATCAGGGGCATTCCCAGGTTGGCACCATTCACATGTGAGCCTGATTCAGACCAGCTTGCTGGTCAGAGCCCAGTGAGCAGGTAGCCGCTGCCCTGCCGAACACACGCCCCCCGCATTTCCCCACCCCTGTGCACGGCTGCAAACGCAACCATGAACACAGGGGGGAGGGGTTGGGACTAATTCAACAGGACTCACTCGGCGCTGCAAAGGAGGCCCTACTTAGTTTCCACGGTGGCCCAACTCAGTTGGACCCGGCAATAACCTCGGATTGCAAGTTAGTGTAAAAGGGGATTGACAAATAGTGGAATTGCAAAATGGCCAAGGGTGAAATCAAGAAATGCTTATGTTTTGTGTCTATACCCCTTTCACACCAGCCTAATTTCCCGGGTCAGGAAAATTTGCTGGGATTTCAACCCTGCTATCGCATAAGGTTGTTCTCTGGTTCAACCTGGGGTCCTGGCCGGTGTGAAAGGGGTAGGGGGTACTAACCACGATCCACGGTGTGAGTGGTCAAGCCGGGGATCCACACAGGTGGCTGGAGCAGATGACATGGCTCTTGGATGCCCCCACTGCAGCCGCAGAGCTGCGTCATCTGCGCCCGCCATCTGACCTGTCATCTGCGCCTGCCATCTGACCTGTCATCTGCACCCGCCGCCTGTGTGGATCCCCGGCCTGCACCGAGGACCAGCAACCCGGAGTGAGTACTGTCTACTGTACTGCCTTTGCCGCCATTCCACCGCCTCCCCAGCTCCTGCCCGCCCCCTTCCCACACCAGAAAATGCAGAGACTATTCTGGTGTGAAAGGGGCCATCCCGAAAATGCCCCGGGATGATCCCTGGCCCAAATTCCCGGGTTGGTCCCTGCATTTTCTGGTGTGAAAGGGGTATAACTGTACTGTATGCTTCTAATTTCCTGTTACTGCTTACAATAGTCATGCTTAATTGTTAAACCATCTGGTTTTTTTGTATGAAGCTACATAACAAGATTACAGTATGGTCATTATTTACCCAGGTCATATATCATTTGATAAATAACCCTTTGCTGAGATCGGATAAGGTTGTGTCAGAATACATTTACTATTATTCATGAGTATGTGAGAAGCCAGATAAAGAATCCTTATATACAGTAGGCGCAGAAAACATCACTTTTATACTGAGGTTTACAGGGAACACACAGACGAGTTAATGAATTGAAAATTAGCAGAGGAATATTTACTAGCTGCCTTGCAGCCATAAACAGCACTTACCATTTCTGTCAGTCCACCCCCCTCCAGAACTCCCTCTAGCAGATCAGTTTCCCAGCCATTATTGAGGAGGCATTAAATTTTCACAAAGCATGGAGGCAGAATACTAGGTTTCTTTTAACTCTTTAGGTAGATGGTGCTCCCAGTTACCCATTATCAAGGTACAGGAAACTGTGGTGTAAGCAAAACCTGGCTTGTTTATTTCAGGGGAGCAGACCCCTCTGTCAATGGAGCTCTATTTATTCAGTGCAATAGTATGCTACTGTTCACACTATTTGCAGTATTATTTCATTTTCAGCTATTCAATGTCAAATGAATCTATGTGCACTGTCAAAATGATCATGTTTTTGTGACTTCTGATAATAAAACAGTTTTCTGTATATCTGGTTTTGAAGGAGTTCTCTATCTGCTGGTAGAGTGCTGAAATGGGGAAGCGTTCTATTACTTGCGATAATTTGCCGTGGATAATTACCACCAATGGAGATAATTACCACCAATTAGCCCCAATGCCAGCACTTGTTGGGGATTTTGTTTTAATGATACATTAAAACAAATTCCCTGACAAGTGCAGCGAAAATACAAACGGTCCCTGTGTATTTTCGTGAGAAAAAACTATTTTTGGGGGGCAATATAAAGGGGGTTTGATTGGACAGTGTGATAAAAAAATTGTTTATGCTGTAAAACACTATTTTCGCGTGCAATGTTTTGGCCATGAATGGGAGACCCCATTGTATAGAATCATTTTATTTAAATATAACTTCTATGCTTTATACCCAGCAGGATACAGCTGTACAGTGTACAGGTATACTGTACAACAGAATGCATATTGATGTATTCAGAATAAAGGGCCTACAGTGTATACAAAGCAGTAAACAGACAATTCTCCATTTATCAAAAGGTTAATGCAGGTGAAATCAGAGATTTCTCCAGCTTTAACCTATATACCAGCACTTACACTCTATGTGGATCAGGCAAATGACCAAGTCTAGCTTTTCCCCACTAAGTTAACGCAACGTTTATTTATTATTTATTAAAAGTTATTTATATAGCGCACACATATTCCTAATGGCTTTACTGAGAATATTTAAGCATTCACATCAGTCCCTGCCCCAGTGGAGCTTACAATCTAATTTCCCTACCACATGTACACGCACACACAGACATTCTAGGGTTAATTTGTTGGCAGTTGGCAATTTGTTGGCAGCCAATTAACCTACTGGTATATATTTTTGGATTTTTGGGAGGTAACCGGAGTACCTGGAGCAAATCAGAACAGGGAGAGTATACAAACTACAATGCCATTGACTTTACCCAGGAATGGGGACCAGTGAAACTGATAAGGCATCACTGGATCCCTGCATGGGTACACAACTATCCCTGCAACTATGCATTTTACATTACATCACATAGAGAAGATTAGCGCCAAGGCGTGAGATACCGCCAAGAATGACACAATAGGTAAAATATGAGAAAGACTGGAGGTAACCAAGTATGTAACTACCGACCTAAAAAGACCCTGCCAATTGATACATATGGATCCAACATCGGGTAATAGTCTTGAAAGCCACAGAGTATTATCAGGTACAAGGAAGAATAGGACATACAGTAGAAATTAAAAAATCTTCAGTTGTTACTATATCTCACTTACACATTGAAATATTCCCTGCTACAAACAGTATCCTCAGAGAGGGATACTGCACTTGGTACAAGGTACACTTTAGAGGACATACTGTAGCTGTATAAACTGTTACTGACAGATATACTGTAGATAATCATGCAAATCTGCTCCATATACTTAATGCTGCAGAGGATAACACATACATGAATTCATTTCCTCTTCAGTATAGGAGAGAACCCAGCTGCTGACATGAGTAGTATAGTAGCTATAGCAAAGCTACAACAGTAGTAACAATGGAGTATGTCAGCTCCCAAGGTTAGGAAGCCTGTCATGTGAGGGGAAGCCTGGTGCTATCACCACATCATCTGCAGCCTGCTGGTGCCCAGCAATCACATATACTACAGGGCTGGACACAATAGAATCCATCCAGCATGCATACACTTGTATTCCCATTCAGCAACCAAGCATATTGCAGAAACCTCAGGACAGTTCCCCCTATATAACCCCCATATAATCTGCACAAGGTTACAGAATAGTACACATAGGGAGGTGATGCTGATAATGGATAGTAATGGCAATAAAGCTATGCATTAATGGCACAGCATTGCAAAGTGTCAGATACATTGCATGAGACAGGGTGATAGCAGTCCCGATCTTATCTATGGAATCTATTGCTGGGGTGATGCCTCTAAACCCATCCGGCGAGCAGACAACAAAGCAGCCGCCTCACACAGGGAAGGAAGGGGGACATGTTACACATTGCACCGGGCATGTAACAAGCAAGCCTACCGTGCCTAGACAGGTGCAGCCGGGCGTCTGCTCACATAGCTCTCCCCGCAGTCTGACTGCTGCTGCTGCCTGCAGGAACAGGGTGTCTCCAGTCTCCGTTCCTGTCTGTCATTGCTCTGATCACAGCTGATGCTGGCTGCCACACCATGGCACTGTCACAGCAGCAGCAGCAGCAGTCACTGACTGTCACATGGATCTCCCCAGCCGGCACTGCTACAGTCCCAGCTTACCCAGGCTCCAATCTCACCCAGATCTTACCTCCTCCCCTGGGGATGTGTGTGGTGCAGCATCATCCAGGTGGTAAAGGAGGCAGCCAGGGAAGAGAGCCCTAATTACTCCTCTCACAACCAGAAGGAACACGGCACGCTGCCCAGCCTCCTTCCTGCTGCAAGCTCTGCATCAGCAGCCATCCCAGTCAGCAGGCTGCTAACCTGGCACAGAAGGCAGGTCAGGTGAATGGAGACAGAGAGAAAATGCCAGCACAGGTATGTACTGTTATGTGTTTCTGCTAGTGAAAGAAAATTATATAGTTAAGGGGAGATAGGCATCTAGTGAGTTTGTTTCTTAAGGGGCCTATACACTGGGCTATTTTGGGGCAATTTCCTAGCAATCTCACTAGATCACATAGAAAATGCCCCTACATCGCTCTGTGTGTAGGGGCCATAGCGATAAGTGTCCCTTTGCGCTGCTATTGCTCGGCGATTAATATCCAGCATGCTGGATAAATCTAGTTACATTGCCGGTAGGGTTGCCACCTCATGCATCATCGTTTCCTGGAGATCCACAATCCCAACAACAAGCAAGTGGGTGGGGCCTAATTCCATAAGAGGGCGGAGCTACAATTGAGACTCGCTATCAGACAAAAAACATGTCCATTACACATAATGCCACGCACCATAATGCCCATTACACATAATACCACACACCGTAATGCCCATTACACATAATGCCACACACCGTAATGCCCATTACACATAATGCCACCCAACATATTGCATATTATGCCACATACTGTAAGTGAAGCTAACCTACATGCTCGTTGCCCGGGTTTACATGCTTCCTGTCAGGAGTTTCATTCTCATTGCCACAGGGGATTACATGCTTGTTGCCAGGGGGAGTTACATGCTCAGTGCTAGGGGGAGTTACATGGTAGTTTTCAGGGGGACTTACATGCTCATTGCCCAGTGAGTTCCCTAAAAGCCAGAAGAGCCTCCCACCTCCTTGCCCTGCTTGCATTGGCTGCCTCCTTCTTCAATCCATGCCACAGCAGACCGCACCCACATTTAGTCGGCGGCAGCAGCCCCTCCAAAATAGCCACCGCCGTGGAAGAGACAGACACTATAGGACCTCTAGTGCTTGTCTCCTCCAGGGCGGCACCCATTTTGGAGGGTCTGCAGCCGGCAGACTGTGCGTGTGGCCCGCTCCACTATAGTGTGGATTGGAGGCTGCCAATGCAAGCCGGGCAGCGTCAGCACCGCAGTGGAAGAATCCCGGAATCCGGGTGACTGGAAAAGCCTCCTGGAGGGTTGCTACCAAATCCGGGAGGATCCCGGAAATCCGGGAGAGGTAGCAGCCCTAATCGCCGGTCAAGGCTATTGTTCTCACTGGAGAACACTGGCCATGACAGATTGCTGAGCACATTGCTGACACATTGCTGTGCAGCACTGTGCACAGCAATGACTGTTCTCAGCAATCTAGCATCGCTCAGAATGCTCAGCAAATCTCCCCATGTGTAGGCCCCTTTAGGATCAACAGTGTCTAGGTTGACTCCAAAAGGTCGACATGCACATGGTCACAATGGAAAAAAGGTTGACTCACGGAAAAGGTCCATGTGACTTTATTGTAGATTTTTGAAGGCTCAGGAGGCACCAGCCTGGGGGGCAGATACCTACAGCTCAACCTGCCCCTTATCATTGGCCCCTAAAATTGTGTTGGGGGGGGGGCCTTGTGCAGTTACTCAGTTTTCTCCTATATACAGTTGCTCAGTGGCCCAAGCATTAAGATGGTTCTGAATAAGGGCAACAAGCCCCCATTTTCCCAAACACTGGCTGCCTCTGCCCCCGTCCCTGCCTGCGAATGCCTCTGTCAGCCATTCAGGAAGAGGCATTCACATATCATATGACCTGTTCTACATGTTGCCCAATTTCTCAGACAATTGGGAAACTGCACTACTGATCGCTTATGTGACCAGTAGTGAATTACACGCCTATTGCAGAAAAATATCTTAGTCAGTGAGTGTACCACTGCCTGCACAATGCTGGAGTGTGGTTTAAGAGGTTGACCCCTAATGGTCAACATGCACAAGGTTTACGCTACCACAATCTCGGGAGTGCTACTGAAGGGGTTAAAGCCTCCACCATATTAGATGTTAGAATGTGTTTGCATTCATACTCAATGACAGCAATGAAATCATTTGTGGTGTTGTACCTTAGTCATCTGTTTCCCAGATCGTCGATCTTGTTCCAGATCATCAATGAAGGAAAATTGTTGTTTTTTAAACTTCTAAGTGAAATTTACCAAAAACGGGTTTGAGTGCCACATTGTCTCCACAATGCGACAGACATGCTCACACGCTCTTCAACTTATTATTATTATTATATCATACCTCCCAACATGACCCATTCCAGGAGGCACAAAATGCTCTATTTCTGGACTTCCATGTCGGTGGTAGTTGCAGAGTTGCAAGGCTACAGCACAGTCCAAAATTCAGATAGGGGAGCACCACCAACTGCCACCCTTAACAGCACAGTCCAGACTCACTGGCAGGTGTGGCTCCCCTATTTGAATTTGCGACAGTGGTGCAGTCCCACCTTGGCAACTGCAACTGGCAAGTATGTCCAGGAGCAGAGCATTTTGTCCCTCCTGGAATGGGTCATGTTGGGAGGTATGCTATATAGATTATATTTTATGTTTTTTTGGGGGGTTTTCAAATTGTAGGTTTAGCACACTACCACAATCAGTGAACCATGTAAACTTACATGGCTCACTTAACTCGCTATACTTCAGAAAGGATACTGTTCCCACTTGTAGTCTATGTGGATGGTAAAGTATGAAAACGCTGAACAAAACGCAAACAAATCCAAACATTGTGTCGACAATATGCTGCGTCGACCATTGTCATGTTGACCATTTAAACCTGTTGACCTTTTTGCCCATGCCGACAATGGGACAGATGTATCATAGCAGCGCTTATCGCGCCGCTATGATACTTCCTGCTTCGCCTCAATAGCGAGGCGAAGCAGGAAGGGACATCGACAAGATGTATTAACATCTTGTCTGCCGAAGCGGGGGAGCGTTAACTCCCCCCTTCGGCGATGTCCCTTTCTGGAGATAGCGCATCAGTTAATACTGATGCGCTATCTCCTGTCCCCCGGCCGGCCGCACTGGGCATGCGCGGGATCTCGCTGTTCACGCGAGATCCCCAGCGCAGCCCAGACCTAACAGCAGGGACAGCGCTGTCCCTGCTGTTTAGATAGGGCTTCGCCAGCCTGATGCTGGCGAAGCCAAACCCGGCTTCGTGCGGAACGGTCAGCGATGCTGACCGTTCATACATTCGGCCTGCTATCATTTTGATAGCAGCGCCGATATGGACAGGGGCGCTTAGCGCCCCTGTCCATTACCGCATCCCGGCCGCTTCATACATGGGGGAGAAGCGGTATCAGTGCACATAACGTGCGCTGATACCCCTTCTCCCCCATCTGCCCCTGTATGCCCTACTGACTGAGAACCTGTCATCCGGTAACCAAACTGCAGACATGTGTTAGTTCGGAGATCCACCATAATTTGTAATAACTACTGTGGCACAACACAGATATTGAGGGGTTTATTTACTAAGATGGGAGTTCTTTTAAAGATGGGATGTTGTTGCTATAGGCAACCAATCAGATTCTATCTATTATCATCTAGAAAATGCTAAATAAGCAGTAGATTGTGATTTGTAAACAGACTACTTTCACCCCCTCCCCTCTAAAGGTGGCCATACATCAGAAAGATATTGTACCCAATCATACAATCTCAATTGATTGTAAGATGGATTGTATGCAGATTGTACGCACATCTTGTGTACACAAATCATACAATCAATCATCAGATGGATTGTATGACTGATTGTATGATGGATTGTATGCAGATTGTGTGCACATCTTGTATACACAATCATACAGCAGATGGATTGTATGACTGATTGTAAGATGTATTGTGTGTAGATTGTGTGTCCAAAAACCACCAAGGACTGCCGGGGATTTCAAGGGAAATTGTACACAATCATGAGCGCAATCGATCTTAAGATCGATCTTTCTGATGTATGGCCAGCTTAAGCCCTTTACTCATGATAAAAGCTTATTTGTATCTGTGTGCATCTGTAGGGCTGTGGCACAAAAAGGGTGTTTTCTTCTTTTTGGTTTATGGGGTTGTGCTATTTACACTTTTGTAACAACATGTATAGTACAAATCCCAATGTACAAATCCTAATGCATTGCATGTCATTTTGTCAGGCTGGGGAATAGCAGGCATTTACAATATTGCTGATGCAGCATATGCCTTCTTTGTGTTGTTGTACAGCGTATGGAAGCTTTTAGCATGCTAATCAATATTACTGCATATTCCAGTATGCAGTCATACACTTTAATAGTTTGCCAATACTTATCCCCCTTCCCATCTCCTCGCCTGCTTACCCATCCTCCACCTTTCCTCTTATATCCCCCGGCAATTTTTAATGCACGTCTTAAAATGGATAAATAACACAGGAATAACGAGTCCGAAGCGTGGCGAGCAGACATGGATTACTTGACATGTATTCCACGGCCCCATCGCCACGCTTCGGGCTCGTTTTAAGCGGACCCTCGCGGGGCTCGCTGCACTCGCGAAGGTTCGGGCTCGGCGGCTCGCTGCGCTCGACAGACTTTATAAAATCAACTCCACGTCGATGTGGATAGTAGGGGTATGAACAGGTCGGAAGTATAAATACCGCATCCCCTCGCGGGGCACACTGCGTTCGCCACGCTTCGGGCTTACGTGGATAATGGGGGGGTGTTAAATCGCAGATCGAATCGTATACAAATCATATGCAAATAGCGCATACGATTTGCATACGATTTACATACAATCTGCTGGGAAGTGCCGCCATGAAACTAAACAAGTACCGAAGAAGCAAATCACTTAATTGTTCATTCCAGGGATATGTATATTAGGCAGGCATGGCCTGTAGGCATGTCCAAACTGTGGCCCTCCAGCTGTTGTGAAACTATATATCCTAGCATGCCTTGCCATAGTGTTTGCATTCCCTAATAGCAAAACTGTGGCAAGGAATAATGGGAATTGTAGTTTCCCAACAGCTGGAGAGCCATAGTTTGGACATGATATAAGGCCTATGTAGTTATATATGTGGGCATGTGTATGTATGTGCTCATATGTAGCTATATAGCACGTGTGTTTGCACATGGATACATATGCATAGAAGTGTTCATAGCTATGCACAATAACAGAGTGCAGAGGCTTCGCATTCCAAAGACATTTTATACTGGGAATACCTTGATAGGTGATAGGTGTTAAATGTGGCTACAAATAGGATCTTATTCTTGTTGACTCACAAAGCTGCCCCCCCCCCCCCCTCTTCCCCCCCCCCAAATTATTTCCCCGCACGCATGTGAATAGATGTTTAGCATAAACATACATTTGCAGCCTTGTGTGCGGGAGCAAAATCATTTGATGGTCGCAATGATTTTGCAAGTGCTCACAGATCTAAGACACCTGTCTTATGCTGGGTACACATCAGGAGGACTAGGGCCCGATCCCCACAATCTAGATCCAATTCCGATCAATTGGATGTAGATTGTGTGGTGATTGGGCCCTTTTCTGACCTGGTGTGGACCGATACCGATCCGATGCGCGGTCCCGCGGGTCGGTCGGTCGTTATTGAGATCCTACCTGCTGCAGGTAGGATCTCAATGACGACCATACAGCCGGGTGCGGGTCGCCATCGGATCGGACCCGCTCACGGTGCACATCGTGAGCGGGTCGTGCCCCCCCGCGTCACCGTGAGCGGGTCGGACGAGACACTGACGACCCGCTCACGATGTGCATCGTGAGCGGGTCGTCCTGGTGTGTACCCTACAATACATCTGACGTCAGCTGCCTACCCCCACATCACCGGTGCATTAGCATGGGAACACCCAGCGCTTTCATGGGAATGCTCATGAAACACTGGCCGTACCCATGGGCGTGTCCACGGCCCACCCCCCACCCGCGCCGCTGTGTGCGAGTGGCCTGCAAATAATCAATTCGCAATGCCCGCTCGCTCGAAGAGGCTGCACATGTGCATAAATACTTCTGTGCATGCGCAGTCTCTAATAATCGCTCCCCTGTGCAAATACGCAGGCTGGGAATCACGTAGAATAACCTCCATAGTCTTTTTTGGTTACATCATATTTATGCCTACATTTTTTTATTCATGTTTTTCTTCTTTCTGTATGACCGCACAGAGCCGCATAGAGAAGCAGATGCACAAGTGATGTCATGGGGAAGAGGTCACATGGACCTGTAAGAAGTTGGGAGTCAGAAAAGGCCCATGGAGAACAGAATATCTTAAGCTGCATGATAGGGCAAGAGAATTTTTATGTTGGCAGACAGACAGCATGACCAAGGACATGCACAGCCAGCATGTCTCCAGCCCAGGCGCCTCGCAAGGTCCAGCCCAATGCTAGCGGGAGTCATACACCAGTAACCTGAGAGAGGTTACGAATGTCAACGATCTTATCTAAGCAGTCTACTGCTGGATTATGAGGTATCTGAATCCACCCAATGGACAGACAACAATCTCACATAGGAAATGAGGACAAACACATTGCATCGGGCATGTAACAAGGAGGGCCTAACGTGCATAGATGGACCCAGCATATCTCCCCAGCCGGCACTGGCACAAACCCAGCTTACCCAGGAACTAATCTTACATCCCCTGGGATGTGTAGTGCAGCATCATCCTTGTGCGTGTGTCTGGAATGGGATGTGTACCTAAGAATCTCTACCTCAGAGAACCTCAATTATCTGGAATTCTATTAATCATGGTATGGATTAACTGGGCAGCTAAAAGTATAAATATTTTCAATTCCTACCTGTTACTATACAAACAGGCCAATCCTGGTTGTCACCCGCCAATGGGTAAAATCAAAATGCTGGCTCCTGCTCAGTAGCAGGAGCTGGTGGCTGTACTGTAACATTAGGTGAAACACCCGGCTTCTGTAACAGTGCAGCAGCACTCCCAGCAGTCTATAGGGCAGCCTGCATCTCACAGAATGCCAACGTTGGTTGGACCATGACGCCAAGCTGCTCCCATGAGGCCACATTCTTTCCCCAGTGAAACTGCCCCTTTTTACAGGCACGCAATCAAGGAGCTTAGGTGTCATAAGGAAATGAAACGCCACTGTGCACATATATACTATTTCCAGCATGCATTTCTGTATCAGTCCCACAGAGTGAACAATGTCCATGTTAACGGCTAAATGCAGTATATCACCGTAGATGTATTTTCTGACTCACCATGGCTTTGCTTATCGATAAAGGTTGGTGTTACCAGTTTTGGTACTTGTTTCCTAGCACGACCACACCGATTTCCATCGGGGTGGTCGTGTCGGAAAAATCGTGTCGGTCGCATCGCATGCGATTTGGTCGCATGCGATGCGACCGACGCGACCGACCCGATTTTTTAATTGAATCAAATGTGAATAGGGTCCCTGGGACCCGATTTTACATTGGATTCAATGTAAAATATTCCCTTGACCCCCAATTTTATACCGTAAACCCCACCCCACGATTGACGCCAACCCGAAGCGTGGCGAGCGGCCGTGGTGCGCATCCTCCGACCTTTTCATTCCCCTACTATCCACGTCGGTGTGGAGTTGAGAATATAAAGTGTGGCGAGCGCAGCGAGCCACCGTGCCCAAAGCGTGGCGAGCGTAGCGTGCCCCGCGAGGGGACGCGTATAACTTCACAGGTATACGCGTCCCCTAGCGGGGCTCGCTGCGCTCGCCGCGCTTTGGGCTCGGTGGCTCGCTGCGCTCGCCACACTTTATATTCTCAACTCCACGCCGATGTGGATAGTAGGGGAATGAAAAGGTCGGAGGACGCGCACCGCCGCCGCTCGCCACGCTTCGGGTTCACGTCAATTGTGGGGTGACGACGGGGCCATATATATGACCCATTTCACATTTTTGACTTTGTGAGATGGACTTAATCAAGTCCATCTCATCTTGTGCCATTATAATGGCACAAGACCGACGCAATGCTCCCGATTTCAATGTTAAAAAATATTTTAACATTGAAGCCTATGGCAAAATCGGGGGCATCGTGTCGGTCGCGTCGGGGCCAATGTTAATGGTCCCGACCGACGCGATGCCCGCGATTTTTCCTTTGCCGGCAAAATGGACCTGATTTCAAAGGAAATCGGGTCCATCGCGGGCATCGTGTACCTTAACTTAAAGGTACACGATGTCCGCGATTATGGCCGTGCTAGGAAACAAGTACCCCAGTTTTTGATACAAGGAGGAGCAAAGATAGAAAAATAGGCACCCAGATTTTTCAGAATGCAACTAGTCAGAAAGCAGTACAGTCAGAGCTCAGTGATCACCATAAGCCGCTAACAATCACTGCCACACAATACATAACACAGTTTTGAGACCACCATACAATACAGAGAGCATTTTTTTTACCACTACACAAATCAACTCATCACTAATTATTCTCTTATTCAACTTAATTAGCCGCATAAATCATTAACTCCCTCCTAATCATTAATTACTCTCGCAGCATCATCAGTTAATATCAATTTCACTGATAGCTGGGAAACTGCACTACTCATCGCTTATGTGATCAGGAGATGCAGTTACAATCCTGGCGGTCGGAATCCCGGCGTTCAAATCCCGACACTTTCTCCCTCTATATCCATGACACTCATAGAGGGACAATAGATTAGTGTGCCGAGCGTAGCGTGGCACTGGGCCCGCTGTGTGGCGAGCGCAGCGAGCCAGCATGGGGGGGGGTGATCCACGTCCCCCCCTTGTCAGGATTTCGGCGGTCGTGATTCCGGTGTCGGGATTTTGAATGCTGGGATTCCGACAGCCATGATTTAGTATCACTCCCGTGATCAGCAGTGAATTACGCCCCTTTTGTGGCAAAATAGCCTCAGGGACATTATATTTTTCGTAATTTTTTTTTAATTATCAGAATAAAAAACAAACATCACACAATAATGTACAATATACATTAAAGGTAGAAATGACCAACAGAGTTTCGCAAGGTTATATACAGTATGATTGACATCATCGTTCAAAGACTTAACGGATGTAGACAATAAAAGTAATTTAAGATGAGGGGACCCAGTAGCAAGCACTTCTTTATTATACCAGGTAGTAAGCCGGACAGTTTTACGTAAATATTCTTTCGTTGAAGGTGATAGTGTTTTCAAATAAGCCATATTGCAAATCATTTTTGGCATCTTGTTTCCACATCTAATAAACAGTCGACCCAGTCCATTTGATACAAATATGACAAGCGGGGCAGCATTAATGACAGGGGAATTTGATCCTTTTGAATCCACTGAGACAAGATAGTCTTGTTAGCAGCAGCAGCAACACCGGTCAACAGTAGTTTTAAATCTTTGGTTAATGGTAGATTGTGAGGTGAATACTGATTCCAAAATGCCCAGGCCATTGTTCTGTTAAAGTGTATATCTAGATCAATATTAATATATAAGTTTGTATATTCTTCCAAATTAATTGTTTAACCCCTTAAGCAGTGTTTTTTTTTTAGGGAGCGCTCCCCACTGGGCGAGTTTTCTCTGGGGAGTGCTCCCTGAAAGAAATTCCCCACTACAACCCTGGGGCCAGGCAGCGCCGCTGAACTGTCCATCAGCCGCTGCTCAGCCCTGCCCCCGGAAACCCAGCTGTGTGCAGCGTAACGTAACAAGGTCACGCTGGCCACAGCCGGGGGACGCAGGAGCCAGGCAGACGCTGCTGCTGAGTGTGGCGCTGGCGGAAGCTCTCGGTAGTGCTTCTAAAGGGGTTAAAGCCTCCACCATAATGTTAGAATGTGTTTGCATTCATACTCAGCATTGAAATCATTTGTAGTGTTGTTCCTTAGTCATCTGTTTCCCAGATCGTCGATCTTGTTCCAGATCATCAATCAAGAAATATTGCTGTTTTTTAAACTTCTACGTGAAATTTACCAAAAACGGGTTTGAGGTACACATAACAACAGGTCCAGAGGTACCTTGTTGCCGAATTTGACACGCTCTTCAACTTATTATATAGATGATATTTAAATTTTTTGGGGGGTTTTCAAATTGTAGGTTTGGCACACTACCACAATCAGTTAACCACGTAAACTTGCATGGCTCACTTCACTGGCTATACTTCAGAAAGTATTCTGTTCCCACTCGTAGTCTATGTGGATGTTAAATTATGAAAACGCTGAAAAAAAAAAAAGCCTTGTGTCAACAATACGTTGCGTGTCATGTTGACTATTTAAACCTGTGACCTTTTACCCATACCGACAATGGGCATGTTGCAGTACTGACTGACAACCTGTCATCCGGTAACCACACTGCAGACATTTGTTATTAGTTTGGAGATCCAACACAGTTTGACAACTACTGTGGCACAACACAGATATTGATGGGTTTATTTACTAAAGGCCCCCATACACTATGCGATTTTGGGACGATTTCATCCGATTTCGGCCAAAATCGCAGGTGTGTGATATCTGATCTGATCCGATGCGCGGTCCCGTGCACATCGGACTGGATCAGGGAGGTCGGACGGTCAGTACATACGATCACGTCCGACCTCCCTGTATGCATATGCCTGCCCACCTGACAAGCATATGCATGCAGGCACCGGGGGAGCAGTGGGGCGGGCAGCGGGTCCCTGAGTGCTAAGCTGGCGGCGCCGGTGAGTGCTGACCTGGCCGGGCGGTGATGATCATAGATATCAGCAACGCTGCGGGAGTCGGGACGGGACGCGCAGTGGTGGGTATTAGATTTTAAAATTCCTGTCAAATGACTAGCCGTTCTCTGATTGGCTGAGCTCTCAGCCAGCCAATCAGAGAACGGCCAGTCATTTGACAGGTATTTTAAAATCTAATACCCGCCACTGCGCGTCTCGTCCCGACTCCCGCAGCGCTGCTGATATCTATGATCATCACCGCCCGGCCAGGTCAGCACTCCCCGGCGCCGCCAGCTTAGCACTCAGGGACCCGCTGCCCGCCCCACTGTGCCCCGACATGTGATAAATCGCAAGCGATTTATCACATGTCAAATTTGGCTCATCAAGTGCCAAATTGTGTGTGAGCCTCCCGGGGAGCTCCTGGGCGGCTCACAGGAGCATTGGGTCCGACTTGTCCTAAGGACAAGTCAGCCTAATGTATGGGGGCCTTTAGATGGGAGTCCTTTGAAGATGGGATGTTGCTTTAGGCATGCACAACAGGACTGCAGCCTTCTCAGGTAAAAATCGCCACTGTGCACCTCCTGTTAGCCTGCACTGACTTCACTGTGACTGGCAGTGACTTCCTATTGGATGTCTGACCTAGCAGTCCCATTGGTAGGTGTTTCCTCCCTCTGGGATGTCTCTAAGATCTGCTTTAGCTGCAGCTCATAGGATCTGGATACTGCACATACGCCGGTCCCGGTTCCTGTCATCTGCAGTGTATCTGTCATCTGCAAATTTTGAACGTGTGCCTATGGTGTACAGGAGGGTCCTGCTGCAGATAATTAGAAAGTTGGGAGGTATGGCTTTAGCCGGAGCAGCCCCTGGAGTTTCCAATTCTGGGGATGGCTCTGTGCAGCATGACATGATCAGAGGTCACACTTCACAGCTCCCGACACCAGTTCCTGGCACCACAGCGCCTGCCTCCCTCCTCCACAACAATCTCCTCCCACCTGCTGGGTCCTGCTGTTGCCACCTGTCACAGCAGCCAGCCCCATGTAAGTAACATTTATCCTGGTATTGAGCATTTTTCAATGCCGGATCCAGGGATTAAAAATATGCCCAGGGTTTGGCCACCCTACTAATTACTTCACACTTAACTGCAAATAACTCAATAAATTGGAGGAGTGATGTGCTCCATCTAGGTTGCGGCAACAGTCTACTTGCCCATTTCTTGCCCCTTCTCTGCTCCTCTGTTTTCAGACCCTACTCTAGATGACCCTTCTCCCACAAGCTATGTTTCCAGCATTTCTTCAGCAGGAGGAGTGGTCACTAAGAACCGGGATTTACAAATGTCACTGTCCATCCACGGAAATCGTGAAAAAGACGCAAATCATTCATTTGCAATTTGATCTCTCATTCTACGGCCTGAAAAGGCTTCTCGTGAGTACAGGTGACTGCTAAAAGAACATTTATAAACCAATATTGTCATGACAATGGCATTGCCTGTGTGTGTGTGTGCGTAGGTATGCCAATGGATTGACAACTCACAAAATATCTTAAACCACAAGGCCTACAATCCTGAAACTTGGCAGGTAGCTGATCCTTAGGTCCTAGTTGATGTGCATCACACACACCCACACAAGCCCACATGAGATGTGTCACTGCTGTGGGAATGCCAGAGGTCCATATATATGTAAAGTTGCAGATTACCTATTCTGATAGTTTATGATTCCCAATGTAAAATTTTACTGTTAAATATTTTACTCTACATACAGTACATGTTCCTGGTCCTCTGATCTCTATAGCTGGCATTAGCTGCCAACCATTCCAGGACTGTATAATTGCTCGATGTCCAAGGGCTGATCTAAAGCACCACTAAAGGATATATAGATATCTATATCTATCTATCTATCTATCTATATATATATTAGGGCGGAGTGAAAAAACTGAAATTGAGAAATTCAAAATCGGCTAGTGTGGGAAAGTTGTGACTTGACCTGAATAAGAAACGTGCAAAAGCATTTTGATCTGAGTCAACATCTTCTGTTCTGGCAAGAGGCCTAAAGTTTCACTTTTTAGGTGAAAATGACGAAACCTATGAAGATGCTCCAATCTAGTTATAATTATGTCAGGATGTCTTAGAGTGGTTCATTAATATACTTTAGCATAGTAAAAAACAGTACGAGCTTATCCTAGTGCAAAGTGACTGACTGGCGGGAGAAAAAATCCCTAATAATTGACCCATTTTCATGGTCACAATTGTGAATATTGTGTGTTTTCTCCTGAACGTGTTTATAATAGAAGAAGCACAAATACTCTAAATGGAATTTCATTGACACTGTGTGAAAAATAACACTGCATAATAGCCCTTAATCAGACCTGATCGCAGTACAAATTTGTTCTCAAAATGGGCAAAACAAATGCTGCATTGCAGGTGGGGCAGATGTAATGTGCTGAGAGAGTTAAATTTGGGTGGGGTGTGTTGAAACTGAAATCTAAATTGCAGTGTAAAAATAATGCAGCAGGTATTTACCCTGCACAGAAACAAAATAACTCACACAAATCTAAAGGTGGCCATACATCTACATATCGATTGTCAGATCTGGCTGGTTGGAACAAATACCTGGTAATATCTGAATGACAGTTTTTGGCAGTTTTCCAGCATTTCAAAGCAAAGTGCTCTCATCCATTACCAGTATTTTGTTCCAAACAGACAGATCGGACAATAAATCTGTAGATGTATGGCCACATTAACTCCCTCTGCACATGTTACATCTGCCCCACCTGCAGCTGCATTACAGCATATAATTATGCCAAAGATAAGCCAACATCTTAACAGTTAAATACATTAAAGTGCATTATGCTGTAATAAGTATTGCTGATCAATCCTGCCTAGCAGGGCTGTCTTTTTGTATGGGCTTAATGGGCACTTGCCCAGGGGCCCCAGGCGTATAAGGGTTGATAGCTGAGGATCCCCTTTTTCCAGGGATACCAGAATTTTGAAAATCGGCCCTGGGGAACTGCAGATATCCAACTTCAAAGCAGCGGTCCACATCTGACCTGTTAATTACAATTTCCAGTCATATTTCTTAGGTTCTCTCTGACACTAGCGGCTTGTCTCTATCATGCCCAGAACCAGAGATATCAGCCTTCAAGCAGCCGGTCCCTGCTCCAGCTCCAAACGTCTTGTGTAGTTTTATATTTTTGTCAATGGATTGCTCTGGCTCCTGATCTCTGATACCCAAGTTTCCAGCACCTCCTGAAAGTTGGGACTTAGGTTTTTATACTAGGCTAAGAAATCTATTTCCAGATAATGGCGATATCTGCAGTCAAACAAGCTGCCCTTCCACCGGAAAATGACGAATATTAAGCCCACTCCATTATCCAACCGTCCCCTGTGTATAAAACCCCCCCTACCTCCCTGGAAGTCATTTACAAGGGACCCTTCATACAGCTCAGTGCCCCCTTCCACACGTTAGTGTTCACCCTCCCACCACCTGTGCAGTAAAGGAGTAATTAGCAGAAGTTACTGCTCCAGGTCCTACATGTTGAATGGAAGATAGAGCACCCCCTGCCACCCGTGGGACATCAAAGCTGCTGCTGATACCACCCCCCACCCCTAGGAGGGGAGAATGGGTAAGGGCCCCAGTGCATTGCTTTGCCCAGGTGCCCACACTGCTGTTAAGACGGCCCTGCTGCCTAGAAATGAACACAGTAATTGGCATATATGTACTGCTAGACACCACTCATAGAATGATTAACCTGTTATTTTTTGAATCAATGTTCTTGTTTTTTTCCCCCTAAACATTAGATGTATTTGTTTATTTATTTATTTACAGTTTCTTATATAGCACAGCAGATTCCTTTACGCTTTACAATAGTAGACAGTGATAAAACAAACTGGGTAATGACAGACAGACTTGGGGGTTAGAGGGCCCTGCTGCAAGCTTACAATTTATTACATCATAATACACTTCAACGTATTTAACAGTTAATATATTGGCTTATCTTTGGCATAATTATATGCTGTAATGCAGCCCAATCATGTTCCCAGTATAGGGGATGCAACACTGTTTTTCTGTCAATAAACAGAAGTGATATGTAAAATGATACATTAGACAGTTTACACTTACTTGTAATACTTATTGTAACAGTTACTGTTTTTCAATAACTGACTGCAACAGTTATTTCTTATTTATATACACAGGATTGTCTGTCTTTGTATATGCACTGCAAAGAGAGCAGCATAAATCCAATTTCATGTATTTCAGTAACACTGTGTGAAATATAACACTGCATAATGGCCCTTAATCAGACCTGATCGCAGTACAAATTTGTTCTCAAAATGGGCAAAAAAATGCTGGACTGCAGGTGGGGCAGATGTAACATGTGCAGAGAGATTTAAGGTGGCCATACATCTACAGATTTATTGTCCGATCTGTCTGGTTGGAACAAAATCCTGGTAAAAGATGAGAGCAAATGACAGTTGACCATTTGCTTTGAAATGCTGAAATTCAGATATTACCAGCTGTTTGTTCCAACCGGCCCAATCTGACAATCGATCTGTAGATGTATGGCCACCTTTAGATTTGTGTGAGTTATTTTGTTTCTGTGCAAGGTAAATACCGGCTGCATTATTTTTACACTGTAATTTAGATTTCAGTTTCAACACACCCCACCCAAATTTAACTCTCTCAGCACGTTACATCTGCCCCACCTGCAATGCAGCATTTGTTTTGCCCATTTTGAGAACAAATTTGTACTGCGATCAGGTCTGATTAAGGGCTATTATGCAGTGTTATATTTCACATAGTGTCACCGAAATTCCATTTAGAGTATTTGTGCTTCTTCTATTATAAACACGTTCAAGAGAAAACATACAATATTCACAATTGTGACCATGAAAATGGGTCAATTATTAGGGATTTTTTCTCCCACCAAAGTCATTGACTTTGCACTAGGACAAGCTCGTACTCTCTTTTACTATGCTAAAGTATATTAATGAACCACTCTAAGACATCCTGACATAATTTTAACTAGATTGGAGCATCTTCATAGTTTTCGTTATTTTCACCAAAAAAGTGAAACTTCAGGCCTCTTGCCAGAACAGAAGATGTTGACTCAGATCAAAATGCTTTTGCACGTTTCTTATTCAAGTCAAGTCACAACTTTTCCACACTAGCCGATTTTGAATTTCTCAAATTCAGTTTTTTCACTCCGCCCTAATATATATATATATATATATATATATATATATATATATATATATATATATATATATATATATATATATATAGCGTTAAGAAGAAGCGTCACTCCAGGTACTGATTCAATAATCGTTTACTGCTAGTCTACAGTGTTTCGGGCCGGAGCCCGTCTTCAGGACATAAACGGTCTATGGTTTATGTCCTGAAGACGGGCTCCGGCCCGAAACACTGTAGACTAGCAGTAAACAATTATTGAATCAGTACCTGGGCCCTTATTCTGGTTGGTGCGGCCGGAGCCGCATATGCGGCTCCGACCGTGCAGGCGAATCCCCGCCTTCCATACGGATCGCCACGGCCGTCCGTACACGGACATGTGGCGGTCCGCATGAAAATGGCGGGGGATACGCCTCCACCATCTTGGAGCAGCCCCCTGCATTCGATGGTCGCCGACCATCGAAGGCAGGGCCGCACGCTCCACCAGCTCCCGCACCCATAGACCTCACGGACACTTGTCCGTGTGAAAGCATGTATGGGGGCGGCCAGCTGACATCCGGCGATGTCAGATGCCCGCCCCCAACACATGCGTCACAGCCTCATTTCCATGCGTACGCCCCGCGTTTGCATGGGAACGCCCATGAAACGCGGGGCGTATGCAAAGGGAAATGAGGCTAGGTAGCCCCTCACGCCCCTATCCACCCCCTTTGCGGCGTTAAAATAAAATGTGCGGCGATTTCGCCTGCACATGCGCAGAGTGCCCTCTGCACATGCGCAGAGCGAAAACATCGGCGGAACGGCCGCAAGCGGCCGTTACCGCTTAGATCAGAATAAGGGCCCTGGAGTGACGCTTCTTCTTAACGCTATTTGACAAGCGCTGGTGCAGCCAGCGATCAGCGGGCACCCAGGCCAAGCTATCCAGTGGAGCAGGGGCAGGTGAGGAGTGCCGGACTTTCTACTATATATGCAAAATTTATTGAGAAAAGGCATATATATGGATAACTGGATTAATGCAAACCTCCCAACTGTCCTGATTTTTTGTGAGACAGTCCCGTTGTTTTGGGACTGTCCAGTGTTCAACCCATGGTCCTGCGGTTGAGGTGGGGGTTCAGTTGGGAGTCCCCCCATCACCTGCTGCACTGTCCTCTCACCTACTGGTCATGCCCCCACAATGATGCAAAATGGGGCGTGGATCGCAATCACAGTTTTGACATGAAGCCAAGCCCCCTTTTCCCCAGCCAAAACATTTTTCAGGAGTGTGCAGTCCAGGAAGTAATGATATGGCCCCCGCAGAACACTTCTAAATACCCTGGACTTTGTTTTGCATCTTGGGGACATCATTACATAATTTCTTAGTACATCTTTTTTTACTAACATCTTAGGCCACAGAGGGTGGGGGTGGTGGGGTTTTGGAAAGTCTAGGCACTAGGGGGTTTAGGGTTACGGTTAGGGGGAGAGTTTTTGCTATGCACTAAAAAGAGGAGGGGGTAGGGACTCACAGGGTGTTATGATAAGGTAGCATGGGGAGTGGTTTAGGATCAGGTATCTGGTATGGTGGATTAGGGGGGTAGAGGGAGAGGAAAAGTGTACCATTGAGATGCCACTGTTAGGGCCAGATGTACTAAGCTTCAAAAGTGATAACATGGAGAATGATAAACAGCCAGCCAATCATCTCCTACCTGCCAGGTCACAGACTGTGTTTAAAAAATGTCAGAGAGGAGCTGATTGGTTGGTTGTTTATCACTCCATTTTATCACTTTTGAAGCTTAGTACATCTGTCCCTCAGTCTTATTATCCCAACCACCATTCATCTGTATTCCATCTAGCTGTATTACATTCATAATGTCCCAGATTTGTGCAGCCTGGTTAAGGCATTACACCTCCAACTCAAGAACTGTTTTCCATCCAAGTGACAGATGTATTCCATGAGCAGAGGTCAGACAGCCAGGCTGCAGGGTCACCCTTCCTCTGCCCTGCTATGCCATGGGTTGCCCATCATCAGATTTATACTATGCACTGTAGAGCTGCTGCTTATATGATGACATACAGGGGCAGGCACAGACATATAGGCATGTTAAGTAAGATAAGTGATCTATTACATAAGGGGAGTGATTGGAGCCAGCGTGCCTCCCTCAGCACAGTGTTCCCACCAGACAGACACATCTTATATTATCAGCTTCACTTACTCATCCCTTGTATTGATCACAATGGATGGCGTTTCAGTGGATGTTCTGTACAGCAAGGAGATCAATAATGTGCCCAAGGGAAAGAAGACTGATTAATGCCCCCCCGCCAGACAGAAGCTGCACATACATGAGCGACAGGGAAGCTAATACTGGTCATCCCTGCAGCACAGCTACTGCACTAACAGTCTTACTAACTGTATCACTCTTATCAAATATACACTGCACTGCTCCCTTTTGTTATAGATTAATATCTCATACACCTAAACTTTCTCTGACAAATGCTCTATAAAATTGTGAAAACCGCATTAAAATCCTGCCAGCAGTTATCAAGATTAGACCAATCAGGTGTCTGCCAGGGACTTTACTTAGATAGGGAAGATACTATATGATGAGTGTACCCAGCAATATTGCCCGCGATTGGACCAGGCGGGGGACATACAGGGACTATGTACAAACTGGACCTGGACTAAACCCCGATCGAAATATGCATTCCGGATCTTGTGGTGCCCCGTCCGGGGGTGTCCCTGTGATAGCTATCACCAGGGACATGGGGAGGGGAAGATTACAGCCTTCCCGTGTGGTCCAGGCCGTCCGGGTTTTGCTACATGCCCGGACCATACAGGGAGGCTTTATTCTCTCCCTCCTCCTCTACCTGGTGACAGGTGTCCCAGGCGGGTGCCGGACGCATTTCCGACAGTCGGGATCCCGACAGTCATTTACCCGACGTCGGGATCCCGACTATCAAAATGCCAACAGCCGGGTGCCCGACGCCCACCCGCTATTTTCCCTCGTGGGGGTCCACGACCCCCATAGAGGGAGAATTAAATAGGTGGCTCGCGTTGCGAGCCACTGTGCCCGCAAGGGGCTTCTTTGCGCTCGCCATGCTGTCTGAGTACAGGTAGTCGGGATCCCGACATCGAGCTAATGAATGTCGGGATCCCGACTGTCGGAGCCCCATACCACACCCGTCACAGGCAGCCCCCCCAGACAGAACACCCCCGGACCAGACGCTACAAGCTCCGTTTGTGATGTCTGGTCTGGCGGTCCGGGGGTCTTGTCCTGGTCCGGTTTTTACCCATACCCGAACATACAGTATACACTTGCTTATAGCAACAGCAATGCTGTGGTGGTCATGCTGCATCCGACAGCATGCATCTCGCTAGCAATGTGCAATGTGAGTATCTTAGAAAGCCAGTGTCTGGCATCATGTGTAATGCTGGGTACACACCAGGATGACAAGGGTCCGATCCCATTAATCTAGAGCCAATTCCGACCGATTGGATGTAGATTGTGTGGTGATTGGGCCCTTTTCTGTCCTGGTGTGGACTGATACCGATCCGATGCGCGGTCCCGCGGGTCGGTCGTTCTTCAGATCCTACCTGCAGCAGGTAGGATCTGAAGAATGACCATACTCCCAGGTGCGGGTCGCCATCGGATCGGACCCGCTCACAGTGCACATCGTGATCGGGTCGTGCCCCCCCCACGTCCTCGTGAGTGGGTCGGAAGAAACACTGACGACCCGCTCACGATGATGCTAGGGGAAAGGGGCAAGAAACCTTTCTGGCTTGGCATAGCAAAGGTTATAGTTACGCCACTGACCCTGATACGTTCTACAAAATGAGTTGGTAATGTTAAATTTCATCTTTTTTTGCTGGGCTTGCCCCCAGCGTGTCGGTCGTCGTTGTGGGGGTGTCAGGCGGCGTTGCGGGGGTGACGGTCGGCGGGTTTTCTGGCGCTTGGAGATGATGTAATCTCCGAGCGCCAGCTCAGGGCCTGAATTCACCGGCGTCTAGGGTGACCAACTCATCGCTTTAATCCGAGACACATATTAATTACACAGGTTCTGTGGCAGTTAAAACCAGGTGAAATGGAGCCTTGAGGTGTGGCAGTTTAAGACCAGGTGAAAGCCAGCCACAGAACCTGTGTAATTAATATGGGTCCCGGATTAAAGGGATGAGTTGGTCACCCTACCGGAGTCCCCTACCCGGCATAATGCCGGGGGACGCCGGTGTAAAAGGGAACAACTGCCGGGTCGCATCCAGGTCCAAAAACCCGGGTGCGACCCGGCAGTTTTTGTGTAAAAGTGGTATAACTTTCACTATCTCCTTAGCTTTTTAAATAGCTGAAACAAGATGTAGGGAGAATTATTAGATATGCAGCTAGACACTAATAATAATTAGTGAAAAAATCTGCCTTGTATAAGAGGACATATTTTTGAAGGAGCAACTAGGTATGCAGTTCAGAGACCCATTGATATTCAACAGGTCTTTTTTCAATGATAGATTTTCCTGCTAATAAATGGGATATCTCAATAAACAAGATATGCAGGAGAAATTAGAGGTATAATAAACATCAGTGCAATGAATGGCTGTAAATCAATAAACCATTGCTCTTATTGGGGACAGAATAACATAACTCCTTTAGACATGAATTTATAGAAAAGTGCCATGTTGTGCTGTTCCGTACATGTTTACGATTGAGTCAATTTTAATACTTAATTCGTAGACGCAAAAAGTTGCATATGTTGGGGAAAATAGAAAAGGGAGAATGAAAAATCTCCTTCAAATCTGTTGCTACTGCTGCTGCTTGCAGGGAAGTGCACCTGTGCCAATGTAACAAGTGAGCGAGTGCACGCAGATTTATTACACCTGCTGAAGGAGTCAGAGGGCTTCTGCTGTTAAAGCTCAGTGTGCGGAGACACCTGATTAACACTGGGTCATTGCAGGAAAGCTACACACACATAAGCTCCAATGAGAGAGCCCAGAAAGGATTAGGGTACAGAGTATCAGAGGTAAACCCTCTTCCTAGCCCTGGACGCTGCTTTTTACCAATTTACCTGTGGCATTGATGGGAAAATGAGCGATCCCTGGCAGGGGAGGGAGAACCTGAAAATTTGAAACTATGGGCAGTATTCAATGAGAAAAATTTGCCGTGATTTATGGCGAGTTTGTGCTATTTTCGCGTTGGAAGGAGCATTTTGCTCTCCAAAAGTGAACCACCCTATTCAATGTGATATTTTCGCCGTCTTTTTAAGATCTTTTCATGGAGAACTGGAATGTGAACTTTTAAACTAAAAGGTTTTTTTTTTAATTTTGGTGTAAAAAAAATCAGGATTTTTTTCTGTGAAGGGGCATGTTATTTTTATTCATGTGCTTATGGCACATGAATATATATTTAATAAAAAAAAATGTAAATTTTTTTTTTTTTACACAGAGTAGCCAGCAGGGGGCCGGAGCTCTCGAGCAGCTCATTAGATATTCATATATTCACTGCACCCGATCTACATATGCACGATCGAGTGCAGTGAATACTGGGTCCCCCGCTGGCTATGGGGGGGGGGGGGGGGCAGCTTGTGCTGCCTGGGTCCCGGGGAGCCCTCCTCCCCTCCACATATGTTCTGGGGCAGCCAGGGAGACTTTAATCTCCCTGGCTGTCACCGTCCCCCGGCTCCCTGCCAGCTCCCTGCCGTGGACGCTCGTCCGCTGCAGGGGTTAAGACTCGCCGCGAGTGGCGGCGAGTCTTAACCACATTGAATAGTGGGAGCAGGAGTGGCAGCGAGCCCTCCGGAACAGGGCAAGTGCATGGCGAGAGAAAAAATCTCTCGCCATGCACGGAGAATTTTTCTCATTGAATACTGCCCTATGATTAGTCTCACTAGATTTTTTAATTCCTTTTTTTGAATGTGGGTATTATTGTTTTGATATATCTATTGGAAGGGCACATTTTTACTGTTCACACTGGGAGCCATATTGCTTAGATAAAGCCCTGTCTTTTTTTTTTATAAAAAATGCTAGGGGAAGGGAAGCGCAAGAAACCTTTCTGGCTTGGCAGAGCAAAGGTTATAGTTACGCCACTGACCCTGATACGTTCTACAAAATGAGTTGGTAATGTTAAATTTCATCTTGTTTTGTAAATATTAAGTCCTAAAACTTAATACTGTACATAGAATCTTGTGACAAATTACTGGCTTCCTTTACTTAATAAACACAGCATGACTGACTGTGTGCCTTGCAGACCAATGACATAATGGGCCTTATTCTAGTTCACTCTTAGAAGAAAATTCCTTCTCAAATGGACAAAACCATATGCACTGCAGGTGGGGCAGATGTAACATGTGCAGAGAGAGTTAGATTGGGGTGAGTTATTTTGTTTCTGTGCAGGGAAAATACTGACTGCTTTATTTCTACACTGCAATATAGATCTCACTTTGAAGAAAACCCCCACCAAATCTAATTCTATCTGCACCTGTTACATCTGCCCCACCTGCAGTGCACATGGTTTTGTCCATTTGAGAAGGAATTTTCCTCTAAGAGTGAACTAGAATAAGGCCCAATGTGCGTTGATAATAGTGCTAATGTCTGTGTATAGTGTGTAATAGTGAATGTCTGGGCTGAAGTGTGCATGTGGTCTGTGCATGGATTCCACCTCAGTCTTTTATATAAATCTGTAGGCAGCAATTGTACGAGTGTACAAATACGTTATGAAAATACATGTGATTAAACAATGTCAAACTCTGTTTTTGCCCAGTTTATGAATGGTGTCACATGCTAATAAGCATCCTACATGGCTTTAACAGGATAACAAAAGCACCAGTATTCTTGTATGTTCAATGTGGGAGCTAAAACAAGTGACTTACAGAACTGTTCACTTAACAAGTCATCTTGTATCATTTGCAATAAAATGGAGTTGAAAGGGTTCTATAGATACAAATGAATGTTTCAGGCTCCATTAATACATATTTACATTATGTAGGATGCATGAGCAGTCACTGAGCTGAGTGTTACCGAAAATTAATAAAAAAAATTTTTTATTTTGTCTTGAATATTTTCAGCCAATACTGTTGCGATTATTATCATTTTAACTTATGCTGCTATGCAGCAAAAATCTTGTCCCCTTATCGTTTGTCCCAAAAAAGATAGACTTTCTCTATCTGCTTTGTGCATGCTCTGACATGATCGGTGTGTACATCATATCTACATCCATTATAGAGCCTATTAATAAGAAGTAGGGACGGCCATCCTTGCCTTTGCCATCGATGGCAAAAGTACAACTGGCCATCAATAAGTGTAATAGCATTCAATGGATGACCATCGATGTTTTTACATATTTATGGTCATCCATTTTCTTTGATTGGTTGGTCTGGGGGACAATCAAAATACGGGGGCGGAGCTATGCTCCGTGTAGCGGCACCTTGGGGAAACAGCAAAAATGAAACTATTCGTTTAAGCTTGACATTGATGGTCGGAAACCATCTGGTTCTCCCCCATCGATGGCAAAACTATTTGACATCGGCCATGAACCATCAATGATTTATAATAATCGATGGCAATGGCCATCCCTACATACAATTGGTGCTGTGCACACTGCCGGATTAGGGGAGGGGAGCTTTAGCAGCCTGCAGGAACTGATTGGACAAGATCCATCTGTCCCTGCAGTTTTCAGAAGAATTAAGAATTATTTTTCATATAACTGCATTCAGCTGGTGCTATACAGGGTAAATGGGCATACACACAGGGTGAATTCAGCCCCATTTCTAAGTGATATGACTAGATCGCTTAGAAATGGAGCACTGACCGCTCCGTATCAATAGCGATGGCCGGTCCCAAGCGCTGCTATTGCCCACAGAGCTAGATTGCTGGGCTTAGCCTATAAAAAATAGGCAAAGCCGCGCTCAGCACGATTGCTCAGCACACAGCATCGCAGGTGTCCCGCCATGTTTGCTGAGGGATCGTGCTTAAGCCCAGAGAGCTGGATCACCGAATCTGTATGCCCCTTAAGTACTTAAGGTATTTTTTAATGGATTTCAGCTTGCTTCATAACTGCACTGTGCAATGCGTTGGTCTTATTATGTGACGTTGTAGGAGTCAACAATAAAAGCCACGTACACACTGGGTGAAATAATAAGCGATATTGGACAGCACGGATGGTGTAATGGTTAGCACTCACAGTGCTGAGGTCATGGGTTCGATACCCACCATGGCCCTAACTGTGTGGAGTTTGTTTATTCTCTCTGTGTTTGCGTGGGTTTACTCAGGTTTCCTCCCACAATCCAAAAATATACTGGTAGGCTAATTGGCTCCCAATAAAATTAACCCTAGAATGTCTGTGTGTACATGTGGTAGGGAATATAGATTGTAAGCTCCACTGGAGATGGGACTGATGTGAATGTTCAAATATTCTCTCTGTAAAGCGCTGTGGAATATGTGTGCGCTATATAAGAAACTTTTAATAAATAAATATGGCTTATTACATACCTACCAACTTCTTGGCTGCTGGAATAGGGACACTTGCGCAGCCGTAAAGGGGGCGGGGCATATGCAAATGATGGTGCGGTTTACGCAAATTAGCCGCAACCCCATTTTTGGCCGCTGTGCGCATGCGTCTATTCAATCAGCTTGGGGGGCTCCCAACTGCCACCCCCCGCAGCGGGACAATGCCGGCCGCGGGTGGGACAGCGGGACAGGACCTGAAAATCTGGACTGTCCCGCTGAAATTGTGACACTTGGGAGGTATGTCATTATATTGCCCTGTGTGTATGCCCTCATGCCTATGCACGCTCCCGTGGGTCGATAATGACCCCTCTGTCGTCTGTGCATGCGCCTCCCTGCATGATAATCATGAGTTGCTTAATAGGCATCCAGACCTGGCTTTTTGGCTGAGCAATAGGCTTCAGCACGTTCACTTAGCATTTGTGCTATTTTCTAAGCAATCTGACTAGATTGCTTAGAAAGTAAGCACAGATGACTCCGTGTGTATGCTCCGAGAAATTAAATATCTCTTGCTAACTAAGTCAGTGCATGCAGTCAAAATCAAGGGATGGCCATCGATCATTGCTGATGCATAATACTGTAATTGATGGTTTATGGCAGATGTAGAGTACTCAGGTTTTTTTGCCATCAATGGAGAACCAACCAGGTGCTTTTCCTTCACTAATGGCACAGTAGCTGCATAGCCGAGGAAAAGTATACATTTCTTCTCTCCCCAAGGTGTCGGGCTACGGAGCATAGCTCCAACACCTTGAAGCCCCGCACCGAAGTTCTGATTGGCCCACAACCACGGGCCAGTTAGCCAAAGAAAAAGTATGACATCAATGGAAAAAAGAGTAGATGGTCATCAATTGACTTTCTCATGTTGTCATAGATTACTACTTGTGGCACCGGCATCGATGGCGACCACACCGATGGCCATCCTTTGCACTGTACTGCATTTAGCAGCAGGTTCTCACACGGTGAGTCGGTGACACACACACACACAAACATCATCTCGTCATCAGTAGCAGTGGGAGGGAGGAGTCTAAAACACTGGGCGGGGCCCCGAGCTCTGAGACCCTGTGACGAAGCCTAAGGGGGCAGACCCGGAAGCGTTGCTATGAGCGCTGTGGGCGCTGTGCAATCTCCAGGCCCGGGTCTGACTTCCTTCCTGCGCGCCATTTTCAAACCGCTTCTGTGGCTGTGCCCGCCGCCGGTGCCGCCGCTTGTGTATACTGACAGCCATCATCTCACGTCACCCGCCCCCTGCGTCCAGCCCGGACCAGCTGGGGACATGAGGCCGTGAGCGTACGCTGGAGAGCGGGGAAGGCAGGCGGCGGCAGTGTCCGAGTCGTTCTCAGTAAGTCCCCTGTGTCATTATAGCTGTCACCCATACTCTGTGATCTCTGCGACTTTTCCACGCTGCCGACGTCATGCTCGAATCTCATGCCGTGATGTCATTTGAATACAGCGAGAGGGGTGTAGAGACCGGTCGGGTTCACTGGGATGGATCTATCCCTGTGTTGTATTGGGGTAATGTGATATATGGGTTGCGAATGGTTGAGAAGCTTCTGTGGAACTACATCTTCCAGCATGCCCTGCCACAGTTTTGCAGGAAGGACTGCAGCTATGCATGCTGGTATGTGTAGTTCCACAGCAGCTGGCATTGCCACAGATTGTTGATGGTCTCTGTCATTGGAGCTTCTGTTCAAGCATCATGCCCACATATGTGCACTACGACGCAGCCCTAGATCTGTCCCAGGCCTGTGAGATGATCCTCATTAGATTCGTGGACAGTATCTCATGTGATACCTCGGCAGGGAGAATGCCATACAGCTTTTATGCTGTCCTGTTGCATACTAGGGGGTTTATTCAATGTGGCAGTGAGGGGAGTTTGTATGGCGAGGAAAAGCCATCCTTTTAAAGGGAGAGGTTCACCGCAAATGCAGCGAGCCCTTCTGTTTTGATGGCCACACTCGCTGTTTCTGCGTCGCTGAAAAGAGCCAGCAAAATGAAAACGGCGAGTGAAGCGTTGAATACTCTGACTGCGAGCTATCAGCACTGCTCGACCCTATATCTCGCTGTAGGGATCGCTGAGGGCATTGAATATACCTCAATGTATTGTATATGATCCTAGTCATGGCTGTGGGATTTGACAAATTCTTGTGACATCCATGATGTTCTCTGGATCTGATCCCATGCGCACAGGACCTCTTATCAAATTAAATGTAAATCACATTTAATATGGCAATTTTCACACGATTTATTGGTCTGGTGCATCAATATCGCATGAGATTTAGGCCATATAATATGTGTATTTGCACCTTTTAGCTCTTGCACCAATAGTAGAACACCTTTAATGTGGATTAGTGTGAAGAATGTTAGGAGTTATGTTATGAAATAAAGTTGGGTTCAATAAAATTGGACCAATAAATTATTGATGGTATGTTTTTCATCTTGTTTTATTGGCCTCAGACTTCTCACTTTCTTTTGAAAGGATGTGTATTTTTGAAAACAAACAAATATTGTAGTTCATACAAGTGATCTCACATTAGCACATTGGTGAAATGTGAGTACAGGTTGTATGATGTGGCAGTTCCCGGAATCGACAAACATCTTGCTTACTTATACACCTTATACAGTCATAAAACTGGTCCTGGTTTATCACCAGGGCTTCCATCTGCCTGCGTTTGGAGATAACATAGGACCTTATTCTGATTCACTTGCAAAGGCAAATTCCTTCTAAAATGGACAAAACCATTTCCACTGCAGGGGGGCACATGTAATATGTGCAGAGAGATTTAGATGAGTTATTTGGTATCTGCAGGGAAAATACTGACTGCTTTATTTTTACACTGCAATATAGATCTCACTTTAGTAAAGTAAAACCCCACCCAAATGTAATTCTCTCTGCAAATGTTACATCTGCCCCCCTGTAGTGCACATGGTTTTGTCCATTTGAGAAGGAATTTGCCTTTGCAAGTGAATCAGAATAACCCCCTTAGTCTCTGAATGCTTGTGGGTTTGATGGCTTGGGCCCAACATTGCTTCCTGGGTTATTAGGAGATCCTTTTACACTGAACCATAATCTGGGTCGACTTGGCAATAATTTGGATAATTTCTGGTGGGTGTGATACAGTACAGCTGTTTTATTGATGATGTAAGTAATGCAAGTCATACTCTTTTATACACACACTGATTGGATGGGGCAAAGCTAGATTGCAGTGGGGTGTCATGCAGATTGAGATGTGGGATCACTGTAAAGGTGTGGTATATGGTCCCGACAGTCGGGATCCTGACTGGCCGGACTCAGACAGTGGGAAACGCAACAAAGCCCCTTGCGGGCTCGCCAATCTGCTGGCACGGTAGCTCGCTACGCTCGCCACCTATTCTTTTCTCCCTCTATGGGGGTCGTGGACCCCCACGAGGGAGAATAGCCGTTGGGACCCCGAGTGTCGGGGTAATGACTGTCGGGACCCCGAGTGTCGGGGTAATGACTGTCGGGCACTCCACTGTAAAGTGTGAATTTTGCAGACCATCTTTCTCAGGTCTCAAGGAGCTGTACAAGACTTGCATCTCCCACTATGGTGCACCTAACACAGTGAAAGATTGTGCCGCACATGGGCAGTAGTAGCCTTTGCGGCCATGGGTTAGTAAAGAAAGCCTCTCTGGAGGAGTATTATGGAATCTGTGTAGTAGAACTCTCCTGCGTGCATGCTGACCGATGATGGGGAAAATCACCCGGTTTTGGTGGTGCTCCTTCACTCATCAGCTGGGCCAGCGATAATACGGGAAGGTGCATCAGCGCTCACCACTGCCCCGTACACACTGGGCGGCTTTCGAGATGAAAGCAGCTCAAACGAGTAAACGGAAAGTTGCCCAGTGTGTATGGGCCTTTAGGGACTGAGAGTGTTATGGCAGGCACTCTAAAAAAGAGGTACTTACTGGCATAAAGATTAATGTACACTATAGTCTCATCATGACTGGTACATTCACAGATCCAAGTACCATTGTGAGGGAAGGTTAAACCAAATGTCCAAATCTAATATAATATTTATTCATATTATCCAGGTAGTTTAACCTTTGAGTGCCAACATTTCTGTGCGAGAGCCTCAAAATATCCACTAAAAGTGCCACTTACAGCGATCGTTCTTTTAGTATAAATTAATACAAATACGGCCAAGTTATTTAATTGATGCTTAGTTAAATATTGCACCCAAAAAAGGAACAGTAGCTGTGAGCTGGGTTTTAGCAGATATTTTGAGGATCTCACCGCAACGTTGGCACTCAAAGGGTTAAATAATAATAAAGCTGCCAGTTAATACGTTTATCATTTTGAAGTTAACAAAGTATGCTCTTTTTAAAAGTGATTCTTCTGATGAGCTAAAGCAGCCATTGGATAAGCAGGGAATATGGATGCCCCCTGTTTTGGATGCTTTACATCCAATCTGCTCTAGTGCTTGGTGTCCGAGGTCCAGTTTAACTGTTACCTTGGGGCTCTTGGGCCATAGAAACAAAAACAGCAGGGAATCCTTGCACAGTGCCAGGAGTTTAAATGAGCGTTTTCAGCTGGAGAATCCCCGAACAGCCCATGGATTGGCTATTCTTTCTGTTGGTATAATTAATGTTAGTGTAGCCACCATGATTAAGGAATATTCAGAACATTTAAATTGTTGTCTTTTTCTCCAGAATGCCTTTATCACCTTTGACAATTGATGGAATGCAATTAGCCACAATAATTCGCTGCGTGCTTATCAAGGCAATTATCCCTGAAAGCAGCCTGAAGTTAATGGGCATTTTTGGGGGCTCCACATGTTAATACAAAGGTCTGGGAACTTATCTGGAATCTGTATTAACAGTTCCTTTAATGGCAAAAAGTAAGGGCTCTAAGTGACTAGCTCCATTTCCAAAAACGACTATAACCCACTGTATTCCATGCAATAATCATACCAGAGGCAGGATAATAGAGATTGCATAGAGGGGGAAGCAGGCTGCTTCCAATCCACTCCAACAGGAAGTTGCTGAGATCACATGATGCAGGAGAATATACTTGGGATCGTACGTGATGGGAGTATTAAGCAATCTTCCAGAGACTGACTGTCTTATTACATTACCACCCTATGTAAAGGAATGAGCCATCAGCATCACATGCACTTCAGCATCTGTCAGATGAGCCAGGATACATTCTTTCAGTCAGGAGGGATCGTAGTACATTTGTGTAACAACTTATGTGTTCCCTTTTATTATACCACAAATAGAGCTAAAGGCAGTATTGCCCCAAATCTCTGTCCGGGTTGGGATCATTTGGTCGACATGGGTCTAGGATGAGTCAAAAGGTCGACATGGTTTTTTTTAACCAGAATGTCGTCAGTCGACATGGACACAGTTTAAAGTGCACTGCATCCCCTCGCTTCACTCGCGATGCTTCGGGCACACTTTTATTATCCCACCATGCCCTAGTGCCATGATGGGTAACCTATGACACGCGTGTCACTCATGACACACCAGGGCACATTGACTGACATGCCTATGACCATCCAGTGTGGTGAGTGAAAACCCGGAAGTGCGCAAGGAAAGCGGCTAAGCCAGCACGTATGGTGTGCGGATTCATTATTGAATCCCGGTGGTCGGGATCCCGGCGTTTAAAATTCCGACCGCCGAAATCCCGACAAGCGGGGGACGTGGATCGCCCCCCCTTGCGGGCTCGCTATTTATTCTACCTCCGAGGGTGTCGTGGACACCCACGGAGGGAGAAAGTGTCGGGAATTCGGCCGTCGGGATTTTGAACGCTGGGATCCTGACCGCCGGGATTTACACTGCATCCCTGCTGTGCCGCCAATTGGAAGGGGAGGGAGCAGAGCTAGCTCCCGCTCTCTATAATCCACCCCTGCTGCTGTAGTTGGGCCTGTGGAAGCGCCAGCTGGGGACTACAGACCATCCTCTTGCCACTGAGTCCTGGCACTTGATCGACAGAAGCTACCAGAGGAGCTTTGGGGCGAGGTGAGGACTGGGCATTTTGAAAGGGGAGACCCTGCTCTTTCTGTCCAGGAGACCTGCAGATTACACTCCCTGGGACACCTTTCCCACACATGGTCGCTGTTGAAAACTCTACAGCAGGGGTCCTCAAACTATTTTGCTCTGGGACCCCATTAGACAATAAAAATAATTACGGGACCCCAGCAAGTTACTGCTGAAGGTCATCACATCACATGTGTAGTCAGCAGACAGCACATACATGGCAGCATTGTGGAGGCACAAACTGAGTCTAAAATAACAGACAATTCAACAGATTCAATTCTGTTGAACAACTCCTTGAATCACTGACTGAGATTAGAAAAGTCATCAGCCTGATGGTCAGCAACATGGAGTCGCGACCCGATGCTGAGAAGGTCGTGACCCTCTTTGGGGTCAGGACCCACAGTTTGAGAACCGCTGCTCTACAGGCTCCGAACGCCACACTATTCACTGCTTCTATTTGCACTGGTAGCTGCTTTTTTGACAGACACTGTATTAATGCAGCCTTCTTAAATGATATCTTGCTCTTTCACATTGACTTTCATATTTATAATGGGCACCATGGTGTGTGGCACATGTATTATAATGGAGCATCACGGTGTGTGGCACATGTATTATAATGGAGCATCACGGTGTGTGGCACATGTATTATAATGGAGCATCACGGTGTGTGGCACATGTATTATAATAGAGCATCACGGTGTGTGGCACATGTATTATAATGGAGCATCACGGTGTGTGGCACATGTATTATAATGGAGCATCACGGTGTGTGGCACATGTATTATAATGGAGCATCACGGTGTGTGGCACATGTATTATAATGGGCACCATGGTGTGTGGCACATGTATTATAATGGAGCATCACGGTGTGTGGCACATGTATTATAATAGAGCATCACGGTGTGTGGCACATGTATTATAATGGAGCATCACGGTGTGTGGCATATGAATTATAATGGAGCATCACGGTGTGTGGCACATGTATTATAATGGGCACCATGGTGTGTGGCACATGTATTATAATGGAGCATCACGGTGTGTGGCACATGTATTATAATGGAGCATCACGGTGTGTGGCATATGAATTATAATGGAGCATCACGGTGTGTGGCACATGTATTATAATGGGCACCATGGTGTGTGGCACATGTATTATAATGGGCACCATGGTGTGTGGCACATGTATTATAATAGAGCATCACGGTGTGTGGCTTATGTATTATAATGGAGCATCACGGTGTGTGGCACATGTATTATAATGGAGCATCACGGTGTGTGGCACATGTATTATAATGGGCACCATGGTGTGTGGCACATGTATTATAATAGAGCATCACGGTGTGTGGCACATGTATTATAATGGAGCATCACGGTGTGTGGCACATGTATTATAATGGAGCATCACGGTGTGTGGCACATGTATTATAATGGAGCATCACGGTGTGTGGCACATGTATTATAATGGAGCATCACGGTGTGTGGCACATGTATTATAATGGAGCATCACGGTTTGTGGCACATGTATTATAATGGAGCAGCACGGTGTGTGGCACATGTATTATAATGGAGCAGCACGGTGTGTGGCACATGTATAATGGCTGCAAATATCACCAAATGATTGATACTTCTTAGTGACACGCGACTCGAGGAAGGCTACCCTTTTTTACGATTTTCTTCACACGAAGCTAAAAAGGTTAGCCATCACTGCCCTAGTGGATGGTAGGGCATGAAATACCACATGTCGGCTCAAAAAAGAAAAAACAGGGAAAAACCCCATGTCGTCCTTTTGACTGTCGACCTAATGCTTGTGTCAACATATTCCCATGTCGACTTAATGGTGTTGACCCAATGCTTGTCGACTAACATGCTGTAGACCAAATGACCGTATCCCCTCTGTCCAGTCATTGTCTGTTTAAAAGTAGAGTTGCGGTCTGCTTCCCTGCCCTCTCATGAGGAGGGGTGTGGACTCCGCAGTGAGAATTGTTGATGGTAGCCCACTTGTTAAAATAAAATAAGAGTACACTTGCACAAAGTAAATGGTATTTAAAAAACAAAAAAAAAAAAAACTTACGTCACACATACATCTTTCACATATGTATCAGGTCCTCTTCTTTCCATGTAACATCCACTGTCTCTGCAGACTTGCTTTGTAGAGAGACCTGGTGACTGGTTATTGTATAGCGGATCGACGGTGTCTAGATCAACCATGCTGATTCAACATGGACACCAAATAAGTGTACACTGTCCCCTCGCCATGCTTCGGGCACACTATTATAATCTAACTATATGCCTACTTGGATGGTAAAGTATAAACCAAGTCGGCCTAAAGCAAAGAGCACTAGATTTCTCTAGAGGGGCAGGCGCTAATATGTAATAAATTGTATTTATTTTTTTTGTTCATATATTTCAATATTTAACCCACTCAATATGAGGTTACATTAGCCAAGCTGCAGAATTTATACAGAGGTGTCAGTGTATTCACCTCTAATTGGTCTAGGTCTGAACTAGATATATATATCTCTATCTCTCTCCACTCAATCTTCAGAACAAAGGAAACTCTGTGCTGAATTTTTCAATTGACCTTTTCAGCCAAAAGGTCAATTGAAAAATTCAACGCAGAGTTTCCTTTGTTCTGAAGATTGAGGGTCTAAAGCAAAGAAACCTGAAAAACTCATGCGGACATTGTGTCTGTCGCTTTCCCATCGACCTGACGCTTGTGTCTAATCTTTGGTGCTGTCAACTATCTTTAGGTGTCTAACTTGACGGGTTCGACTAAACATGGTCTATTTAGACACCATAGTTCCGTCGAGCAGATACGGTATTGAATCGCCATAGAAATGAATGGGGATGAGCTCCTTAGCTGAGACCAGAGGAACTGCTTCTCTCAGCTAATCAGTGAATCCCTGTTGTCTATGTGAAAATATTGATAGGTGCACCAGTGTTCTAGATAATTTTGCATGGTTTTAGTATATGGTTGGTTTTGTAAGATTTACACCAAAAACCCTACATCGAACACTAGTCCCTCGGTGCACCCTTGTCTGCCCTACATGTTGCTCATTGACCTACAGGGATGACCTCTCTTCACAGCAAGTCAAACAAGGAAAGAAGAAAAGTACTCTTTGGGCGCACACTTAATTAACTTAACTTAATTAACGTTTAATTTTTAATCATAAAATAGTTTTCTAATAAATTTTGACATGACATAGAACATACTGTACATTAATAGCAAGTCATCAGCTTTTAAGCATAACCCTGGTTGGGAAACCTGTGTTGTGCCATGTACATTGCTATCCTTGCATGTGTCTGGTCTGGCCCTGGTGAAAACCAGGGTTGGATTTCTGGGCCATGCGACCAAGGGTTTTTTTTTTTTTCTCCCCCAAAGTGGTGGTGTTGCAACAGTGGAAAAGGGTATTGTGTTCACCAAATAGAACAGGCACCCAACCACGGTCCTCAAGGCACACCAACAGTGCCGATTTTAGTGATATCCAGGCTTGAGTACAGGTGACTTAATTAGTACCTGAGTGATTCTGAATAAACCAGCTGTGCTGAAGCCTGGATCTCACTAAAACCTGCACTGTTGGTGTGCCTTGAGGACCGTGGTTGGGAATGCATGAAATAGAACTTTGATCTGGTAAGCCTGTTCTTACACTAAATTGATTTGATGGAAAACTACACAAAGTGATAACATATTATCCAAGAAGACATACTAAAGGGTTGAGGTCCTGGTCTGACCTCCGGTGGGTGTACAGTAGACGGAACTTTGACACACACAACCTGTTATAGGCCTTCCACTGGATGGGTTTTGATGAAAACTTTAATAACTGACAGAAATAACCATAATTCAGTGACCTGAAATAACCATAAATCAATTAACTAAAATAACTGAAAATGGAGGTTGAAATATTGTACCCAAAAGCCTTGGAATAGCAACATTGATGACAGAAGGAAAACTTTAAACTCATTTCACAATTTAAAACTGGTAGTAAAACTGAACAGAAGAAAGAGCTCCGTATTAGTCCAGTGGGGTTACTACGGTGATGCAGGACGCATTTGGGTGTCCCCTGCATTGTAATATGTGCAGCGTCTGACTCTTGACACAAAATGTAGGAGCCATCAATGCAGCCGCAGTAGTCACTGGGTGAGGCCACATCTCCTGGACTCAGAAGTGATGAAACCTGGGTCGGTATGTGAAGCCACACCCCTCACATGCCACAACCTCAGCATGCACATTGACTATAATAGTCCGCAACGGGGGTTATGTATGTATCTGATATATGATAAGAGCTACATATGAAACTCGCTATGCTTCGTGCTCGTGCGAATATATTCTCCCTCAATGCTCTAGTGCATGGGTCCTCAAACTGCGGCCCTCCAGATGTTGTGAAACTTCAAATCCAAGCATGCCTTGCCACAGTTTTAACACTCCCTTTTAGCAAAACTGTGGCAAGGCATGCTGGGATTTGTAGTTTCACAACATCTGGAGGGCCGCAGTTTGAGGACCCATGCTCTAGTGGATGGTAGGGCATGAAATAATGACTGTCTGCGCGAGTCGGCTCAAAAAAACCCCTGAAAAACACGTTTTTAAGGTGCCCACTAACCACCTTGTATATGATTATGCTAATGAAGTTGTTACTTTTATGGGTTTTAGGAAGGTCTCTGCACTCTGTCAGTTCACTTTTTGGCCACACTTCATGAGACTATTTCTAAATGAATTATGCGTATCTCTGTTGCGCACATAAAGGCAAAGTATATGAATTTATAGGCAGTGTGTAGTTTTTAATTCCGTTTCTGCAATCTAGACCCTAATTAAATCCTTTTCCTCCTAATAGTGAACTCTGTTGATTGTTAAATGTATAATTAATTTATTCCTAACATTAAACACAATAAACTCATTGTTTCTTCCTTGTGAGAACTGGACCTACAGTCTGTTATGTCAGGGAATGATTGCGGTTTATTTAATTTATGTTTGGATTGACATGTTTACATAGAAATGATTTACTGTAACTGGTGATGAGGTGGGAGGAACATTTGCACGTGGAAGTGAAGCTGTCCGGCTACAGGGCACTTCCTGTGTAAAGGCTTGCCGTTCAGCTTGTCTTTTGTATACAAAGGGAAAAAAAGCTTCTGAAGGGTCCTCTGTTACTGGGACTGGAATAACACTGGTTTATATTGTTTTTGTACGAATGATGATAATTACTGCACATGAGGTTTGCAACGGAGTACCTTTTTTTTATTTTTTTTAAGCAAAACGAAGAAGTGTGAAAGCTGATTGCTAAAGTACCACCAATACCTAACATTTCACATTATGCAGCAGTTACAAATTGTGATAAGACCTTATTAACCATGTGTTCTTGTTTGTATTTATGTACAGGGACTGAATGTAGGTTGAAGTTTGCTACAATGAGTACTGCCGCAGAAAGAAAATTCATCAAACTCCGTAAGCGCCTCGACCAGCTGGGCTACAAGCAGCCGCTGGGCATCGAGTCCTTGCCTCTTGTTGAAAAACTTTTCAGGTATTTTGGAGCTGGAAAGGAAATCAAATTAGATGTGCTCATGGTGATATTAACTGTCCTAGTATCCTTAAGTTTCAGCAACTTATGTAAACTTTCAGAGAATACATTTCTGGCTTGCCTTCTGTAATTTTACCATACTGTGCCTTGGGTATAGAGGGCACTAGTGCTGCAACAGAGCTCATTACTCTACAGGCTTGTAAGGAGTCCTCCACTTCTATGACCCTCCCCCTGGAAATAGATTTTCTGCACTACATGAAGGTGTAAAGGTGTTCACCTGAATGCCTGCACGGAGAGTGAGGGCTCCGGCGCTGATAGCTACTGGTCATCTGTACCTGGCTTTTCATCAATAGGCTGCTGAGAGTTCAGACCACTGTGCTCATGACGTTAACTGGGATTTATGGCGTGTGACACCATCTGGTGACGTGGACCTCTCTCCGGCAGTCAGACAGAGACTGAGGTTATTCTCTGCTATCCCTGTCACTCCCCAAACATGGCTGGCACGGTAAAGGGACGCGATTCGTGGAGCTTTAAGCAATTTCACTCTGATGCTGAGAGGATAACTGTCATTAACACAAAAGGAGTGCTGCTGATCCACCGGGCACGGGTCATTGGGTTGACATACATTGGGTCGACATGGCTTAGGTCAGCACATGAAATAGGTCGACATGGTTGGAAGGTCTGCACAAGCATAAGGTTGACATATACACCGTCTAAGTGTACCGCGTCCCCTCAAATACTATTGTATTCTCCCACCACACCATAGTGGATGGTAAGGCATGAAGTACTGCCTCAAAGAAAAAAGTGAAAAACTCATGTTGACCTTGCCATTGTCGACCTAACGCTTGTATCAACCTTTTAACCATGTTGTTCTAAGCCATGTCGATCCAACCTGATATGTGTCGACCTAATGACCGTATACCAATCCACCTAAGGAAGGTGAAATCCTTACAATACACACAGCAACACAACAAGGTGGTGGCTATAGGGCGGACTGGCAGTCCCATGATTAACATGACTAGGGAGACCTCATCTATAGAGGTAAGACTGGAGGAATACTTTTGGCAGTTATAGTCCACCTTAAGACAAGCCCATCCTGGATGATATCAGAAGCAGAAGTACTGGTGGAGAAATTATCCCCTGTTCGAGAGAATCCTCTTTGGCAGCTGCTACTGCACAGTTTCCATCCAAAATCTCCTCTGCCTCTCCATGTTTCTGGTGCTGCAGCTCTTGTTACTCTCACACACTAATGGTAATGTGCCCTGTGGATAATAGGATACCTCTTAAGGCCAGAATTCTTAGAGCACTGTGTAATTCTACCTGTGTGTATCGGTGTCAATGTTTCTGCAGTAGATATAACTTAATATACATTTCTGCAAGTCCTCATATATTCAATGTCTTTAACAGATTTATTGCAGAGTCACCTCAGTCTCCATCCCTGTCATGTGATCTCTCAAAACACTGGGGTAATTTCAGTCCCATCCTATATCTATACCTACATCTACGAATGGATTACTATGTATGATCTCTATTGGTTTCATCATTAACATCTGTGGAACAGGGAGAGTTTCTAGGGGTTCTGCATATTGAAGAAGGTACTTATGTAGTACCCGGGCGCCCAATTAGCATACGTACACTAGCTTAGGGAAATCGCATCAGTCTTTTTATGGGCCGTGCCATGCGATGCGATTTTCCTATGTAATTTATTCACTGCTCTCTTGGCCCCGGCGCATCGCACCTCCCGCAAAATGGTATGCGATTTTATAGGGTGCGATGCCATTACATTAGATATATACTTGTATGACATAAAATGAGGTTTTAGGCACCCCCCCCCCCACTATCCACACCACCCCGACGCATGGCGTGTCCTCCGACCTTTTCATACCCCCACTATCCACATTGACGTGGAGTTGATTTTATATAGTGTGGCGAGGGGGCGCAGATTACATGTAATCTGTACATGTATTCTGCCCTCTTGGCTTGCCACACTATATAAAATCAACTTCACGCCTACGTGGATAGTGGGGGTATGAAAAGATTGCGTTCCGAGGACGCGTTCCGACGACCCTCGCGGTGCTCGCTGCGCTCACCACGCTTCGGGGTGGGGTGCTTAAAACCTCATTGTATGTCATACAAGTGTATAGCTAATGTAATGGCATCGCACCCCTTGCGGGAGATGCGATGCGATCCGCCGGGGCCAAGAGAGCAGTGAATAAATTACATAGGAAAATCGCATCGCACGGCCCATTCGATGCGATTTTCTTATGCAGAATAGCCCACTAAGCAAATTGCTTAGTGGGTGCCCAGCTACTACATAAGTACCTTGAAGACTTCTACTTTCATATTCCCATATTATGGCTCAGTACAGCATACTCTAGTCCAGTGGATACCCTTCAGTGTGCTTTGAAAAGCTGGCCAACATATGTTGCTGGGGGCATCATATCTATAAACAGGAGTACTGGGGGCATTACAGTCTGTGTAATGGGCATCACAATGTGTGGCATAATTTGTAATGGGCATCACGATGTGTGACATAATGTGCAGTGGGCATTATGGTGTATGGCATATTGTGTATTGGGCACTACGGTGTGTGGCATAATGTGCAATGAACATTACGGTGTGTGGCATGTGTAATGGGCATTACGGATAAACAGTGTATATTGATTTATGTAGCCTGTCACTGTTTGGGCTTAAGGGGGTGATCTGTGTGAACCTTCATGTTTATTTAAGTCACGGTGTGGCTTTCAGCCAGCCAACTTAAGCGTGGAAGGACAACGACCATTCCTGCGATAACCAATGTCTTGTCATGCTGGTTGCAAAAGTGTCTTACAGGTTGAAGACCCCTGGTCTACACTGTAATTTTTTTTTATTAAGAGACAATAGTTCTGCAAGCGTACCATCCCTTGGGAGCAGCTTTGGAAAGTCCAAAAAGTACAGTGTGGCTGATGTATTAAGCATAGTAGAATAATATAGTGGGAGGTGATAATGCACCAGCCAAAAAGTTGTGTTTTGAAAAATGACAGTTGGGAGCTGAATGGCTGGTGCGTTATCACCTTCCAATGTATCACCACTTTATTGCTTTTACCAGGCTTAATACATCTGCTCCAGTAATATAGATGAAAGAGAATTTTTTTTGTGTTTTATTCATTTTGTCTCATTTCAATAGCTGTCATGACTTTCTGGCTTGTCTGCGTTTTACAGTGACCTGGTTCATACTACAGAAAGCCTACGCAATGTAAAGTTAAGTGCTGGCAAGCAGGAGAAGGAGAACAAGAATGTTGATTCTGTAATAGAGCCTTATAAAGCAGAAAATGCCAGGCTTGTCAGGGAAAACAATGACCTCCACTTGGAGCTTCTAAAGATCAAAGAAGAATCCGATCGCCACATTAAAGGTCAGACACCTTGTTTTGGTATTTGAGTAGAATTCACTACAATAACACTTACACTAGCACAATGCAAGCTCGACTGGCCAGAATAACATGGGCGCAAAACAACATTGATCAAAAAAACTTCATTAAAGAACCTATTTCTCGTGAATGTTTTTTTTTTTTCATGCGAGTGCTTGAGGTTGAATTTTTGAACATTTACGAGTAGCTCATATGTTTCTACTTGGCAGAAGCAGCTTGCGTAATGCTGACTGTACACTGGGCCAGATGAACCAAGCTTCAAAAAGTGATAACTTGTTGAATGATCAACAACCAGTCAATCAGCTCCTACCTGTAATGTTATGGCTCGGTGGAAAAGTTATACAAAAAGAGGAAAGTTGTATTTGGTGGGCTCCATAAAACTTCCCATCCCCACCCAGGACAACTTTCCTCTCTTGTCTTATATACTGGAACCTTCAGCACCCCCATCCTAACAAACTAGAAGGAAAAATGGTGTATAGAAGAAAATAAACCCAAATGTATAGTTTGCAGATAGACTGTTTGCCCTTGATGGCCAATTCTCTGGGTTTAAAAAAGTGACCGGAGCTGATTGGCTGGTTATTTATCACTCTCACTTTTTTATCACTTTTTGAAGCTCGTTGTGTATCCAAGCCATATCTGATTCTCTGTGCACACTAGAATGAGTAATAAAGGATGGTGTGACATATTACTCCATCCTTGTTTTACATAAACCTGGTCGCTTGCATTATTGTCCGGTTAGCCATACAGCGGGATCTACCGGACAATGTCAATATGCAAAAATATTCCTACGGTTCCCACTGCACTAAAAAGCAGCTATCAGGAATTAAATGAGAAAACCCTTCTTGTAAAATCATAAAATACACACACAATGAGTGACTCCTAATTGCGCTAATTTTCGGAATAACAAGTTATACAGACATGGTAATAAACAAATAGGTAAAATACCTTTTTAAAGTTTTGTAATTCCTGGGGGAGTATTTCTCGGGCAAAAATAAATATTTTTCCTTGTTTTTTCCTTCTCCCTCTTATCCCTTATACGTAAAAGAGAAATATGTTTTTTTTTTTTTAAATATATATTTCTCTTATGTATGAGGGATACGAGGGAGAAAAACAGGAAAATATTTATTTTTGACCAAAAAATACTCCCCTAGGAATTTCAAAGTAATTTACCTATTTGTTTATAACCATGACCGGACGGTGTCGCTAGCGACTGCAGACAAACACAGATTAGGCTATCATATCGGGCCCAGCTAAAATGATCGCTTTCCATGAGATCTGCATTTTTTTAAAACTGTAACAGAAGTTGGTGTCCTTTGTGTCCCTGTCCCCCCTCCCCCTAATTATTTCTTTAAAATACCCACAATAACACTTCATTTTTTTGAAGACTTGAAAGCCTCTCTAAGAAAACTTGAAAATCAGACCGCTGATCTGAAATTTTTAAATAATCAATATGTCCATAAAATCCGATCAATGGAGAAGGAAACCAAAGTCAAGACTGACAGAATTCAGCAGCTACAGGAGAAGAACCTGCAAGCTGTGGTACAAACTCCAGGTCAGTTCTTCCCTCAGTCACAGCGTAGAATGGTTAGCTGTCATTTTTTTAGATATATCTGCAAATGTTGTGGTCATTGTTATACGTATAATGAATATGAGGTACTGCGCTTATTTTGATCATAGAGATGAAAAATTAGGCCTCACCCAGACTCTGCTGGACCATTTAGTTTAGTGTGTATAGGGGTGAAACTTTCTCTTCGTCTCCATTGTTTTATATTTTTATTTCAAATCATTTTTATATTTTTTTTACTTTGAATAATCTCAGGCACCCAGTATGCTTCATTTTTTACATAGCCTTCCCCAAACATCTCTTCTACTAGTTTGTGCTTGAATTCTGGACTGGTATCTCCCAATGGTTTGGTTACCTTGTTATTCATGACTGCAACAGGAATAATACTTAATGGATGTTCCGTGTCAAATGCTCTTTGATCCTTTGCGAGTAGTCTCCCTGAAATGGCTTACACTTAAGGTGGTGGTTTTGGCAGTATTTATGTCTGCTAATTATGTGGATAACAATAAAACATGGACTGTAAAGGCAGAGTTTGGGAAACTCTGCTTTTTGGTGCAAGGAGTCTTCTTAGAACATAAATAGGGAAAAAGTTATTTTTGCAAACAGATCCTATACCCTTCTGCCAAAGGTAGTCTCTCTCTACTTTCCATAACCTGGAAAAGCCTACTTTTCTTTGTCCACAAGGAAAAGATGCAAATAAATAAAATAAGATACAATATGTAATCAATTTGACATCAGGCCTATTTCTGTCTACTTGTCCAGAACAAAAGCAATAGGGAAAAACTCATCATCTTTTCATCCTGCCTTTAAGGGGGTGCATCAGATATGCTTCATCCAATCACGCAGGCAAGAAGGATGTCACTGCACAAGGGGAGTTGACTTTAGAAATAAAAAAGGTGGATTCTACAAGGCATTATTCATCATGCAGGGTTCAAGTTTCTATATACTTATGGACATAGGTGCCTTTTATGCCACAAAGTACCTATTATTGACATTTTGCACATACAGTTGTGCTCATAAGTTTACATATCCTAGCAGAATTTGTGATTTTTCTCGCCATTTGTCAGAGGATATGAATGATAACGCACAAACTTTTTTTCTATCACTCATGGTTAGCGGTTGGGTGAAGCCATTTATTGTCAAACTGTGTTTACTCTTTTTAAGTCATAATGACAATAGAAACTACCCAAATAGCCCTGATCAAAAATTTACATACCCTGGAGATTTTTGCCTGATAACATGCACACAAGTTGACACAAACCGGTTTGAATGGCTACTAAAGTTAATCATCCTCTCCTGCGATCTGTTTGCCTGTAATCAGTGTGTGTATGAAAGGTCAGTTAATTTATGGTCTCCTGAAAGACCCTTGCATCTTTCATCTAGTGCTGCACTGAAGTGTCTGGATTCTGAGTCACGGGGAAAGAAAAAGAATTGTCAAAGGATCTGCGGGAAAAGGTAATTGAACTGTATAAAACAGGAAAGGGATATAAAAAGATCCAAGCAATTGAGAATGCCAATCAGCAGTATTCAAACTCCAACTAAGAAGTGGAAAATGAGGGATTCTCTGGAAACCAAATCACGGTCAGGTAGACCAACGTGAATTTCAGTCTGAAGTGTTTAGGGTGGATTTGGTATGGTTTTGCATGTTTTTATGAAGATCATGTTGTTAATGGCATCTTGCACAAACAATTGTATCAAGGCAGACTCGGCTGTTTTGTTACACCGTCACCTCGACAGCATGGGTCAGTAGTTGCAAGAACATGGCTGCATTCTGAACTTTAAGAACCTTCTGGTACCCTGTCAACGCTTGTGGTTTCCGGGTTTGATCTTCAATTCCAGCCTTCCATGTGTATTCCTTCCTCTGGACCAGATCACTTCCGGTGTCTGTTGGCTCTGTTATGCATGTGATTCCTGGGAAAGATGGTATTCCAGTCCAAAACACTCCTCAAATATCAACTGTTAAGCCTATCGCTGTGCAGGCATCATTGCCTGCATTGGTAGTTGATTCCAGAGGATCTCAGTAGGGGAAGGTCTTTGGCCATTCATCACAGGTTTTTGTGACCACGGATTCCAGCCTTCACCTGTGTAGGGCCTTTGTTCTCTGCAGGAGTGTTCCATCAACCTTTGGGAGCTACAAGCCATTTACCTAGTGGTGACCAATTTTCAATCCATTTCTGGCAAGCTGCACTGTCCAAATCCAATCCGACTCTGACGTGGTGTTAGCATAGGTACAGCTATCAGGGGGACACCTGGAGCTCCATGGCAAATGTTTGATTTGGGCGGAGACATTTATGCCTACAATATCAGCCGCCTTTATACCTGGACAAATGGGAGTTGAGGTGCATACACACTGTACAATTTTTTTGACCAATTTTGTTGAAAGACATTTATGACCAATTTCCCTTGAACCCAGTGTCCTGGACGAAAGATATAGTTACAGTTTATATGCTCTTTTTGAAAGATATCTAAATTGAGCTGCATTCACAGTTGACGAACAACCTTGATGAACAACTGGCGGATATGCACATCCTCATTCATCGTTTGTCGTAGTCACACTGAAAGATATTGTGACCAATTTTGTTCAGAATGGCCGAAATGAACGAAATTGATCAAAAAAATTGTACAGTGTGTGTGTGTGTGTGTGTGTGTGTGTGTGTGTGCGCGCACCTTAACTACCTCAGCAATAATGTGATTTAGCCAGTGGAATCTCTTAACCCAGAAGTCTTTTCAGTTTTTGTTTGATGTTCTGTCTGCCAGAAGTAGTACAGCCTCTTGCCACAGCTGCTAGTGGTTCTTCTGTATTGTGCCCATCCAGGGATCAAATTGCTTTTGCGGTGGACACCATGATTGTTCCATGGATGTTCAGTCTGTCCCAAATGTTGAATCTATTCTCTGGGAATACCAGTTAATCTGTTACCTCCAGATTGGCTCTGCCGGACCTTTTTATGCTGACCTTGTCAAACTGGTAATGGGTCCAGGATAGCAACTTCCTTGATTCAAGATTTAAACTTGGCAGTTGTTTTTTCTTTTGTCCATTGCTTTAACACAGTGTGTTTCAGAACTTTGGACCATGTGTTGTAAGCAATACAGCTCAATTCTGGCTACTTCTTAATTTCTTAGCTTGAGGCAAAGTTGTTTAACATTAACCAAAGATTGGTCTTCCTGTTTTTATTTCTAGTTTTTAGTCCATATTATCAGTCTGCTGCTTAACTTGTACTGAAAGCCACGGGCTGCAGAGGGGAGGACCCGTCCTCAAAGTGGGTTCCACATTTAAGATGTTTCTAAGATTTTGCTTCTAATTGTAACTAAATTGAGCAATGATCTATTTTGGACAAATGTCAGTGTGTATTTTTTTTTTTTCTTCTCTCTTTTTGTTTCCTGAGTTGCTTGCAATATGTTACACAAGTTCGTTTTAAAACTTCTTCAAATTTATTATATTTTTCAATCAGTTGTCTAACACTATTCTCATTGTACAATATAAAGCACCCATTATTGACACTATGTAATGCTATGCTTACTTTTATCTAGGTGGAAAGAAAAGAAACATTCCCTTCAGGCGGCAACGCATGCAGATTGATCAGCCTCTTCCACCATCTGGTGTGTGCAGCCACCCTGTACCTCAGCCAGATGATCCTTACGTTGCTGATCTTCTTCAAGTTGCTGATGACCGGTATGTCAGGTCTATACTATATTAAATATATTTAAGTCCATATTAAATCTAATAAATGAATCACAGCACATTCATTGAGCTTTGAGAGTCTGTCTTGTTCTGTTGGTGCAGGTACTTTATTTAAATACTTGTAAACGGTCAGGAAACTGATGTTCTTTTAATTTGTGGATTTTAGAATTCAAGAGCTTCGGCTTGATGTGGCCGCTCTACAGGAAAAGCTGGAAACATCCGAGAGAGCAGTGAAACACCTTAATCATCAGGTTTGGATTTGAGCTATTTGTTTATGCCTTTTAATGATTAGTCCCTTTTAATGTGTAGTAACTGTGCTTCCTATTTACTATATTTTATATAAATTTTATTAATGCAAAGTCATCGAATACATATAAATGCATTACAATTTTCTTGTAAACTTAAATTCAAAAGAAATATTAAGAGCATTCTGTTAAATATAACATCAAGAAATTTCTAAAGCATTTCGGTAATTAACAGCTTGTTTTTTCTTTTTTTCAAAAAAACATTATCTTCATTTATATCAGATAGACAATTCATTAGATTTTTTAACTAAAATTATATTAAGACGAAAAGAATAGTAATGGAATGGAAAGGAGTGGGAACCAACCCGGCTAATGCTTGAGAGAAGAGGAAATGTAGGGGAAAAAAAAAAATTCATAAATAAATTATATATATTTGAATATATATAATTTTAACGAAATGCTTGAGGAATATTGAAATATGAACTCCATGGGTTCCAGACTCTAATAAATTTAGTAGAATAACCATTTAAAATGCTAGTTATATACTCCATTGAATAAACATGCCATATTTTATTAATTATCTCAGTCAAAGTTGGCAGTTCTGACGATTTCCAATGACTAGCAATACAGGTTCTAGTCGCAAGAACTATATGCATGAATAATTTATTCTGAGCATGATTGGCTTCTGGGATGTTCATGGAAAGGAGAAAATATCCAGCTTTCAAAGGGACCTGAATTCCTAAAATTGAGCTAGTTAACACATTAATTTCTTTCCAAAGTGGAATTAAAACTAGACAATTCCACCATATATGAAGAAATGTGCCTTCCATACATTTACATCTCCAACAAATAGAGGAACATTCAGAATTTTTTTTTTTTTTAAGTTTAACTGGGACATAGTACCATCTGTATAATAATTTGTACGCATTTTCTTTTAGTTTTACACATATTGAGCTAGAAGAAACATTTTTGTAAATTTCTGACCATTCCTCATCGTCTAAAGGTTCTCCCAGGTCTTTTTCCCATGCCAATTCATGTAAATCTCTTATCTTTGAACTTTGTTTTAATAATAAAGGCTATAATGTTGATATAAGGCCCTTAGTGTTTGTTCTGCAATAAACTACATTTTCATTTGGAGTCATGTTTCTAGCAGTGATTTGTTGTTTTGTCGATAAATGAAAGTATCTTATCTGGAGATATTGAAATTTTTTTAAATGAGGAATTGAATGTAGAGTTTGAGGTACTTATGTATTATCTGGGCTCCCATGTTACATGCACCCCATTTTTTCATACCTCTACTATCCAACTACGCATGGAGTTGATTTTATATAGTGTGGCGAGCGTAGCGAGCCACCGTGCCCGAAGCGTGGCGAGCGGAAGCGGTCTCATAAGAAAAATGGGAGCCCAGATATTACATAAGTACCGAGTTTGAATATCCGCAAAACTTGGAAAAATAGTATTTTTAGAAATATCATTAAGAAATCGAATTCCACTCTTCCACCAACACTCATAAGATTTTGTCTTAATTCCTGGTTGAAAGCTGAGATTGTCAAACAATGGAATTAATGGACTTGGCAGTGGAATGGACTTGGCAGTGGAGCGATGTTGTATTGTCTATTACATATATCCCATATATCTAAATTAAAAGAAATTATTGGGTGATATTTAAGAATTTTTGGTCGTGTTTTTTTTTTTGGGCAACCATAACAATGAGGAAATAGAGTGCAGGTTAAGAAGAAGATTCAATTTCAACCCAAACTCTTTCTATTTTCGGTCTGTTCCAAAGGGATGCATTGTGACAATTTTGTAGCCAAATAATACGACCTAACGTTAGGGACCCCTAGGTCACCCTCTGATGGATGCTTCTGAAGTATTGAGTAATTTACTCTCGGTTTTTTCATAGACCAGATAAAATTCATAATGTTGCGTTGCAAAAATTTAAAGACACGTCGGAACCCTGACTGGTAAAGTTTGAAAATAATAAAGTAAGCGAGGGAGAACATTAATTTTAATTGCATTAACCCGACCTATCAATGAGATATAATATCCTCCCCAGATTTTAAGATCGTTTTGTATCTGTGCAATTAGTTTGGGGTAATTAGCAGCATAAAGTTTCCAAAAATTTTTAGTAATGGAAATACCTAAATAGGAAATACGTTGTTTTTGCCATTTAAAATTAAAAGTAAGTCCCAATATGTCTTTTATCTTTTTGTGAAATATAAAAATCCAAAATTTCTGTTTATTTATTTTATACCCAGAAATCATTCCAAACTCTTCAATTTCTTTGAACAAATGTGTAAGGGACTGTATTGGGTCTGAAATTTTAACAAAACATCATCTGCATACAAAGAAATTTTGTACTCTGAATTCCCAATCTTAATTCCTTTTAATATTTGGATTTGCTCTTATACGCGCTGCTAATGGCTCTATTGATAGGGCAAAAATTTATTGTGAAAGGGGACATCCCTGGCGAGTACCATTAGAGATTAAAAATTGCGGAGACCTAACTCCATTGGCCAATACATTCGCTTTTGGTTTATCATAAAGGGATGAAATTCCTTTCAGAAATCGATCAGTTAAACCCACTGATTGCAGGGTCTTAAACATGAAAGGCCATTGTGCCCGATCAAAGGCTTTTTCAGCATCAAGACTTAATACCAATGCTGGTGTCTTTTGCTTATGAATTTCATGGATTAGATCAGTGACTCGTCGAGTATTATCAAACGCCTGTCGTCCCATTATAAAACCTACCTGATCTGGGTGGATCAGATCTGGAAGTAAAGGACGCAGTCTATTTGCCAAGATCTTCGCATATATTTTAATATCCACATTAAGTAAAGATATTGGTCTATAATTGGTTACTAAGAGTGGATCCTTTTCTGGTTTCGGAATCTCTACTATATTGGCCAAAGTTGTCAGGGCGTCAAAAGAACCCTCGTTTAATAAATCATTAAAAAAAACTATTAGGAAAGGAATAAGAACAGATGCACATTTTTTATAATATTGAGCTGTAAACCCATCTGGTCCCGGTGTCGAGGAGGATTTTAGGCCTTTGATGGCAGCTTGAATTTCTTCCTCTGTGATATCTGCGTTTAATTCTAAAATCTTTTCCTTATTTAAAGAAGGAAGTAGCCCTTTGTTAAAAAAATCTGTGAGAAGGATTACCAGTTACTGAATTATTTGGCATATTCTGATTACCATTCTGATTATTTAGTTTCTCATAATAAGTGTGGAACTCTTTTATTTTTTCAGGGTCATAAACAATTTAATTTGAGTCAAGTTTTTTGATTCTAGTGATCAAAACTACACATTTTTTTCTGCTTGAGCTTATTCGCTAAAACTGAATCTGACTTGTCTGACTTTTCATAGAATTTTTGCTGTACTTTTTTAAGGAGATTTGCAGATCTACGGGATAAAATTGTGTTAAGCCTGTCTTTTAAAGTATTAATTTCTAATAGTAATTCTGGTCTAGGAAGTTTTTTATGTTGGTTTAGGTGCGTTGAAATTTCCTGTTCTAAATATAAAATTTCTTTTTGCGACTGTTTTCTTCTGATTGCTGTTTTACTTATCAATGAGCCCCTAATAGTTGCTTTGTGTGCCTCCCAGATTATCCCTTTTGACATATTCTCAGTGGTATTTATCTTAAAAAAATATTTAATTGCTGCTTTTATATCTTCTAACATGGAAGGATCTAAGAGTAGGTTATCATCTAGTCGCCACGATCTTGATTTATGTTCCTATTTACTATCAATTTTTCCCTCTACCACCTACAATATGGGTGTGGAATATTGACTCGGCAATGTCTAGGTCTAAACCAAAAGGTCTACGTGTAGAAGGTTGACAGTGACAAAGGTGACACAAGCAAAAGGTTGACATGATTTTTTCACATTTGTTTTGTGTCCATGTCAACACCTGAGCATGTGGACTCTCCATTAATTGTACCGCTTTGGGCCAGGGGCCTCACTGCACACTTGACTGTTCCAGTCAGGGTCCGTGTATATGGTAAAGTATGCGACAGTTCCAAAAACTCTTATGTTGACCATAGCCACATTGCTATTTTGACCATACAATGTCAACCTATCTTCTGGATATTGGTGGCGGGGAATCTTAGAATGCACACCCTATATACATGAGGTGCCATCATGCTGGGACTTGTAGTTCTGCAAAGAAAAACACATGGTGCAGATGCACACTCCATATTATTAATCAATAATCGAGGTTCTTGGTATATTAATTGGCC